>NW_020954577.1:24252398-24307386 GCF_900497805.2 Vombatus ursinus | reverse complement strand
TTGGCACCTCCTGGTAGGATTGTCTCTGTGTTTATCCGGTTGAGGACTGAAGACTGGTAAGTATGACTCTGGCAGCCTGCTCCTTATAGGAGGAGAGTGCACGGTGTGGCTGGCACACCCTTAACGTAGAAGCTGCTAAATCTTGTGTTATCCTGATTGTGTTTCCACAATACTTGAATTATTTCCTTCTGGCTGCTTCCAATATTTTCTCCTTGACCTGGGAACTCTGGAATTTGGTTACAATATTCCTAGGAGTTTTCCTTTGGAGATCTCTTTCAGGAGGTGATTGGTGGATTCTTTCAATTTCTACTTTACCCTCTGGTTCTAGAGTATCAGGGCAGTTTTCCTTGACAATTTCTTGAAGGATGATGTCTAGGCTCTTTTTTTGATCATGGCTTTCAGATAGTTCAAATGATTTTTAAATTATCTCTCCTGGATATATTTTCCAAGTCAGTTGTTTTTTCCAATGAGGTATTTCACACTGTCTTCTATTTTTTCATTCTTAATGTCCTGAGTTCTCAAAGTCACTAGCTTCCAATTGTTCCATTTTAATTTTTAAGGAAGTATTTTCTTCAGTGAGCTTTTGGATTTCCTTTTTCATTCGACCAATTCTACTTTTTAAAGCATTCTTCTCTCATTGGCTTTTTGGACCTCTTTTGCCATTTAGGTTAGGTTATTTTTTAAGGTGTTATTTTCTTCAGTATATTTTTGAGTTTCCTTTAGCAAGCTCTTGACTAGTTTTTCATGATTTTCTTGCATCACTCTCATTTCTCTTCCCAGTTTTTCCTCTACTTCTCTTACTTGTTTCTCAAAATCCTTTTTGAGTTCTTTCATGACCTGGGACTGATTAATACCTTTCTTGGAGGCTTTGGATGTAGGAGCTTTGAATTTGTTGTCTTCTTTTGGTTGTATGTTTTGATTTTCTTTGTCACTAAAAGTAAGATTCTATGGTTTGACTGTTTTTGTGCTATTTGCTCATGATCCCAGACAATTACTTGAGTTTTAAATTCTTTATTAAGATAGGGGGTCTGCTTCCAATGTGGCGAATGTACCATCCCATGCTTCAGGGGTTTTGTGCCGCTGTTTTCAGACATACTTCTAGGGACCTGTAAATTTTCACTTCTTCCAAGGTGGTATGATCAAGGGTGAGGTGTTTACTCCTTTCCTGGTCCGTGCTCTGGTCTAGAGTGACCACAAGCACTCTTTTCTACCTTGGAACTGTGAGAAGGATTCCCTCTCCATTGCCACCAAGCTCCACCACACCAGCGCTTCTCCTTGCCCCAGGACCACCACCCAGAACTGTGACCCAGATCCAAGCACAGGCAAAGCAAGAGATTCCTGCCTCAGCACCAGCAAAGAGATCCCTGCAATCCCCCTCTGATCAGCTGCTTGATTCCCCCTCAGTCTGTGGGCTGAGAGCTCCAGAAGCAGCAGCCACCCCAGGGCTGCACTGGGACTGAGGCCATACCGAGCCCTTCTCTCACCGAGGGACAAACCTTCCCTACTGACCTTCTTCGTTGTCTTTGGTGTTTGTGGGTTGAGAATTCTGGAAACCACCAGAGCTCCCCTTGATTAAAACCCCTGAGGACTGCTCCAGGTTTACTGAGGCCTGGTTTTTACCTGTGCAGCCTGCATGGCCCATGCTAAACTGCGCTCCTCTCCCAACTTGGTGCAACAGATCTTTCCAATCAATCATCCAGGTCGTCTTGGGCTGGAAATTTGTTTCACTTTGTCTTTTTTTGGGTTCCGCTGCTCTAGAATTTGTTTAGAGTCATTTCTACAGGTATTTGGTGGGACAGCTCAAACAAGTTACTGCTTTTACTCCACCATCTTTTCTCCGCCCCCTGAATGTTTTTCTTGAAAGACTAGGTCTTCCTGTCTGGCCCAAGCTGAAAATTATGAAGGCTGCTCATGGGCCTAATCCTACTCTTACCAGCACTTTGATTTCCTCCATTTCCAAACTGGGCTGGGTGTTCCTCCCATACTGTCTGGGGTTAATAATGGGCATTGCCCACTGAATCTCAGAACTCCCAAGATCAAAAGATCCACCAGTCTAGTTTCAGTCCCCCAGTAGCTGAGATTCCATGTATGAGCCACTATACTGCACGAATATTTTCTGCTATAGACTACTTGGATCAATGGATCCCTCTTTCTGCCTCTTCCCTCCCTTTGCCCTGTCAAAGTGTCCAAGCTCCTCATTTTATAACTGCAAATTAATGTTCAGACAAGTTTGGTGACTTCTCCCAGGTCATACAGCTATTAAATGGCAGAACTGGAACTCAGTCTCCCTCTGCCCCCAATGATGTAGATTGAGAAGCATGTGTATGTGAAAGCCTGTTGTGCTGACTGAGTCACTTCATTAATTAGCAGGCTCAAGAAAAACACAACTATGCAGCCTATTATAGCTCTGGTCAGGGTACTGGAAGTGGAAGCAGGAAAAAAAGAAAACCAAGCCAGTCACCATATATCATTCTAGCCAAAATAAAGAGATTAAACAGTATTATTAATTTAACTGCATAACCCATTAGAAGTAAATGCATATTCTTAGAGAGCTCCTTGATTGAGACTAAATGCCTCATTAATATTGCATAGATCAGCCCAGGAGTCCTAAGTCAGGAAGACTAATGGCTAGCATTATAATAAGCCTGCAAGGCCTTTTGAACGGGAATGGAATCCCTAGGTTGTTCAGTCTCTCCTGATATCTTGGGATCATTCTGAGCTCTACTTGGTTGAAGAAACTATTCCCCATGAGTAAAGAAGCCTAGAGTAGTATCAATAAACACAGATGACCCCTACCAATTAAAAAATTTCAACTCAGGTATGGTGAAAGTTTTCAAAGGGTATAGTCACTTTATCTAAGATTGCAGGCCTTCATGGGCAGAATACTACAGAGTTTTAGGGCTGAAGGGTAGAGTCACCTTGTCTAACCCACTCATTTTACAGATGAGACAACAAAGGCCCAAGTTCATGCCTTGCCCAAGTCCATACAGCAGGTTGGTGTCAGAACTACAATTTGAAAGTAAAGTTCAGATTGATCAGCCTACTGCTTTCTATTGTGCTGTATTGCAAAATTGTGCCCCCTGCCCAAAGCAAAAACTGACCACTGCTGATAGAATACAGAGAAGGGTAAATTAGCATGTCTGTGATCTCTGAGGCAATGATTGCAGAGTCTACCCAAACATTAAATAAAGAACACATACAAATAGCCTTCTACCTTTATTCAAGTTATTAGTGTTGGTTGATGAATGATAAAGGATTTGAATTTTTTCAACTATATTAGAATTGGACAAGTTTTTGTGTACCAAAACCTGGTGACAAATTATTTTGACCTCATAATATCAGTACTCAAGGCTCAGGTAGAACTGATTTGTGAATTTGACAGTGATTCTTTCCCCTGTTGCTTCACATATGGGATAGTCACTCTTTTTTTCCAAGTGATTTTGCTCAGTACTAAAACTAAACCAGAACTCCAGCCACCATCAATAAGTAGCAAGAAATCTACAAAGTCAGTGCTATAAGTTCTGTCTGTGCAAAACACAGCACTGCAGAACTTCCTAGCACTAAGGCCTATTATTGGGGCCTTACATTGCACCAATAGTACCTTCTCAGAGAACCTTCACCCTTTCACTAGGAGACAACTACAAGAATATAACAGTCTGACCAGAGCATTGGCGTTTTGTCTGTGATATATAACATATACTTCAACTCCTCATCCCATAACACACCCCAACACGTATAACAAGTATCAGTAAACAATAGTTTTAATGAGAAATAGTCATCCTACTCACTGAGAATTGGGAAGGTAGCAGTTTCAAGTTATGCATACACAGCAAATAATGGAAAGTCACTTGTGTATTTCCATATGCTTAACCATAAACTAAACAGTCATGCAGTCGCTAACACAAAAATCACTCATTTGTAGACTCAAGACTTTAGTAAAGACTGGGTCAACACGCTAAAATGAAATAAACCATAGAACCTTAGAACTGGATCATTAGAAAATCTGGTCCAATCCCTTCACTTTACAGACAGGAAAACTAAGACTATACAGGATACATTTCCTCATTCTGAAGGGTTCACAACAAAATCATTTTTGACTGAAAAGACTATACAGATACTGTCTTCAGTTCTCCGTTCCACCTCCCCTCCCCGCCCCTGGGCAATCCCCTATTTAGTTTTCCCTAAAAAGCAATAAAGCTCTCCCTGTGACTAGATAGGCCCTTGCCTTCCTTCATCAATTAATCAATATACATTTATTAAGCACCTACTATGTTCCAGGCACTGTGCTAAATTCCAGGGATACAAAAAGAAAGTTTCTGCCCTCAAGCAGTTTCCTTGTCACCCAAAGGCATAAAATGACCCATCCATGAGAAGTTTGGAACCTCTCTGACTTGGTCAATGTCTTAAGAACACAAGAGTCACCATATCTGTCGTGGTGACCAAACCCATTTCTACAAGAGCAGCTAGATGGCACAGTAGATAGAGCACCAGGCCTGGAGTCAGTCTTCTTTCTTAGTTCCAATCTGGCCACAGACACTTACTAGCTATGTGATCTTGGGTGAGTCACTTAACCCTGTTTGCCTCAGTTTCCTCATCTGTCAAATAAGCTGGAGAAGGAAATGGCAAGCCACTTCACTCCCTTTGCCAAGAAAATCCCAAATCCCGAAAATTTGAGGTCATTAAGAGTTGGACATGACTAAAACAAACTAACAATAGAAGTTCATATCCAACAGATTAGATAATGGTCTTACTTTCAAAAAGACATGTTTGTATCTAGGCTATGGCAGCATCTCTATATGGTGCTAGATACTTGTGGGGTCAAAATTTGTCACAAGATAGACTACTGGTAGGCAGAAGAAGACTACTGGTAGGTAGAAGAAGCAAATACTCATTTCCCTAAAGACATTTGGTTCAGCCACTTGGCACCAGAATCCCAAGGAACCAATGATCTTTAGGCAAACACTGAAATCTTTAGCAACCACATACCATTGGAAGCTGAGATGTACAAGAGATTGAGAAGGGTACCCTTAATGACTGGAGCAAAACTATATAGAAAGTTAGTGCAAGAAACCATGGCACTATTCAATTGCCTAGCAGAGGTTCCCAAAGTAGGTGACACCACCCTGTGGGGGATGCTGGAACGATGGGGAGGTAGGGTGGTAGTAGCCTCAGGTGCAACTAGGGGGCATTGAATAAAGATGAGGGGGTGGTGGAAGCCTAAGGAAAGAGAAGGTAAGAAAACTTTGAAAAACCTTTTGTACATGTTTCATCTGTCGTGTAACAGAGCTAAAGTTGTAGTGATTACATTGTTTTCCAAATAAATACACAAAATGCAAGTTATGACCAATCAGTGGTCAAGTCTGAGGACAGGTTTTAACAAGTAAGTGTTGGCATGAGAGCACGTTGCACATTATTGGGAAGTCCAGCATGCCATCAACAGGAATATGTACATGTAATGACTTGTTTACAATAACGATACAATACTATACAGTTACATGACACAATATTGTATCATCAAAAGTTCAATGCAAGAAAGAAACCCACAAATTTACAATAAATTATTAAATTTAAGAAGCATCTTTTAGAAATATGTATTTTATACATTTCCTGAAATGACCCAAATTTTAAAAAACTGTTAAAGGGTCAAAGAGAGTAGACTTTCATGGCAGTGGAGTAATTTTTTTTTGAAAAGGTGGCAGTAAGCCAAATAATTTTGGGAACCTCTGGCCTAAACCTTGAATAAATGTGGTGGTACTCATTTCAAATTCATATTGGTCAAGGATGTGTACCATGACATAGCCAAGGAGATTATTATTATATAGTATTTTATTTGGAGTCTTTGTCTTGGAGGGAAGACATCTGGAGAAAACCTTAAGACTGTAATAGACAGGCTCTGAGCTTTGGCAAGGTTATGGTTAAAAACTCTCTTTTCACTGCTGAGGCAACATCAGCACCCACCATCCTCCCAGACTGATTTTTTTTTAACTAGGTAAAAAAAGGCTATTCTCTGTTTCATTTCTTACTTAGCCTTAATCATTGAAAGGACTTTGCCTCAGTCAAATTGAGACCTACTAAAGATCTTAGCTTAAAAAGGCCAAGATCTCCCACTGCATCCAGAGCCATATCCAGTAATCCTGATCCATATCTTGCCACCAGACCCAGATGGCTCCAGCAGAGAAAGAGAGGCTGTTGATTTTGCATAACCCTACCCCACTTAAATCTAATTCACTTGCATGTCATGACATCACCTCCCTGATATCATGGTCATCTTCAGTAATGGACAAACAACAACATCCCACCACCATGAAAGAACAGAAGCCAAGACCAGGAAAATCATCCAGGTTAAAATCAGATTCTTCAGGAAATGGAAGATAGTAGTCATGAGAGGAATTATTTCAGCAATTTAAAAGGCTATTCGCAGAGACCTTTAAGATCTGACAGCCTTGACGATCTTTTGCCTGTGAGTCAAGGATTATGAGACAGACGAGATAGACTGGATGGGAGTGGGGCAGGGACTATCTCTCAAAAAATAAACACCAGGAGAAAAACTGGAAGCCAGATTTTGTTTTTTGCTTTTTTTTAATTGGGGAAACTAGGTGTCTTGAGACATGCTTCAAGGCATGGAACTGGACCGAATCCAGAAGATTGAGACTTCTTTACTTTAGAGTCTGTGGAACAAATTTGCCCACCAGACGACCTCCTCAAACAAAATGCAACATACCAAATTTTTCTTAGAATGAATGAGCCAGTGTTTTGTCTAGGGGTACTCTTTCCTACTCTGAATATCCTTTAAAGGAAGGGACAAAACAGATGAACCAGAGAAACAGGAAAATGTTTATTTTTCAGTTGAGCACTGATTTGGAGTCAAAGAACATGGATTCAAATGGAGGCCATTACCTATGTGACCTTCGGCCAGTTACTTTGGCTCTCTGGGCCTGTGTTCTCATCTATGAAACAAAAGAGTTGTACTAGATGGTCTTCTAAGCTCTGGTCTAGCTCTAAATCTAATTCTCCTCTACCACAGACTTGAGTTTTGCCCCATTCCTCTTCCTGTGTTTCTAGTGCTTTCTTGAGGCTTCTCAGTTCTCAGGGTAATTTTCATAACTTGAGCTAGAAAAGGAAGGTGGCAGGAGTAGGAACTGGGTGACTAGAGTTGGAAAGGGATATATTTTCCCCCAGCCTCAAAGAACCTCACTGGAAGCATGCTGGCATGTGGGGTACACATGATGCGCATACTGAGGTGGGAAAAAGGTGAATGTAATTTAGTCACCCTAACATGACTAAGAAACTGATGACTGTAGATTGAAAGGGATAGATGGGGAAAGGTGGGGAAAAGGTGCTTTTTTAGGGCCCCGAGTAGAACCCTGGACCTAACGAAAGAGCTGAAAAAGTGTTAACTAGCCTAGAGTCATGTCGCTCCTGGGACTTCATCTGAAGACCTCTCCAAGTCGGAGAGACTGATGAACATGGAGAGAAGGAACAGCAGATTTTTGAGCACCGGCATGTGGCGATCAAGAGGAGAAGGTCCTCAGTCTAGGCAGGGGCAGCAGGACCAAGAGTCTTGTGCAACAGTGGAGAGGGCCAAGGTATTTATACCCAGGGTATTGTAAGACTTTTCTGTTTCAAACAGGGACCTGCTGAAGGAACAAGGCGCTGAACTACAAAGCGAAGGAGTACATCAGAGCTTTGTCACTGATACCTAAGTTGAGTAAACTGGAGAGGTCTGGACAGATGGGACTCAACCTAGAGTGAGAGCAGAAATCTAGAGCAACTCTAGAAGCCACCAGAGGGGAGGACCCTTCACTACGTAACAAGTCTGGGTTCTTCTTTAGCTGGGCGGGGTTCAGAGTCTACACCCCAGGGTAAGTACCAGTGATCCAGGCAGGGATGGGCGGCTTTGTCCAGGAACACTGAAATTTAGAAGACAGTCACAGCATTTTTGGTTTCTTGGAGTAGCTTAGAAACAAATAAGCTTAGCACCTTAGCCACCAAGAACAGAGAACGCTATTACCAATGCTGCTTTTCCTCACAGCTGCAACCCTGGGTCCCTGCTCTCAACACCTACCTGACGCTAACCCCATTCCTGACATCTGACAGCGGTCTTGTCCCAGGGTCACTCTGCTAGAACAGGCCTCAAAGTCCTGGTGCCTTTTCTTTTCTCCTGGGTGGTGAAGCTTGGAGGCCCAAAGCTTGCCCAAGGTGCCCAAACTGCTAGTTTTTGGTCATGTGCTTCAAGTGACCACACAGGTCCTTGAGCAAGGTGAGCATCACTTTTGAACAACATTTTCTTGACCATGTAATTCATATTCAGAGATTTCTAGTATAAGCACTGAGGGAGTGGGGAAATGGCTACTTAAAAATATTAAGGAAAAACCTTGAAGATTGAATTCAAGGCCATTGAAACCCTGAGCTTTGATGAAGGACTGTGTTTCAATTCTACCACAACCGATCTTTAATTGCTGCCCTATAAGGAAATGCTAGGGGAAAAGAGCTCGCTTGATAAACTAGGGTTGGTGGTTTGCTTAATGATGGCACCACCCAGTGTGGCCACCACTATAGGGCCTTGGAAAGAGTCTCTCACAGATTAATCACTCAAACCCTGACATCAGGGCAAATGAATTACAACGTAGGTGGGTAATAGATGCCTCCAGGCCTTGGGAAGGTTATCCATAAAGGGAATTAAGCCCCAAATGATCCCTGAGATATGAGGATCAAGGACTTAGAGAAAGATATAGACTGGAAGAATTACTGCCAGAGGGTGCCCCACTGGCTGCTTGTAGCCATCAAAGGATTTCCAGCCACCTGCTAAAAATGTAGGGTTGCCACTGCACACTCTCCTATTTGTCATGTGACCCTGGGCAACCAACCATTGTCAGTCCATCTAACCTATCTGGTGCCAAAGTTTACAAGTTGTGCAGGTCTGAACTAAGATTGTCCCTAAAGACACAGAATCCTGCCCTGGTCAAGGTGCCACCAAAGAGCCTTTGCCCCACTTTCTGAGCTAATTGTCCTTTGTGGACAGTAAAAAGAAAAAACAACAAACAAACAAACAAAAAAAACCCACCAGGTTCACTACACTGACTTCTAAGTAAGTGGCTCTATACCAACTGGTAGCAAACTACACAGAAATCCTTGGACTATACCACTAACTGGTGTTGCCCCATTTTCTAATAAATCCTGAAAGGCTTAAAAAGGATGTAAACGCCAGATATATAGTATGGAGATAGCATAATTTGTGATGTCACATAGGTAAGTTGCAAGACAAGAGTATATAGCTCCTTACTCCTAGAGATTTTCTCTAAAAGCTAATAGAGGTAAAGCTTAATTGTGACCTTACTGTCAACTGCTATAATCATCTAAATGCAGTGATTGTGATTTTCAAAACCTTTTGAAAGTGCTTAATAGCTCAACAGCACAAGAATAGATTCGCCCTTCAGTAGGGAAGTGAGGGCCACAAAAGGATGAGCAAGTTAAGAAATGGCTTTATGTTGGGCAGATTATTCCTGAAGAGACTAAGGATAATGAAGCCTCAGTCCAAAGTTGTGAGTTGCCCTGAACAAATGAGTTTTCTTTAGCATTCACATGCACCTCCCCATTAGGTTTGTCTAAGGGTGTGTTCTCTCCATAACGGATACTGGACACACTGTATACATTGGTGGTAGAGTGTAACCCAAATTTATAGGAATAGGGCTGTCATCTACTAATTAATTACGCATGCTTTTGCCTTTTTCCTAAATCGATCTTTTATATTTAAAAGTTGTTGGCATTATGGTGGCCGAGTTTATGTTCACGAGAAGCTCATTAGTGAAACTCAAGCCACAGAGTCCAAGTAGTAGTAGGAAGACATTTTACCCCTAACCTTCAGGAGAATAAACCCCTAGGACACTGAAAGAGTTTGAGTTGTTGTTGCATGGTGGTACCTCTCTGGGACCCCCAGACCAGCAGCGTTAAGTAAGGGCAGGTTGGATAGAGCCAGGTATCCCAAAGAGCATGGAGGATATGTCCCCAGTGGGTGCTACAAACTACTATGTATTATATTCTGCCTATGCTAGATACTTATCCAGAGATGAAGTTTCTTAAAGTTGAACTCTGCCTATCTGTTAATGTTTATCTGACGAAACCAGAATGATTCTTCAGGGGCTAAAAATTTTTACCTACGCGGGGAAATGTAACACCAACTTCAATGGCCCCTTCCATAGACACGAAGTATATTATTACTGTACCTTTACAAAGGAGAGAATCTTGGAGAACAGCGAACTGGAGGGCAGGAGTCTTTGTGATACAATGAGAGAAGTCTGAACTGTTGGAAAAAGACTATTATGTGACCTGTTTGACAAAAGGCTGCATTGTAAAGACTATAATAGCTTATTGCCACTCAAATAGTAAAGAAGCTAGGAGAGCAGTAGTTCAATTGCTATTCTATGAGGCGTCATCCACGAAGACCCTGTTCTCCTATTATGACTAAGAGAAAATAATTGAGATACAAAGAGGATGCAGAAGATTCTGGCAGAGACTACGTTATTATAAATGAACCAAATGGTGGTAGTGGGGACCTCACTAAAGTGAAGTCATCTACAATTACATTAAGAGTTTGAGGATGCTCTTCTGGTCATGATCATTTTTACAGCTGAAATAATTTTCTTTTTATTTCATTGTTAGTAAATTTTATTTCAACTAACAGTACTATTTATTTCTTCATAATGGAAATTGAAGAAATTCATAACACAGATGATTACTACTGAGACAGAAGTTATTCAATGAACTGGGCTCTAGCTGATTGAGATCAGCTGTTTTGAATGCCTATGAGATTAAAGATATTATTGTAGCTTTAAGAGCCAAATAGAATGTTGAGAAAAGCAGTTTAAGAGTTAGTTGTGAAATGCCTTGACTATGAATTGCTTTTCCCTATGGAGTCAGACAGAAATACTTTTTATCTGGCACCCACAAAGATCAATCATGAAGAAAAAGTGTTATATAAACTTTCTCATCAGAATTATGAATTATAAAATTATAAAGAGGTGATAAGTTATAAAAAGACACTTGACAAAAAAGATTCTGTAAAGAGCTTATAGGAAGCTAGCAAATAATTTGTTTTGGAAATGCTGTTTCCTGTTACAAGTTACTGTTCTCTTAAGATACTATCCTTTCACATGGAGCAGTTTAGTGCACAGGAAAAAAAAAACCAAAACATTGACAACCAACCCAAAAAAACAACTTTTGTTTAAAGAGAATAGGACTGTAACTTTGGTTTCACATAAAGCTGCTCAAATCCACATGTAAAGAAACCGTTGGCAGATGAGATTTAAGCAATGGGACAGAATTACTCAATTACTTAAGTTATCTCCAAAGGATATGTGATGCTTTGTTTCTTATGTGAATTATTTGTAATTTTAAAAGAGGTAGGGAACTTTTATTTATACCTGGTAAAATGTGAAATAAATAAAACAGGAATGAATTTGCATGTTAAGTAAAGATTAGTCATGTTTTATCAAGTACTTATATGTCAAAGCTGAAATACTGCAAAATCTATGTCTTTCTTTATTTGCTGATAAATTTATACTTTAAAGTATTTTTATACATGTAAAGAAGATTTTAAAATAATTATTAAATGGGAAAGCTTTCCCCCAATTTATTAATACATAACATAGTACAGAGGGAGCTTAAGCCAATTAATGAGAAAAGATTACAAGTTTACAGATGAGAAATAAATTATGCAAACATATCCTTGGATTGCTCTTGAGCTCATGAGAATAAGAGATTGAGTCAAGTAGCATACTGATAGGAGACTTATAAATGTGTATGGTCAACCCTAGACCCTATTCATTTATACCATGCTTACAGAGAGATGCCAACATTTTGTTAATGAGGAAATATTCAAACACTTCTAGATTATCCTAAAGTTCAGGATAAATATGGAAATGAGTTAAGTAGCTAGCTGAAGAGCAATTTAGAAATAAATGTGGTTGTCCCCAAATACTTTTTCTATCTATATGAGGGTTGGGGACAAGATACACTTTAATTACAATTGAAGAAGTTCCCATAACTTCATCCCCCTTCCTCAGTATAAGAGCGAGCATTTATATGACACTTTAAGGTTTGCATAGTGCTTTAAAACTATCTTATTTTATCTTCACAACAACACTGGGAAATAGATTTTATTATTATCCCCATTTTATAGATGAGGAAACTGAGGCCAACCAAGTTAAGTGACTTGCCCAGAGTTGGACAACTATTAAGTGCTTGAGGCTGGATTTGTACTCAGTTTCCTCTTAACTATCCACTCCACCATCTAGCTGCTTCATGTCCAGTAAGTCTGCGTGGGACTCAATTTGTAGGAACTTTATACAAAAGAAGGCTTAAGACTAACCAAAGCATGTGTGGCTTTTTAGGGGTGGGAAGAGAGTTCCCACCCTAGGAAACTTGTCCCAGACAGGCCCTGTTAATGGGTTGGACATATGGGAAAGGAGAAAGGTGTCATGAGTTTAAAAAGAGGCAAAAGTAGTTAACAGAACTAAGCAGATAGATGGGTGATAAGTATCACACGAAGCAAGAATAAAACTGGAGAGCAGCAGAGCCTAAGCCAAGCACTGGAAAACTTGCCTCTTTGGATTGGAAAGATGGTGGTGGTAGTACAGAAAGACCACCATCTGTAGGAAAATGCTTAAGAGAGATATGGATCATAAGGTGAGGAGGTATTCAGACAAGTAGCCACCATTGAACACCATGGAGAAAAACACTGGGATGGGAAAATCCAACCCTGACAACCTGCTTGTAGTTCCACCTAAGGCAGTACTTTAATCCCTGGAGACTGTGCAGGTCCCCAGAAAGAACTGGTTACTATGGGGAGGGGTGTTACTTTCTATGGCTCAGACATTACTTTAAATAAAACTTGGTTTTGAGCCCCAAGAGCCTATGTGTTTGTAAATAAAGATAGTAGATATTAATGTTCCCAGGCCATCTGCATGGCAGTTGCAAGGCAAAAACAAAAACTCCCCTAAAGCATAATTGAGACCCTCTTAGTGGTTGCTTCTGGCATAAGGGTTTTATTAATAAACAATTTTTAAAAACCATAACAGTTTACCAGTTAACATAAACAATCATTTATAAGACCTTTTGGTTTTGTTCTTTTAATTTCTTCTTGTTTATATTTGAATACTTGTACTTGTTGATGGAAGTTAAAATTTATTTTTAAAAATCCTCACAACCATTCAGGTTCCTGAGTACTAAGATGAACTTTGTTGCCTGGACACACCATAAGCCACTGGCAATGGTATAAAGTAGGAAGCTGCTGTCCCAGGCTGGGTAGGTAATGCCATTTTCTGGTTTGGACAAACAACAATACCCTTATCCAACCACTATATTAACTACAAGCAGCTCCAAGTTACAGAACCAAAAATGTTAGATTTCCTGAGAGTGAAAGAACCACACATGCCACATATTTAAGTAGATGACAGTGCAGCAATCTTTAATTTAGTCAAATCAAGAAGCATTTATTATGCACTTATTATATACTATATGCCAGGCATTATGTTAAGCTCTGGGGAGAAAAAGGAAAATAGTCTCTGTCCTCAAGGAGCTCACAATCCAATGGGGGGGGCAGGGTGGTGAAGAAGGACAACTTCCCAATGACTACGTACATAGAAGATAAATACAAGATAAATTGGAATTAATTCAGAGTAAAAACACGACTAGCATTGAGGGATATGAGGAAAAGCTTAAAGAAGATGAAATTTTGGCCAAGTCTTGAACGAAGGTAGAGAGAGAGAATCCCAGGAGTGGGTGACAGTAATGAAAATGCATAGTCAGAAGATGGGATGTTTGTGTGAGGAACAGAAGAAAGCAAGACATTGTCACCGGATCACAGAGTGTATAAAGGAGAATAAGGTTTTTACTAAGACTGGAAAGGCAGGAAGGCGCCACTATGAAGGGCTTTAGAAGCCACACAGGGGATTTGGTATTTGATCTTGGAAGTAATAGAGTAACAATCGGAGTTTAATGAATTAGGAGGGAGGGGTGAAGAGAGAACTCATGATATACGGTCAGACCTGCGCTTTAGGAAGATAACTTTTTGATAGCCCAGTGGAGGATGATAGACTGGATTGGGGAGAGATGAGTCAGGGATATTACCTCTTGCAATAATAGTTCAGACTTGAGGTAGTGAGAACCCACAACTGGCCTTGTGCCCTATCAATCTGACACCATCCCCTTCCCCTACTCCATACTATTTTATGATTATATAATAAACAGAGGCAGATCTGTAACAGAGAACTAGGCCTGCAAATGAGGAGTCGCCTACAAGACAGTTAACCATAGGTTCAGCCCTATAAAGAGTCAACAGTACCAGAGAGTGTGATGAAAGGTCAGGATTTCAAGTCAGAGGACCTGGGCTATTAACCTGGCTTGGCCACCACATACTTGCGACCTTGGGGAATGTTTCTGAGCTAAATTTCCTCACCTGTAAAGTTGGGAGGGGTAGAGGGAAAAAGGGACATCAGACTTCCAGCTCTAAATCTATGATCTTATGAACAACCCCAAGAATTGTTTTAAACTAGCGTACAATTGTAGTGAGTGGACAGAAAAGTGTAGCAAAGCAGTAAACCACTTTTAAGGAATGGACCAATGGACCAGAATATATGAGGCTACCCTTATATGTTAAGAGCCTAAGCCCTTACTGAGTTGAACAGCTTCTGGTTTAAAATCAAGCTTGGTCTTCTATGATGGAATGGATGCCCTACTTTGCCAGAATGCTCTAACTGTTTCATTCTGCCGCCCCCCCCCCCCCAACACACCATGGGTACCAAGTATTTGTAGATATAGGACTGAGACTTTAATAGAGTAAAAACTAAAATATGGGGGTTTTTTGCAGTTGATTTAATAATCATAGACCATATTGTTCAAATTAACTTATTTTTACAAATTCAACTTTTAATTTTAAAACATACTGAGCCTATCTCAGATCCAGGGGCATCTTAGTTTTTTAAACTCCAGAACCTGATGGTGATTATGTTTTACAAATGGATTGACTATAACATTCCTTTAAACGGTGACCTTCCTTAGTGATATATTTGATTTAAAAAAAAATTTTACACACAACTTTTTATAGGAACTCATCCATTGTTCCAAGGAAAGATATTTGTTACCCAGTTGTGTCCTACTCTTCAAGACCCCATTTGGGTTTTCTTGGCAAAGATACTGGAGCGGTTCGCTATTTCCTTCTCCAGCTCACTTTACAGATGTAGAAAAGAGGCAAACAGGGTTAAATGACTTACACACAGCTACTAAGAGTCTGAGGCCAGATTTGAACTCAGGAAGATGAATCTTCCTGCTTCAGGCACAGAAGTCCATTCACTGTGCCACCTAGCTGCTCCATGGCAAGACATACATCTATGTTAAAAGTGACAATGCAGGGACCAAAATACTTTAGCTGCCCTAACTAAAACACGTTGGATAAAGAATCAGAGGAAAAATGCTTGGACGAGTAAGATTTTCCTACAATAGTAAAAGTGCCGTTTATGTGGCACTAAAACAACCTTGTAACCAGTTCTGGAAAACACTTAAGTTTGAAGTAACCAACTGGACCACTTAAATGGCTAGCGCCTTTTTAAAAGGAGTTCTACCTCCTCTTTGTATTAGTTAGTTTTAAAACTATTAACATACGTCCTCAGAAAAGTTTCCTTAAAAAAAGAAAGAAAAGAAAAGCTTTTATTGGCTTTAGAGTCAAGTAACCTGGAATTATAACTCTGTTGTTATGTATGACCTTTGTGACCTCGAACAAGTCCTTTCCTCTCCTACAAAATAAGTAGGTTGGATCATAACATCTCTAAATTCCCTTTTACCTCAAGATCTATGAAATAGAAAGAAGCTGATTCATTACAGCCCACACAACTTCAGTGACAAGTTTCATTTCTAATTTTTCTTAGTCTCAACCTAATTTCTTTTCATCTCTAGGTAATTATATCAGGATCTTTTCAAACTTTTTACAGCTTCCATTATTTTATATGTGAAATGCTTGCAGGTTGAGAATGGACTTTATACTTCTATTGAATAGAAATTGAGTATCTCAAAACATCAACAGAAAAATTTAAAGAAATTTCAGTTAAGATAAAGACCCTTGTGAATTCAGCTATTACATTCCAGAGACTCTGTATTTTTACTTCCCCTTTCTTTTTTCCCCAAGGTAACTGCTGTTAGCAGTAGGTTGAAATTCATCCACAACTATTCCTGAGTTGTAAAAAATTAGTATGTTCTGAAAGGAAGATACTTCCTATAGAAAATTATTCAGATTTATTCTCATCAGAATCTCTCAAATAAGCCATAAGCATGAAAATGAGCAATGGAACTTGACACGGGCAAGTGACAAGATATAAAACATGCTGCTTAATTTCAGAATATAAATTATCTCAATTTTTCCAGATAGTGAATTTTTCCATTAAGAGTCTTTGTTTATTCTCATTCACTCTTTCACTTATGCAGCCGTAGTTTGTGTGGACTCCATTATTCTAGCTCACCTTCTAGTCTGCTTTGTTTCCCAAGTTTTCCTATATTTCTTTGTACTCTTCATATTTGGAAGACCTTTCTTTGACTATAGCATTCCATTCCCACAGAACTTATTTTTCTCCCACTGTTGACACATGCAGATTTCTTTTCTCAATTACATCCAATGCTGCCATGAGAATCTTTTAGCAAATAGTTTTTGATAACACCTCAGACTATATCCCAAATGAGGATTATTGGGCTAAAAAGTCTGATTAAAAAACAAAGCTAGTATACTACCAGAATGCTAAAATGATTGTCAAGTTCATAGTTCCACTAAGCAATTGGTTTTACTTTTTCCTCAATAACACTCCCAATAGGTTTTTGTTTTTATTTTTGCCAACTTTATGTGAGTGGTTACAGCTTTGTTAATGAAGCTGAGCATTTTTCAAGAGAATAAGGTTTCCTTTTGCAAACTGTTCCTATCTTTTGAAAATTTAACTATTTGAAAATACAGCAGGTATTGCCTTTTTAAACATAATATACTTTAAAATTTTTTGTCTCATTTGCTACAAATGTTTTCCCTCATTTGAAATTATTTTAAAACTTATCTTGTACAATTTTTTCACCTTTTCATGTCGATTCCAATAATTTTCCTTAATATTAAACCCCAAAATTCATCTCCTCACAATTAACTTATGTTCCCTTTTTAGCATTTTAAAGACTTTTTGTCGGTGGGACTTAACTAGAATCACGTTTCTTTATCATGCCCTCTACCATGGTACCGGGAGAATAAGTTAAATCCCTTTCCTTTAAGACTGCCGAACGACTTTCTCAGATATATTTTTAAAATACGTATTTCTTCCCAAAGGGTCTTAAGTTTCTACCATCAACCACCTCTAGAGACCAAGAAATCAAATGAACATTTCATCTAAAGACAATTAGGCCTCAAGGAGGTTTATCTTCTCAATAAGTCACTTGGTTAACGTTCTGCATAAAGAGCCGACTCGAACGTAGATTTTTTCCGCAGAACCGACTGGAGGGCAGAGAGAAGCCCCCTCCCCCCTTTAAACCCCAGAGGTAACGCCCTGCTCTTCTCCCTGCCGGCCCTAAGGTCTCCGGCTTCCCCCGCGCCTCGCCCACCCATCCCCCCTTGGAAACAGGGCTGTAAGCCCCAGGATGAGCCCCACACACAGGCCCCCGGCTCCTGTCCTGCCCCTGGCCACCCTGCGGGTCAGTCACTTCCGACTGGGACCGCGAGGGTCTCCTCCAAACTCTCTTTATCTGCCGGCCAAGAGCCACAACTTATATTTCTCCTCAGGTTGTTAAACAAAGAACAGAAAACCACTGAAAAGTGTGTTACAGAGAAAAAGAGAGAGAGACGGTCACAAGGCCTCCCAGGCCCGTGAAGTGACCAGAAAATGTCCTCCTCAGACCAGAAAAAGAGCAGAAAGCACAACCAACGCCCCACTTCAAAAATGCTAAAGAAGGTTGCTGCGGCCTGTGTCGGCTGCCCTCTATTTATAGGCTCCGGGCTCATTATCATATTATAATAACGCTCTCTCTGACCACGGTCTCTCATTGGTGGCTGCTTATCATGTGACCATTCCCCTCACAGCGAGAACTAACAGAAATCCTGTCAGAAAAGGGTGGGGGAGGGGAGGAGAGCGGCCCTCTCCTCCAAACACCTTCTGACTACTCGCCCTAGACTCCTGGGCAATCAGCAGGCTCAACTGACTTCCAACTCGTGAACTCTGGGCTTCTCTCTCAGTAGAATGGATGCTGAATTGGAATGAGGTGTTTCAGGGGAAGGCAGGCATATTGTTAAGATCGTCTGCCTTTACTGTGCAGAGCAGGCCTCTTTTGGGAAAGGGAATGGAATGTGGGGGCATAGAAATCAGGGAGCTGAAGAAGGCCAGGGATACCAAAATCAAAAAGGGAGGAAAAGAAAAATTTGGAGGAAATCACTTTTTTTTTTTAAGGGTTGGCCATGCTCTTTTTAAAAAATTCTCTTTAACAGAAGTAGGCACAGATTGCATACTCACACAATTTTCAGATGACAGAGAGGGGGAATATCTGACACAATGGATAACAGTCAGGATCCAAAGAGACCTTGGCAGTCTAGATAGAAAATGGGGACAAATTTAATAAGACAAAAAGTAGTACGAATAAATGAAAGATCCTATGTTTGGGTTTAAGAAAAACACTTCACATTTGTAAGAATGGGGAGATTAGGACTTAGCAATTTATGTATATGAGATCTGGAGGGTATAGGGGCTGCAGGCTCAATGTGAGTCAACAGTGTAACTTAGCAAACAAAGCAGTTAAGAAATTTGGTCGGTGGGTTATCTGCTGCTCATGGGTGGCTTAGATGGGATTCTTGATCAGCCCAATGACAACAGCCAGACAATAGGCATTTATTAAGTGCTGAGGTGGTATAAAGGATAGAGCGCAGAGCTTTGGAATCAAGAAGACGTGAGTTTGAATCCTGTCTCAGATGCTTACTAGCTGTGTGACCTGGGCAAACCCCTCAACTTCTGTGTGCCCTAGTTTTTCCATCTGCAAAAAAGGGAATAATGACAGAACCTACCTCCTACATTTATTGCGAGGATCAAATGAGTTAAAATCTTGAAAGTCTTAAAGCTCTATACTAGTTATTATTATTATGTTAAACTCTGGATATACAAAGAAAGATGAAAATATGTGTTACTTTTAAAGAGGTCATGTTTTTAAAAGTTTGAGCATCTATTAAGCGCCTACTATATGCAAAATGCTGGAAATATAAAGACAAAAAAAAAATCTGTCCTGCCCTTAAGGATCTTCTATTTTACTGGAGGGGAAAAGGGAAAAATAAAAAGGCCACAGGTTTTCAAAGGCACCTCATTTGTGTACAGGTACATAGATCAAAGGGGTCACAACCAAAATCTGTCACATTCTAATGAGACAGATAAGCCAAAAAAAAAAAAGAGTACGAAATGTATTCAATGTATACGAAAGGTAATTTCAGAAGGAAGGCACTAGCAGTGAGGGGAATGGGCAAGGACTAGTCAGACAGAGATTGGACTAGATGAGGTTCCTTCCCTCTCTGAGATTCTGTCTTCCATTAAGCGCAAGGGAACCCAAACAAAGCCTTTGGGAGGGGGCCAAAGTACAGGGCAGACTGTTCCTTGAAGACTATCCCCAAATCCAAGCTAAGGGATTTTTCTAGGCTGGACACTTAGAAGTAAGAGCTGGGGAAGCATTATTCACCCTCTGGAAAATTTGAGCCCCAGTGAAATCTGCCAGGAACAGAAGCCTACTTGTTGATTCAGCCCTGTCTGCTCCTGAAAGAAGCTTCTTCATAGCCTTACCATATTAAATAGTTGGGGTGAGACTTCATATCCTTGAGGATTTCAACACTGTCTCTAACAAAAGAGGTAAAGACCAGAATCTCGAATTTAAGTGCTCTTAACTCTTAGACTAGGGAAATCTAACAGATGACATTTGAAGACATTCCCACGGTTTGCAAATGAGGCCCAATGACCTCTTGGAGAACACACACAGAAATACATGTGCATCAGTTCTTTCAGAGGATTGTTATCCTCCGGACCTCATTTCTTCCTCTCTAAAATAAAGAGCTTGAGGTCTCTTCCAGCTCTAAATCTATGACCCCATGATACAGTAATTCATCTTTTACAGTTCACATAGACGAGAACAGAAACATGAGCATAGGACATTACGAGACAAACACCAATAAAATATAGTATCTACCTCACGGGCGGTGATGATTCCACTGAACTCAATGATGTTTAGACCACGTTTTGGGATCCCATTCTGGGAACCGTAATTTAGGAGGTGCATTGATAAAAGACCTTCCAGAGAAGGATGCCCAGAATGATTAGGGTTCTGAAAATCAGTTCAAGGAACTGGGGATACCTAGCCAAGAGGGATAAAGGGATGAAAGGAGAAACATATACTAGGGTTGCTGAGTTTCACACACACACATGCATGTTCATACATGTGCATACATGTACAACACATCCTGAAAAAGAAATAATAATCACTGATATGTAAAAATGACTTCAATCTTCCCAAAACACATTATACTTATTCTTATTTTTATTTTTGAGGCAGCAAGGGGGTGTAGTAGATAGGACTTGGAGTCATAAAGACCTGAGTTCAAAACCTGTCTAAGACACTTAATAAATGTGTGACCCTGGAAGAATCACTTAACCTCTTGGTGCCTCAGTTCCCTCAACTGTTAAAATTGGGGGGGGTTGGACTTGATGGCTTCCAAGGACCCCTTCAGCTTTAAATTTATAATTCTATGATCATTTGATCCATATGATAATATTGAGAGAGAGGAGCTATTCCGGGTTTATAGATAAATAAACAGGCTCAGAGATGAAGTGACTTGCCCAAGGTCATACTTGTGGTATCTGTCAGAGGCTTGATTATGTGTCTGGTGCTGTATCCACTATACCACATTTCCTCTCATCTCATCTTTCCTGACTTGTTGCTTAAGAATTTTCATATCCCACAATTCTTTTCTTTATCTGCCTTCTCCTCCTACTTGGTAACCCTAAGTTCTGCTAAGTGCCCTTTAGAATGAGATGGGAGGTAGGACCATATCCCACCATTCTCTTGATCTCATCTCTTAAATTTTAATTTTTTTTTCTGTTTTGTCTTATCTTTTCAGTTTCAGTCAACAGGGCACTGATGGAGGTGGTCAGTGGAAGATGGTTTCCACAAACATACATGCATACCTCTCTGATCCAGCATCCCTTGAGAAGCATGTGGGTCCAGAGTCAGAGGAGGCTCTAAGCTGCAAGCTTCACACAGCCCCATTACTTGCTTTCAGGTTCTGTTAATTCACAAAAGGCAACTCTTGTGACATTGAACACCACCCTCTTCTGAATACACTTCCCTCTCTCAGCTTACACAACATTGCTCTCCCGGTGACAAGCCTATCTGCCAACTGGTGTCCATCACTGGTTTCTTTTCCTCCTTTTTCCTAAGCACATGGAAAGCTAGGTTGTACAGTGAATATTGCCCTGGGTCTGGAATCAGGAAGACCTGAGTTCAAGTACAACCAAAGATACTTGCTAGTTGTGTGACTACGAGCAAGTCATTTCTGCCTCATCTGCCTCACTTTCTTCAATTGTATAATGAAGATAATATTAGCACCTACTTCACAAGGTTATTGTGATGATTGAGATATTTGTAAAGTGATTAGCACAGTGCTTGACCTAAGCCTTAATAAATGCCTGTTCTTTTCCCCTTCTCTCCCCTAAGTGTGGATATTGCCCGAGGCTCAGTCCTTCTTGCTCTTCTCTTTTCTCTATACCCTCTTGGGATCTAATCTTTTCCTTAACCTTAATTATATAGACACAGCATATAACTAAAATTATAACATTAATCCCTATGGTGATTATTCCCAAATTTCTCTCTCCCTCCTGGACCTCTGCCCTAAGCTCTGGTTTCCGTTTTTCTGTTGACTGCTAGACATCATTACCTGGATGGCCTGACAGCAACACAGACTCAACATGTACAAATTGGAAGTCATCATCTTCCTGGCAACGCTTGCCCTTCCTGCCAGCTTCCCTGTGTCTGCTGATGTCATTACCCTCCTTCCATTTCACCCAGATCAGAAAGCTCAGACTCATCGGTGACTTCCTTCTCCCTCACCCCTCATATCTAATCAGTTTCAGCGTCTTCTGGGTTCTCCCTTCACAATGTCTCTTGCATCTGTCCGTTCTCCTCCACTCCTGAGGCACCTAATTCAGTCCCTCATCACCTCTTGCCTGGACTGTCGCCATAAACTATGAACTGGCGTCTCTCTGCCTCTCATTCTCTCTTCAATCCATCTACACAACTGTCAGCTTAGCATTTTAACGCATACATCTGACGCATCATTCCCTTGGTGAAAAAACGTTTAAGTGTTTATGTCATGAATAGGATACAATACAAATTCCTTTTTCTGGTCTTACAGGCCACCCGTAGTCTGGCTCAGAAGTATGTTTTCAGCTTTATTTCATACTGTTCCCCTTCATGTCTTCTTAGGTTCCAACCAAGCTAAACTCTATGCTCCCCAGTGTGCGTTCTGTGTGTTTGCACCAGCCTCACCAGTGCCTGGGGACAGATTTCTTGAACATATGATCTTCAAGGCCTTGCTAAGGTGCCACCTCCATGAAGGCTTCTCTTATTGCATTCCCTCTACCAACTACTCCTCCCCTCCCACCATCTCTCCTTTCTCAAATTTCCCTAGGGCGCTTTGTCTGGCTTTCTTCTTTTCCCTTATCATTCTCTACCTTCTTCCTTAGTCATATAGCTGTTAACACCTTCTTTCCCCATTAGATTGTAAACACCTTGAAGGCAAGCTCTTTTTAAAATCTTTGTATCTTTAGCCCTAGTAGGATGTCTTATTTATAATTGTTGTTGTTCAATCATGTCTGACTCTCCATGACGCCATTTGGGGTTTTCTTGGCAAAGATACTGGAGTGGTTTGCCATTTTCTTCTCCAACTCTTTTTACAAATGAGGAAATTGAGGCAAATAAGGTTAAGTGACTTGCCCAGGGTCACACAGCAAGTAAGTGTCTGAGGCTAGATTTGAACTCAGGTTTTGTCCTAACCCTAATCTGGCCTCTGCGTCTTCCCTCTATGGCTCCTCGTTCTGTCTCTTGGGGCCAAACACAAGAAATCTATGCCCTTTTTCATCTGGCTGAGGGTTTGTGCCTCTTGGCCTTGGTCCACGTGTGGACCGTCCAAAAGGCAATAACAGAGAGGAAGCTCAAGGGTCCCAGGATTTAGAAGTGGAAATGACCTTAGAACCCAAGCCCCCCTCGTTTCACTGGTGAAGAAACCAAGGCCAGGACAGACGAGGGAACTTTGCCAAGGTCCCAAGGCAATGAGAAGCCAAGCCAGAATTGCACCCAGACCTTCTGACTCCAGACCCTCAGAAGCCCCCCACCCCAGCCAGAGTAAGGACAGCCTAGCTATCCAGCTGCCTCCTTTTCCTCTCTCCCTAGGTGTACATACCACCCAGGCAGTCCTGTATTAAAGGGTGGGCCGGCTGGCTCCTGTTTATTTTGCAATGAAACGGGTTTCTTTTGAAGCTCTCGCTTGAGGGCCTGGAATTTCCAGCTCTCACACTGCCCATATTCCATATTCTGTGTGACCAGGTAACCACAGACTCCTGTGGGGAAATAAGAATTCCCGGGAATGAGTTCGTCCAAAGGTCAAATGCATTTTAACTCTTCTGAAACAGCTCACAAAATAAGCCAAAAGACCATTTGGATACCATCTTTTTTTTTTTCTTTTCCTTCTGTGTGTGTATTTGTGCAGGGGAGAGTGGGTTGGGGGGTGGGGCTGGGAGGACAAAATGGGAGAGGAAGATGGAGCCGTGTTGATGGTTCCCTGCTTTATGGACAACCGAGCCACAGTTTTCACATCTCACCAGGCAGCTTGTGAATAGCAGCAAAGTGACTCATGTGAGGTTTCACCCTCTTTCTCAGACTTGTAAACGCTGCTATAAAAATCTGCTAGTATCACTGGGAGAGGTTTCTCAAGCCTGCCTTTCCCTCCCTCGCCAGACCCTCGGCTACATCCTTCTCCTCCATCTCTCAGCCTCCCCCCAGCATCCCACCCTGAGTGATTCAGCAGCACAGCCCCGGCTCTGGAAATTCTCATCTTGAGATGTGGCTCTGCCACATTTCCTGCAAAGCTGCTATTTTGGGAGGATGAAGTCTGCATGTTTTGGTCGAGGGGAGGGATGCGAAGGGCCACGAAGCAGGAGAACGAGTGAATGAACCCAAGCAATTTGGTGACACTGAGATTTGGTAACACTTCTTCAAAAACAGAGGCAGCTTTGACTCTGCGGCCTGGGAACAAAGATGTCTGTCACGTAGGGCCTCTTGGATGTGAATATGAAAGCAATCCTATTGTGCTTGCCCCGAGCTCCAGGAAACTAGGAACAGGGCGGCTGATGGGCTATTTTGGTTTTAAAGAAACAGGGGATGAGACCAACCATGTTTCTTATATAAGACTGGGGAATTGGGGTAGAGGGAAAGAGGGGGACAGTGTACTTTGCCAAAACTTGTTTTTCTGACACATTTGAAACCATACAGTTCAGGGTAAATTCAATTCACATGTCCTGCTTCCCCATGCCCCAGGATACAGCTAAATATTAACATGTAAACACAGTTTATTCCAAGAAACCCAGAGAGAGAGAAAAAGAGGGGGAAGGAAGGGAGGAGGGAGGAGGAGGAGAAGGGGGAGAGAGAGACAGAGAGACAGAGAGAGAGAGACAGAGAGAGAGAGAGAGAGAGAGAGAGAGAGAGAGAGAGAGAGAGAGAAGGCTTTTTAAACAGGATGCTGCCATTTGTCCAGGAGAAAAGACAGCTAACAGCCTCTGGAGCAGGGAAGTGGGGAAAGCTTGTTCATGGTTCAGGCTTATCCACAGCAGGGGCAGGCACTTCAAAGAGTGTCCAGTTGTCATTGACCTCTCCAGAAGCCCTAGTCTCTATCCTCTTCTTAGGTCAACTGTGCATCTGCATATGTCTTTGTACTCTACTTGGGGGAGAGGGGGTTAGGGTGGAAAGGGAGGGTCTGGGAAATTAGCACACATTTCAATCTCTCTTAAACTGGTTTAGACTAGCCTGTCTGTCAAAAGGGATATTCATGATGGTTAGCATTTCTTTCCAGCTGCAATTTAAACTTATTTCCTCTTATTTAGACTACATGATGGAGACAGAGAATAAGAGGCCACCATTGCCTTAAATAGGGTTGTTGATAATTATTTTAAAGTTCATCATGTTAGATATCAGCATCACTGTCACTTAGAGAGGCTCATGAGATTCAGAGCTGGGAAGAATTCTTAGACATGGTCTAATCCAATCCCATCATTGTACGGA
This sequence comes from Vombatus ursinus, assembly GCF_900497805.2. NCBI lineage: Eukaryota > Metazoa > Chordata > Mammalia > Diprotodontia > Vombatidae > Vombatus > Vombatus ursinus. The sequence continues at coordinate 24,282,021 of NW_020954577.1, read as the reverse complement.
GAGTGTAGGGAAGCAAAATAATTTGTCCAAGGTCACAGAGGTGGTAACTATCAGATGTGAACCTAGGTCTTCTGACTTCCAGATTCAATGATCTTTTCATACCTTCATGCTGACTTGCTTCATGCCTCTTGAAGAAGTTATTAACAAGCTATATGATCTTGGGCAAATCACTTTCAAAGAGCTGGGAGGGCCTTTAAAACTGCCTCTCTCCTCTCTCTCTAAAATGAAGAGGCTGAACTAGATTATCTCTAAGATTCCTTCCAATGCTAACATTCTGTTAGCCTGAGTGTCTGTGGAATGCTGTAGTCTCCAAAGAAATTGAGGCTGGGGATTACCCAAAGGGCATTGTAGAGATGCACTGTGGGCACGAGAGGACTTCAACCCATTTCAGACAAGGAATTATATGGGCGAGGTCATGTAAAGGATGGCATCAGAGAAATATGTGAATGGAAAAAAAAGATTAGTTACAGAGGAAGAGGAGGGGCAGCTACATGGCACGGTGGATAGAGTGCCAGCCTGAAGTCAGAAAAACCTGAGTTCAAATCTAGCCTCAGACACTTACTAGCTGTGTGACTCTGGGTAAGTCACTTAACCTTGTTTGCCTCAGTTTCCTCATTTGTACAATGAGCTGGAGAAGGAAATGGCAAACCACTCTAGTATCTTTGCCAAGAAAACCTCAAATGGGATCATGAAGAATTGGGCTGAAATGACTGAACAACAATAACAACAAAACGAGAAAAGATAATGGACAGTCCTTGTGCTCCATTGGTATCTACACAGTGTCAATAGAGCATAAGGAAATTACCTGTGGCACATGTAGGGGGAGACTTGGATGGAAGTGGCAGCAGAGGATGGGCAGGCATGGATAAATGGGATAAACGGAATGGAAGTGCCCACATCCATGAAACACCCATGGATTTCCATTGGATTATACCATTGGATTATTGCAATGGTATACGTTTGTGAATGGTGGCTCTAAGCATTACTAGTTGCTGTTCTCTCATGTAAAATGGAGTCAGTCCCCAGTCAAGTCCAAATTTCCTCAGTAAATGGAGGGGAGGCACGGCACAAGAAATCCACAGATAATCCAAAATCGCACTTTAACCACTGGTTTCACCATTTGGTTTACAAGAGCTGCTAATAAGCAGCAAAATTGCCTGATTTGAATTTCACCTCTTTTCCTTTCCTCTACCTCTCTCCCACTGAAGTGCTCATTTGAGTTATAACAGTAGCCAAAGGGCAGACAGTAGAGGGGAGGAGAAGCCAGAGGCATGGATAATCTCCAAACTGGATAAACCACCCCCTGGATAATTGAGAGTTGCCTGAACTGAATGCCCAATGAGGAAGTTTCAGTGTTAAATCGATCACTCCCTTAGTACTAAAGTAGTTATAATACCCCCCCGGCCAAATGCATTATTAAACTGTGAATTTCTTCAGAAAAGTTCCTCATTTCTCACTCAATTCTGATGTGGGCTCTTACTTGAAAGCCAGAAACCAGTTAAAGTAATTATTATGTGGACCTAGCATAAGGTTAAAAAAAAAAGAACCAGATTCATAGAATAGCCATCTGAAGGCCTTAGCATTTTTAGACTGTGTATATAGCCAAAGGCAAACCCGAAAGTTCCGCGATTCTAAGCTTGCAAAATTAGACTGTATTGTTAGCCTTAGTAATTTCAGAATAACTTCACATATGCATAGGTACTCCCGGAGTTCACTTACCGCTTTACAAGCATCTTGGAAGTGCCAACAAAGTTGGATGTTGTCCCCCCTTCCTCATTTTTCCTGATGCCACCGCACTCTGCCCTAGCACACACTGTGACCAGTAACCAAGCTACTCCAATCGATGGGGCCACCTGGTGACAATACAGGGAACTGTCTGAACTCAGGGCTTTCCTCCATGATCTCCTTTCTTTTTTCTCTCTTCACATTGAGCATCTCTCTTCCCAAACAGTCTTTCCCAAAACATTCTTTTTCTTCTGTTTTGTTTGGGGTTTTTTTTTTGGTTTGTTTATTTTAGCAGAATTCCACAGGCAATCTCTCACATTCACCCATGACTTTTTTTTTTCCCTTCCCATTCCTTTTTTCAGTTGTGTTTTTGTCTTTACATGCCCAGCATGGTGCCTGGCACACAGTGCTTAGTAAGTGCTTGTTCATTGAGTTCTCACTAATTATTCGAACGGATATGTGATTTCACCGATGTGAACGTTTCCTCTGCCAGTGCCAATCGTAAGCTATGGAGAGGCAATTTGCCGCTGTGGAAAAACCACCAGATCTGGTGTCAGAAGATTTGGGTTCTAAACTCACCCCTGTCACTTACTGGGTATATGACCTCTCTGGGTCTCAGGGAATTGAACTAGATGGCCTTTGCCTTCTTCTAGTTCTAAATCTATTATCTATATTCTGTTCTGTTCTATATCTGTTATTAAATCTATTATCCTGTGATCCATCTACCTTCTCAACATTTATGGTTCTTGTCGGTGTCCTCCCATAAAGTGATCTCTGAAGCAGATATCCTCAATTCATGCAGGTCTTCTACCACGTCTTTTCCTGATCACACATTTTCTGGATGAGATATTTTATGCCAAGAAGCAAAATAGCCAAGTGGATAATGTCTGCTATGGACTCAGGAAGACAAAGGTTTGAGTCTTGTCTTTGACACATACTAGTTGTGTGTCCTAAGACTGAGACCCGACTGAGTTGTTGAATAGCATTTGTTGAAGGGTTTTCCATATCAAAGTTCCCGATATTGATAAAACCACAGGTCTGAATCCTGAGTTACCCCTTTCTACCCAAAGATATACTACTCTCCATATGTGTGTATGTTACAAAAATAAAAATAATCTTTACCATCAAATAATAGACATTTTACTAGGAGGACATGAAGAGGGAATAACATGACTACAGATAAGTAAATATCTGGAAAAATACAGAAAGTAAAATTGAAGGGGGAAGGGTGCCAAGAGATGGGACAGTCAGGAGATGGCATTTGATGTGATGCTTGAGGGAAACATGAGATTCTAGGAGGTCAAGCTGAGGGATGAGAATATTCCAGGGGGCAGGAGGAAGGTCTATATACCTATAATGATGTGCACAAGAAATGGTATTATGCCAGCACTCGTAAACATACTGAAAGTAACAAAAACCTATTTCATGCTTCTTCCATCAGTTTTCCTAAAACCACTCCCTCAGTTCTGCCTCTGTCCACCCCTACAGTGGCCCAAGATTAAGCTGGTCCACTTGATGGTAAATGCCATTTCTTGTACATAAGGCATCACTAGTAATAGACAGATCCCTGACACTAGAATATACCCTTTCCTCATCTCTGCCTTAGTTTCCTCTGAGGCTCTGCTGAAAGTGTTACCTCCTATAGGAAACCTTTCCTGATTCCCCTAGTTTTTCAGGACATCCCCCACCCCTATTGCTTTTTATTTCTACTGCATACAGGGTGTTCCAAAAGTCTTAAGGCAGTTTTGTGCTAATTTATGTAACTGTATAAATGTCAGTTCCTTGAGGGCAGGTACCAATTTTATTTTTGTCTTTGTACCCCCAGGGGCTAACACAATCTTGGCACATAGTAAGGGTTCAATAAATACTTGTTGAATGAATTAATATATAGCAGACTATTTATGTCTAACACTTAGCTTTTCATTGGTTATTGAATAAATACTTGCTAAATTGAATCACATTGATTCATTTTTTTAATTGGATTGCCCATAATTTTGAATTCTCAGAGATTGTAGTTTTCCATGATTTGCAGCCATATAGTACCACAGGAAGAATATTGGTGCTGCTAATAAGATAGTGGTTTTTTTTTTGCAGGGGGAAACAGCTTGGGATCGATGAAGGTTTGGCATAATCTTCTAAATGCCAGCCGGCTGTCTCTCCTCCTTCTATTCATTTCTGAGTGTAGCTCATTATTTATCTGTGGTGTCTATTCTGTTACTTATAACTCTACCCTTACTGCCATTTTTTTCCATTTATGATTTTTTTAACTCAGGTTTTTACATTTTTTATTTAAAATGTATTTTTAAAAAAAATAACCCTGATCACCTCAAGAGGCAGCCTGGTATAGTGGATAGACAGCTGGGTTCAAGTTCCATCTCTGATATATACTAACAGTGTGAAGCTTAACCTCTCAGCATGCCAGGCCAACAGTTGAGGGAGTTTCTTCATCTGGAAGATCCCTGTGCCATTGAAATCAGAGATCTAGAACCCTATCCCTAATCATAACTGCTAAGTATTAAAGACTTTCCTGATGTACCTAGCAAAAAGAAAGCCATAAGTTTTGAAGTGAAACAACTGAATTTCTCTCTTGTTCTTTAAACCTAACTTAAAATTCACTCCCTCCATGAAGCGCTTCTTAATTACTATCTTGTCACTAGGCTAACCATTGATACCTTATAAACATCAGGCTTCCTCTTCCTACTTCCTCTTCCTTATTTTTTCTTTTTCTTTGTTTATTTATATAATCTTGTAAAAGTAAACAGAAAAGAAAAAATACTTTCTGATGCTTAAAACTTAAAAAAAAATACTATCACGCCAAGAATATTCAGTATATATTAAACTCAAGCAAGCCCAATTGATGATGAATCTCTAGGTCTTATAGCATCCTGCTTTGGGTTTTGGTTGTTTTTTTTTTTAATGGAAAAGAAGTTTTTGAGCATCTAATCTGGGGATTGGTAAACTCACTGAACTATTCTACACATGCACTGCTACACTTAATCGAAAGGGGGAAGAGGTAGTAAGGGTATTTATATAGAACTTTAAATATGTTAAGTCTTTTACATACAATTATTTAATTTGAACTCTACAACATCTCTTGGGTGTTTCTTAGTCTGGGTTCCTCCAGAGCCCAGACAATCTCTTCACCCATCAGTAGGATGATGACTAGGAGGTCAAATCAAATAAATAGCCAAAAAGGAAAAGAAATTTATTAACAAGCTAAGGAAGAATGCTTTGTTAAAAGCAGTTTTAGCTTTCTGTAGGACAGATTTGGCATATATAACTTCTTCAGGCTTGCTTAGAGCACACAGCCAATCAGTCACATTCTGCAGCATTTGAATGGATCTGTGGTATGGAGCCTGTTCTGGTATGGAGCCTGTTCTGGTATGGAGCTTGTTCTGATAAGGACCTTGGCCTACAAAGTTCCTAACTGAGTATTGGGTGCAACATTTGTGGGGCTGAGCACAGCTAAGAGTGCAGTGCATATATAGCAGGGCCTAAGCAAGATGGAGGTGCTTGAGTCATGTTTTGTTATTTAGTTACCACCACAGAGTGGGTGGTAATTCATTGTCAAACTACACATTCTGATAACAAATTTTGTTTTGTTTTCCCCTCTGCATAAATTCTGTAAGAAATAGGTATTATCAGTATTAATGTATCCACAGATGAGAAAATTGTGTCTTAAAGAGAATGACTTTCCCATGTTCACAGGGCTAGTAGGAGTCAGAGGTCCGATTTGAATCTCCGGCTTCCTGACCCTAGGTCTAGAACTCTCTCCACTGGACTATATGATTTCTGTGTTTAGTGGCAAAAGGTTCTCTTCGGAAGAGCAAAAAATGATGAATATCAGCAAAAGTATCAAATAATTGAACTGACAAAACAAGAAACAGAGCTCTTAACCCAATTGCAGGCAAATAAATCAAGCAAGCCTTAAGGGGGACTGCCACAGGTGGGGGGGAGCATCTAGTCCAGATGGATTTCCAAGTAAGTTTTATCAAATGTTTAAAGAGCAATTAATGCTTAACAATACCAAAATCATTCTTAGAAATAAAGGAAGCGCCCTGTGAAACATGTTTTATGAGGCAAATATGGTGCTGACATGCAAACTGGAAAGGAAGAAAGTAGAGAAAGAAAACTGTAGACTAATTTGATTAATAAGTATCGATGCAAAAATTATAAATAAAATCTTTGCCAGGAGACTAGTATTACATCTAGAAAATAATTCACTGTGACCAAATTAGATTTCTATTGGGGAAGCAGGGATCATTTAACATCAGGAAAATAGTTAATATAATAATACCAATAAAGACAAAGAAACACACAATTATTAAAGTAGACATAAGAAATACCTTTAGCACAATATAGTACTCACTTATTTTAAAAACCCTCAAAATCCCTGGTATAGGAATTTATTTACCATGATCAGAATTTCTCATATATGTGTGTGTGTATATATATATATATATATACACATACACATACACATATATTTATGTACATACACATATACATACATATATACATATATATCTCAGAACATAGATTTAGAGTTGGGAGTAGCTTTTGGAATCATCTGATCCAACTCCCTAATTTTATAAATAAGGAAAAAGATCTAGAGAATTTAGTACGTTGCCTAGGATCACACAAGTATTAAGGGGTAGAACTGGGATTTGAACCCCTGGGCCTCTACCTTGCGATACAAATCTTCCCACTATACCATACTACCAAGAGCTCATTAGTAGCTATGGAGAAATACTAGAAACTTTCCCAGCACAAACAAGATAAAGCAAGAATGTTCCTTTACCCATTATTATTTTATGTATTTCTAGAAATGTTAGCTCTAGCAATAAGACAGGAGAGTGAAATTTAAGGCATAAACATCCATGAAAAGTAGATAAAAACTGTTCTCATTTGCAGGTGGCATGATAATATACTTAAAAGAATCCCAGGGCAATGAATCAGGGAAGAAGTTAAGTTGAAATAATTAACAACTTCAGTAAAGTAGCAGAATCCAAAATTAATCTACAAAAATAACAAATGTTTCAATATATGCTATAAAAAAAAGAGGAGGAGGGGCAGCTAGGTGGCGCAGTGGATAGAGTACTGGCCCTGAAGTCTGGAAGACTTGAGTTCAAATCCAACCTCAGACACTTGACACTTACTACCTGTGTGACCCTGGGCAAGTCACTTAACCCCATTGCCTAGGCCCCCCCCCAAAAATAAAAAAAAAATAAAATCATTTTTAAAAATTAAAAAAAGAGGAAACAAATCCATACAAAATAACTATAAATTACCTAAAATGCCTGGGAGTTAACCTACCATGCCTCTGCAAAATTTACATCAATACAGCTACAAAACACTCTTTACAGATATAAAGGAAGACTTCAATACCTGAAGAAATTCAGTGCTTATGATTGGGCTATGAAAATATATAAACATGATAATATTACCTTGAGTTAATTTACATACTTAATGTTATACCAACAAAATTAATAAGAGGATACTTTGTAGAATGAGGGAAAAATTGAAATTATCTGGCTCTATTTTCTTTCCCATCGCTATTTCTGCTTCCTTCTCTCAAGATTGTATTTGGTTAATTCTATTTTTTTAAATTCAGCAAACATTAATTACACATATAAAGCACTTTGCTGTAGTCTCTGAGAGAGGAACAAAGGCAATAAGACAGGTTCCCTGCCCTCAGGAATCATATAATCTAATAGGAAAGCATGGTGTAAGAACCCTTGATCTGGATCCTTGTATTGCTAATTATTACCTGTGTAAACAGAAGAAAGTTAGCTAACTTCTCTAGGTCTCAGTTCACTCCTTATGTAAAATGAGGTGGTGGGAGTAGATGATCTCTAAAGTCACTTTTTAGCTCCAAATCTCATCTTCATCATCATCATCATCTATATAATGCTTTAAGGTTTTCAGAGCACTTTGCATAAATTTTCTCCTTTACTTTCTCATATGTACACTAGATCTCTGATCTCCCCTGTAGTATAGGAAAGAGATTGGAAGATTTAGAGTTAGGCAGGCTTGGTCTAAATCCAACCTGACACTTGCTAAGTTAGGTGACCCTGGTGGATCGCTCTCTGAGCCTCAGTTCCCTTATCTATAAATTGATAGGGACAGGAAAACCTGGGTTCAAATCCTAACTCTGAGGCCATGGGCAAGTCTTTTAAATGTTCTCAACCTTACTTCCCTCTTCTGTAAAATGGGTCTAATAATGCCCCATTGGGTTGTTGTGAAGCTCAAATGAGATAATAAATGTGAAGATGCCACATAAAAGCAAATTTTTTATTGTGAACAAGGCAGCAAGGTTACACAGTGGGTAGAGTGCTGGGTCTAAAGTCAGGAAGACTCATTTTCCTGAGTTCAAATGTGGCCTCAGACACTGTGTAACCCTGGGCAAGTCACTTACCTCTGTTTGCCTCAGTTTCCTCATCTGTAAAAAAACGATCTGGAGAAGGAAATGACAAACCACTTCAGTATCTTTGCCATGAAAAAACCCCAAATGGGGTCATGAAACAACCAAACAACAATAAATTATGATCATCAATGTAGAGCCAGATAATTAGTGATTATCTGGTCAAATCCTCCCTGCCCCCCCCTCCTTTTTTACAGTTAAGGAAACCACTGGGGCCCAGGGAAGGTAAATGCTTCCCTAAGGTTACACAGGGATTACAACAATATGGGCAAAATGTTTTAATACCCAGTGACCACCATTCTGGGGATAAATCTCTCTAAACATCCATGCTGATCCTCATTCACTGTCTCATTATATACTTTGAATCCTTTCTGGCTTGGTAAGATCTTCCAGAGATGAGAGGACCCCAGGGTCACTTCTCTGCCACGATAAAGCATCAAAGTAGGACTTTAGTGGAAGAAGATCCCAAGTTCACAGTGTTTATTGATATAACAGGCAGATAGTGAGAGATGGGCTAATCTCCCTTGAGGGGTTCAAACTGACATTTCAGGGCACTGAGGGTACCGAAAAAAACTGGTAGGTATCATTTACTAAGCCCCTGCCAATGATCTCTGAAAGATTGTGGAAATGGGAGTAATGCCCCCAGGAGACGAGAAAGGAAAAAAATCTTGTGATTTTTCTTAAAAAAGAAGCATGAATAGTGCAAACTTTAGAAAGGCCAGGGAGCTTGACTTTTAACCCTGACAAAATTCTAGCACATATTATTAAAGGGAAGGTGACTATCAGCTAGAAAAAGAAACAGCAATCATTAAGAGCCATCATAGCTTCATTAAGAACAATTCATGCCCAGCTGCCCTTATTTCCTTTTTTGATGTGATTACTAGAGTGATAGATTAGGGGAACACTGTAGATATAGTTTACCTAGGTTTTGGCAAAGCATTCAGTTGAATAAATCAACATTTATCAAGGGCTTACTATGTGAGGTTTTGGATGAATCTCGGAGAAATGTAGGCTAAATTGTAGTATAATTAACTGAAGCCAGTTGAATAACCAGACCTGAAGAATCTGGCTCTAGTCAGCTTGGAAGTAGGTCTCCAGTTGTGTAGCTCACCTATCTGTACTTGGCCCTGTGCTGTATAATGCTTTCATCAGTAACCTGGATAACAGCATAGACGAGTACCTCTGAGACTTTCGAGATAACACAAAGCTGGGCAAGATAACGTATTATATTACATGACAGCATCCAAAAAAAAAGCCTCAGTAGGCTAGAACATTGGGCCAAATCTAATAAGGTTAAATTTAATAGGAATAATGTAAACTCTTACGCTTGGATTCCAAAAAATCAATTTTACTAGGACAAGACGAGAGAGATGTGACAGTAAAACGATTTAAGCGTTTTAGTGGACTTCAAACTCAGTCTCAGTAAGTAGTATAACATGGCAGCTAAGATAAATAAGGCAAATTTGGGACACCTTAAGAAATGCATAATTCCAAGAATGTTTGTTCAGGTCATGTCACATCTAGATGACTATATTTATTTCCGGGTGGCATGTTTTTGGTGGAAAATTGATGAACTGGTTGCCATATTTTAAGTAGGATATTGATAAGCTGGAGGAACTTTAAAGGATATTGAAAGGCCTTGAGGTTGGTTGAAGGAACTGGGCATGTTTACTCTAGAGAATATTCTGGTAGACTATAAACTCCTTTAAGGCTAGCATTATTTGTTGTTCATTTTTCCTCTTTTCTGGCCTTATGCATAGTAGGTACTTAATAAATGCTTGTAGGATTGAACTAAATTGAGAAGTCAAACACCGGACACTTGATAGGCACCTTCTAATACTTGAAAGGCTGTCCTGTACTTGCTGTAGAGGTATTAAGCTGGTTCTGCTTGGCCCCAGAGGAAGGAACTAGGAACTATGGGTGGAAGGTGTAGAGAGGCGGATTTTGACTCAATGTAAGGAAAAATGTCCTATTAAAGCTATGCAAACATAGAATGGGCTGTGTCAGAAGGTGGTAAGGTCACTCTCATTGGAAATAACTAAGTAAAGCCTGAAAGACTGACTCTGGGGTATTAAACAAATGATTCTGGTTCCGGTATGATGATCTCTAAGGCCCCTTCCCACTCTGAGATTCTGTGATTCTGATGAAGAATGAAAGGTAGCCTGTTAAAATGACTGGAGTGCTTAGGCTTCTGTACAAATCCTCCCTCTGACACTTACTGTAGCTGTGTAGTCTCTTCACCTGTCTGGGCCTCAGTTTCCTCATCTGTAAAAAATAGGGATAATAACAGCAATAGTACTTCCCTTACAGGATAAGGGATATTGTGGGGCTCAAATTAGGTATTTGTAAAGCATTTTGGGGGCAAACTTTAAAGATCTATATTTCTATCTGTTTATCCGCCAACCTATCTGTCCATCCATTCATCTCTCCCTCTTTTTCCATTCATCCATCTATCCATCCACCCACCAGACTATCTAGCTACCCAGCTATCTACCAACCTCTCTCCATACCTATCTGGTTTGCTCTCTGTCTGTCTTTTATTGGACTGGAGGCATGAGATCATTGGTGCAGGGAAGTCTAGGTAAGGATATGCCCTCCACAAAGTCAGCACCTGTTTTGTAAGTTATGGTCTTAATCAGTTTTAGGATATGAAGTAAATAAGGGTCACACAGCCAGTATGTATCAGAAGTGGGACATGAACACAGGTCTACCTCACTCCAGACAAGTTTTCTATTCACTTCTGTCTACATATTGAGTCATTTATTGTTTGGCACTGGAAGGGAAATGGATTGTCTAGTCCAGAGTTTCTTACCCTTTTTGTGTTATTTACCCCGTTGGCAGCCTTGTGAAGCCTATACATTCTTCCTCAAAATAATTTATGTTCAAGAAATCCTAATTGAAGGAAATGCTAAATGTCAGTTAGAGGTTAGTCAAAATAAAGATGAACTTTTTCCCTATTTAAGTTTATGGATCTTCTTAAATCTGTCCATAGATTTGTTGACAGACCATGGACCCCCAAGTTAAAAACCCCTGATCTAGTGCAACTCCTTCATTTTAATAGATGAGGAAACAGGTATAGAGACAGGATATAACTTATCCAAAGATGTGCAACCAATACATGAGATAGGTCTTTAGCTTAGGTCTTCTAAATCTAACCTTTACAATCCCTTCAGATTTGCTTTACATAAATATCTATGCCAACTCTAATATAGTAAGTGCTGAAGAGGAGTGAAAGTCCCTAGAATATTTTAAGGGGTTTTTGCAGGTCCAGGTTCTATTAAGATTCATGTGAGGGAGAGGGACAAGTAAGAAGATGGAACACAAACCTGTCCTGGGAAACCATCCAGCATCCTGTAGCTATTTAATAGCTGTGAAGGGCCTAGCCATCAAGTACCAGGTGCATCTTGTAAATGCCTAGTACTTGACTGGAGGGAGCCAACCATCTCTTGGCCTGTTTCTCTCCCCACCTCACCCCACCCCCTTCTTCTGGATGTTCTTATTCTTACATATTGGGGATGCATTGGTCTGCAGCCATAAGAGGGTGTCCCAAAGCCAAAAGCTCTGCTTGTCATTGGTACAAAAGACTACTAGGAGAGGATATATTTACTGGGTGAGGAATAACAGCTTTCTCAAAGTGAAGAGAGATTTTAATTTATTTGGGCACATGCACTGACATAAATTTATGCTATGACAGCTATACTAAAAAAAAAAGTAGCTTTATGTGTGAAGTTATTCTAAGCTGTGTAATTGCCCACTCCATAAATGAATAGAAATAACTCCAAGACAATAAAAGCCTCTGTTCTTGGCTTTTTCTTTCCTTAACATCCTTTTAGGCACCTGCCCACACTCTCATCTTAAACCTCGCCTTCTCCCTGATGATATTCATCTCTACCGTGTTACTGGTCATCTTCGAGAAGGAAGGACAAACAACAACATCTTTGTTTCTTTCAATATCTTTAGTCACACCTGCTTAGCCGCCTGCCTGAAGGAAATCTGTGTAATTACTCACTTTTCCTTCCTTCAAATGATCATCTCAAGGGTCGGTGCTCTCATTGAAGGCTGAGTTTCAGCTCCAAATGTATTCCTTCTGTTTCCTTCCTTGACTCACCTGGCCTCCACTTCTGTGGCCAAGTGCTGCCATCACTTGGGAGATGAAGCTGACTCTTCTCCAGGCTTTGCCTGCATGAAGCCATCTGGCAAGCACAGCATCTCGCATATCTCTGCTTCACCTCCTGTGGCCGTGTGCCTCCTTGGAAGGCCTCCTGAAGATCCTTAGTCAACATGAAAAAGAGAAGGTTCTGGACTCATATTTTATCGAGCTCTATATTACACCTAATTTCCCAAATTTGCCTTTCCTTGTAGCTGTCCGGTCCTATTAGGTCCTAAGGAATTTGGGGTTATGCTAGTGATTCCCAGGTGTCAGGCTACCCATCAGTCAGCCAATCAACTAGCATTTCTGAAGTACCTACTATGTGCCGGGTACTGGGGATACAAAGACGTAAGTAAAATAGCTTGGGCCCTCAAAGAACTTGCATTCTATCTGAGGGAGACATATGTGTATATGCACACACACGCACAAACACATACGCAATATAGATAAGTAATGGGGGTGGGGAAGGAAGGAACTAAGAGTTGGGGGGATCAGAAAATTCTTCATGTGGAAGTTGGCTCTTGAGTCTTGAAGATTAAGGATTGTAAGAGGAGGAGGTGAGGAGGGAGTGTGTTCTAGGCATGAGGGATAATGGCAAAGAGTTGGGAGATGGGATTGTTGTGTGAAGAACCGTGAGCAGGGGAGTTTGACCGGCCTGTGGTATTCAGAGTATATGTAATATTGGAGAAAGGTAGGCCAGAGCCAGACTCTGAAGGGCTTTAAATGTCAAATAAAGGATGTTCATATTTTATTTTAAAAGTAATAGGGCACCACTTGAGTTTATTGAGTAGGGGATTGACATGATCAGACCTGTGCTTTAGGCAGGAGCACGCTGGAACCATTGAAATTGGGTTGAAAGAGTCGATTGTTAAATTTTCAGTGTGAGGACCTACAACTTAGAAATGGGCAAATGCTATGAAACACAGTTTGATTTATTGTTTTGCTTACTTTTATACTCAAGAAAATGATAGAGAAAATGTTGATTGTGTAGGTTAAAAATAGGTATCTTGCATACCTTCATGGAGATATGGCCTCAGGCAAGCGTTGCTTAACAACTCTGGACCTTAGTTTCTCCAACTGTACAGTGAAAAGAGTTGGACTAGACTAGATGATCTCAAAGCTCCCCACCCACCCACCCAAATGCTCAAATCTTGTGAATTCATAGAGCCAAATAAACTTAGAGCTAAGGCTGAAAATGTTTAAAATACTCCTGGAAAAGGTAATTAAGCGTTAATTCATGAGCTGAAAGTCAAATAAAGTAACTGATAGGAGATGTTTCCCTGACAACCCATTTTGATAAAGTGGAAGGGCTTTGGGTTCCTGAGAGAGGAGAGAAGGAAAAGTGCAAAGGAAAGGGAATTTGGGGCTCCCAATGACACATTCCCCCAGCCCTTTATTTTGATATGTAACATGCAGTGTGGCGTAATGGACAGAGACCTGGATTAGGAATTAGGAACATACCTGGGTCTAAATCTTGCCTATGACACGTATAACCAGGCAACTGTGGGCACATCATTTAATTTCTCTAGCCTCAGTGTCCTTATCTATAAAATGGGGACAGTAATTCAGGCCAAAGTGCTTTGCAAACCTGAAGGTATCAATAAGTGTCAGCCACTGTTATTATTGCCTTGGGATGCCCTGATGTGGGAGGGCAAAAAATGTGAAGCTGTGGCATTCGAGATCTAGGAAACTGATTACTTCTGATGTGGTGCATGATGGGGGATGTAGGAACAAGAGTTCCATTTTTAGTTTATTTTTCATGTGACAAAACTCAATTCACAGGAGGTCAGAAAGAAACACTCAATTAACATGATCTCATTGAATTTCATTAAACTGCCAGGATGATTCCTTCTGAAATAAGAGGAAGAAAACTAGGCGGATGGAGGGGATGTGCCATAGGCTTCTGTTATATTTGGGGTCTCTCCTCTGTTTCCATTTTATTCCCTTCCACCAGCTCTTTCTCCTCCAGGTAGTAAGTGAAATGTGGCCTGAGTCAGCAGGCATGGCGCCTGCTTCCGCAGCCAGGCATGAAGGTCTCTATCAGCTCCCCCCAGGCAGTGGCACTTTATTAAGTGTCCACTTAGTAAAGTTGTTGTGGAGCCTGTAGTGGAAGCCTTGCCTATTAACCTTTGACCCCAGGGCCTTCATGCACTGTAGCTCCTTATTCATTAAAGTGTCAAGCACCTTCCCAGCCCAGGCTGTGTCTGTGAATTCTTGAACTCCAGTAGGCCTGCTGCTATGGTGCTCGTTGGCATTTGTCTGTGGTTAGCACCACTCACTTAGCTTTGTTTCCACCCCAGCAACTAGCGGGCTGCGTTAAATTGTGGGTATGGAGGTGAGGAGAGACTGCTTAGTCTACTGCATAAAGGATCTTGGAAACAGCAAGAGCTCGGTTCAAGACACGTCATACTAGCTGAGTGTGACTTATGGGCAAGTCACTTAACCTTAGAGCTCCAAGCAGCTCTCTAGACCGTAAGGTAGAGATGAGCTGGTGATCTGTAACAGTGGAGGGATTTTCCACATTATGCGTTCCCCAAATTGATGAAATCCAAAGTCTAAGCTAAAAAAAAAAAAACAAAACCAGCAGTCTGTTGGTGTCAACTTAAACTGGACATTAAGATGGTGAAAGGCCTTGAGTCCATGTAGTAGGAGAATCTGTTGAAGGGATGAAATAGAGAAGATTTGGAGGTAGGTGATGATAATTCAGGTATTTAAAGGATAATCATGTGAAAGAGGGATTACGTTTATTTTGCTGGTGGGGAGAAAGGTGGGGGAGGGGGTCAGGAGACCGAGGAGCTATAGGTAGAAGCAAATTTAGATTTGATGCTGGGAAAAACTACTTAACATTTGGAGCAATACAAAGGTGGAATAAGGAGGTTGTGAGGTCCCTCTCAGTCAAGCAGATTTTGCATGAGGTGGTTAATTCTACCTCATCAGAGACCTTCATGTAGAGGCTGAATGATTATTATGATATACATTATGCTGATAATTCCTTCTGGGTAGAGGTTGGACAACATGTGCCCTGAAGTGCCTTCTAGTCCTCAAGTTCTATGTTTCTGGGATGCCAGAAGTTTCCCTTGATTTCCTGAACTCGTAAGATGTTTACTTTGTTTAAATAGGTGATTTCCTCCTATACTCTATTCTTCTATAAGGTAAAAATTTCTTATTGCCTCAGGAGAATGGAGAAAGATAGATGGGAAAATATGGGGGAGAAAGTCTCCTTTACTTTGAAGAAGGTGAAAGGACCTAGGGGCCAAGTTTGTCTGTGTATGGAACTGTTCCATAGCACTACCCTTCTCTCTCCCCAAGAGATGGTGATTTCTTAGGAAGGAAATCCTACAGCTTTTTAAAATTTCTCCAGGTAAGTATTGGAGATTCCAAGAAGGAAATTCTAACTTCCTTCCCTTCAAACATGATTTCAACTTATTTCCATTTATTGTCTTTGGTTAGAGATGATGAGGTCATAAGAATCATGGCATCTCAGAGGCCAACCAGGCCAACCTTCCACTCAAGGGAAAAGCACCTTTTTCAACATCCTCCAAGACAGTTGGCCAATCTCTGCGATAAGACTTTATCAAGAAGGAAGACTGCTACCTGACAAGGGAGCCCACTGTTGTCATACTACTCTGCTAGATGGATTTTTTTATGTTACTGAGTTGAAATCTGCCCCCTAGAGAACAGCTGAATTGACAATCCTCTGAATGATCTCTTCAGAACTAACATGACACTCTGTTTTTCTTTTACTGTCCTTTCACATTCTCTCTTCTATTCAAGTTTTTATTTTCATGCTATGTCTTCTCTATTAAACTATAAGGTCCTTGAGATTAGGGACTATTTCTTAGTCTTTATATTCCCCCCTGCCCTAACTCCCCCCACCCTGGTGCCTAGCATAGTGCCTAGCATATAGTGGGAGCTCAGTAAAAGTGTTGTACAAATAAATGAAAGTTCAGAGATCATTACCATGTCATTGTTCTTGAATGTCATCACAATGAGAAAAAGGCAGCCTTGAATAATAAACTGGGAAATAAAAGAAAAAGATTGAGGCTTATTTGCTAGAACTAGCTAGTTTTCCTAGAGTTTCAGTGCTGGTAATTTTGAATGATGGAGAATGAGAGATTCAGGTGATTTTTTTTAGTAGAGTACCTCGAAGGTTCTGTTTTTCCTGGTTGGTTTTTTCCTATTTGATTGTATTTACTTGGGCAATGTGTCTCCATGGGGAGTATTATAAGCTGCCCAAAGTCTTTGGTACAGAAGACCCTGAAGGATGTGGTAATAACAAATGATAGCCTGATCCTCTGACCATATGGTCTCAGACCTTCCTTCTTTTCTTGGGTATGCCTGTGTCAAAAGTTGGACCGTGACGATCAGGAATCTCTTTGGGTCATCCTTGATTTTTTTCTTGCACCACTGCCAACACATTGGTCACTATTGATCTGATTGTCCTAAGGTACCTAGAAATAAGAGTCCAATCCTCTACTGGAATGGAGGAGATGGAGAGCTACAGAGCCTTGGAAGAGTGAGTTTCTAAATCCCCTTAAAAGCCAGTGTCTGTCCTCACAAATTAGAGTGGAGAATGAGGCACTCACCTGGAGAGGCCTTTCCAAGGTCCAAAACAGCCGAATTACTGAGACAAAAGAGGGTTTTCTAGACCAGAATTATCTACCTAATTGTCTCTCTATTTTATCCTGCAAATGTAGACTCAATCTAAGCAAACATCCTTGGTTTGAGAAATGGAAGTCAGCTGTGTTCTCAGCAAGCCACAGTGAGAACCTGACTTACTAGGGTCTTGTTGGCTGGGGGACCTTTCCTTGGGTACGCTTGCCTCCCATTCCCCCTGCTATGACTGCCTTCCCAGGACTACCACTGTAATCCGCAGATGGGTGCTGTGGGGCTGGGTTCCAGGATCCAGGGTCCCAATCCACAGTGACCTTTGTTTCTAAGCCTGCTGCAAGCTAAGCAAGAGGAATGCACTGGATGATGCCTCCCTCCCCTACAGAGGCAGAGAGACAGTCGTTGTAGTTGACAATTGAGCATCCTGCCATTCTGTGTAAGCAGCCAGACCCTGTGGCAGAAGATAAGGAATGGGTGTCTTTGTTTAATTGAATTGGGGAGAGAGGAAAGAAACAAAAGGTTTGAGGTGACAGGAGAACTCAGGATGATATTAAAACAATCGTACAGGATCAAATAATGAATTTTGCAAGGGGGCAACATATCTGAAAATTTGAATTATTGAAGATCTTGCTTATTATCTAATTTTTTTCACTGCCGAGTCTGAATTCCCTTGCCTCCTATCTTGTTTTTTTTTTTCATGCTTTACAAATCTACTCTATTATTTCACACTAATCCTGATGCTTTCCTTCATGTTAGGGAACACGCTTTCCCCAGACATGAAGGAGATAGAAATAATCCCTCACTCTCTACCCCTCCTCACATGTCCTGTTTTTGAATCATCCAAGAAAATCACTCAACTTCAGCCAGAGGCCGAGCCTACAGCAACAGGCTCGTGTGCTCTCTCGCACATTGATGAGGGACAGTCATGGAAGTGTTAGACTTCTTAACATAAGGGACACATCTAGAAGTTTGGGAGCAACTGACTAAACCAATAAGAGCAAAACAGGTGATGCTGAGAGGCAGAGGGATGATTCATAGCTTCTCCAGAGCTCATCAAGTCACAGAAATGAGTAACGCTGGGTATCGCTTGCTCAGATGAACTCAGGTTTTAAAAGGATGTACAGAAGATTAAAGGAGGGTCATGTAAGAAGCACAAGTAGAAAGAGTAGAATGAATGAGAAGCGGCGTGACTGAAGGGTTGGAGAGCTGGCGTCAGGAAGACCTGGGTTCAGGACTTGCCACGGACACAAGTCAGATCATTTCTCAGTATCTAGGCAACTATCTAAGATGATAAATTGAAGAAAAGGTTCCTGACTACATTGGTATAGGAAATGCTTCTCCAGGAAAGCTAAAGCCTACATTGAGCTTAGGCTTTTGAAAAATCCAAAGGATGATGAAAAGGGTTTTTATAAACTTTGTTTGAAGGAGGAAAGGAAAAAAAAAGGAGAGCTCCCTGTTTGTGTGGATGGTATAGTGACAGTGGATATAAGGTAAAATACTTAATTTCTGTTTTTCTTCCACATCCTCCGGCAGGAAGAATGGTCTTCAGATTAGAAGGATGGGACCAGTTACACATAAGGAGAATTACTGCAGGAGATAGATTGGTTAACACTAAAAGAATTCCTAGAGAATTTAAATAAATTCAAGTCTTCAGACCCATAAAAATTATATCAGGCTGCTGAAGGAACTCTGCAGGTGGAATTGCAGAGTCATTGTTTATGATGACTGAGATTTCATGAAGAACAGGAGAGGTATAGAGGTGCCAGAGGGCTGCTGGGAAGTGCTGCCTTAGTTTTCAAAATGCCGGAAGGATTGGATTCTGCAAATTATGGACTAGTAAATTTGATGTAGATAATCTGAAATAATTTTAAATGGACTACCAAATAGGTGTTCCATGAACATTTAGAATAGAATGAGGTGATCACCAAGAGCCAGTATGGATTCAGTAAGAACAATTCATGCTTAACTCATGTCATTTTCTTTTTAATAAGGTTACTAAGTTGGTAGATTTGGGATTTGGTACAGAGTCTGCATTTCTTGACTTCGGCAAAGCATTTGAAAAAATCTCCCACAATGTCCTTCTGAACAAGATAGTGAAATGTGGATGGTGTGATAATATGGGCAGGCTGATTCATAGCTGATTAAAGCTGTACGAGTTAATTCATTTATTTTTGGTACTGTTGTCCTGGCCTTTTTGTACCTCACACCCAATGGAATTTATGGCTAGGGAGATGAGTAAGTCCTTACCTTGGTCATAAGATGGGACTTCTCTTTAAAGTTCACTACTGTCTAATATGTCCAGATTCATTGGAATCATGCTTGTGGTCCATCTTCATGAAAATCCAAGGATGTCTCCATGCATATCCTATGGGAGAAAGGGGATGGAAAGGCTCCAGCAACGGCAGATGAGTAGGAAAGCAAAGGAAGCCTTTGCTCTGGGCTGCCCAGGTTAGAGGTGCTCCCCAGGCATGGTCCACTGCAGTGGTGTCAAATCCAAGTAGAATTGGGGGCCGCTAAACCCCCAATGCCACATATTGACTTAGACAACCATATATTAACATTATCTGTGTTCTACTCTATTTTTACTTATTTTGTTCAATAGTTTCCAGTTACATTTTAGCATAAATGAGATAATAAAGGAGATATTTTTGTGAGTCACCCAGGATGGCAAGAAGAGTGGAATGCCTTTAAAGACTCCTTTAGTAGTGCACACGTACATATGCCTGCCACCCATAGAATTATATATGTCTCTCCCACGGAGGCCCATCCATCCGAACTTAGCTACAGAATATGGGAAAGGAGAGGCAAGCAAGTGTCAACTCCATAATCTTCCCTTTCTTAGTAAATATTATACATAGAAGGTAAACCTCTTATTATATATATATCTATATATGTTTATATATACATATGTGTATATAAATATATACATGTATATGTACATATGTATATGTGTAAATAAAACCATTTTTACATTTGCCCATGTATGAAATATAAATATTTTGTTTTCTATAAATATAGAAATTGTGTTATATACAATGTAAGGATTATTTTGCATATGAATGTCAGGAGTATGTTTTTTATACATGCATATTTATCGATTCCAACATTCCTACAAGATGGCACTATTGTTTTAGAGGTCTTTGACCAAAGGAGAAGGTGATATTCACCAAGGTCAGCCCAAGTCACCTCCGACTTCAGGAGCCCAGCTAGAACTGAAATCTAAACTGGCCTAATTCCTGGTTGAAAATTCTAAACCGTTCTGCTCCCTCTATTTAAAGGCAACCCCCCAAACTGGTATTAAGAGCTCATCTCCCAGAGATGGTTCCCTGAAATTCAGTCAGCCTTTTATCTTGTCAGTTTCAGAAAGACAACAACTCCTTAGCTGTGTCCATCCTCTCTCTTCTCCCCGCTTCCCAGAGTCCTGCCTGAACTATTAAGCATGAAACTGAAAACAGCCATGCGACATTAAACTGAGCCAGCAGCCACCCAGGCTCTTACCCAGAGTTATTTAGGCCAATATGTGGGAAAGTCACCAGTCAGAGGGCAGCTGGCTATTCCTCAGGGAGCCCTGGTGCTGCTACAAAGGTATCTGAGACCAGAAAACAAGGAGAGGAAAAGAGTCGTTTAATTCAAATACTTGCTTTCACCATACCACTCTGTACAGAAAGGAGAGAGTCACTGAAGTCCTATAGTACAATGACTGGATCTAGAGGCTTGCTGAAGGCCCAGAATGACTCTGGCTCTTGGTAGTCTGGTCAACCTTGTTAGTATAGTAGCATCAACGTATGTATATGTGTATGTGTCAATAGATACACACACACACAATATTGCTAAGGCTCCCCTCGAGCAAATCAAATTCTTTGGTGTGTGAGATGTAGAAGTTCCACCTAGTTAGTATTTCAATTCAATTATAATATTTATGAAGTACCTACCATGTGCTGGGCTCTGTGCTGGACAAGAAAGATACAAATTGGTCGGTCAAATAACAGAATTTAAATCTAGGTCTTCCAGATTCCAAGTCTAGTGCAGTAATTTCCATAGGTGCCATAAGACCAGAAGCTATAGTGGTGGTGGGGGTAGAAGGGTAAGGAGTGCTTTCTATGGGACTTAGCCTCGTACACTAGTGGAAAGAGAATTAGATTTCTACTCAGAATGGCTAGGTATGCCCCTTTGAATGTCTCCAGGTGGGTCATTTCATGCCTGGGAGGCTCAGTTTATTTATCTATAAAACGGGGGAAATGCCTGTACCAATTAACAGCTATCCTGAGGTTCCAGTGATAAAATGTACATAATACATTTCAAAACCAAAAAGTACTCTAAGAATGTTGTAATTTTTTTTTATGACATAGATCAATACTTCTGGATCTTTCTTCTCACCAACCACACACAATATTCTACCTCAGAGTATATCTTCAAGGCCATACTTCCTGTATCTCCCTAAAGAGAAAAGACTTTCCCCATCTCAGTTCAGTTTAAGAATTTAGAGGTAGCCTGGCCAGGTGGATAGGGACATGATCCAGGAGCTAGAAAGCCCTGGATTCAAGTCTTGTCCCTCGTACATTCTAGCTGTGTGATCCTGGATAAGGCCTTTAACTTTTCAGCGTGTGAGACCAGGAATCCTGAACCAGATTAAAAATTGAGATTGGATGGCAAGAACAGCACTTCTAGGCACTGCAGCCTTCTGGGAATGAAATCTCCCTCTTCCTCTTTCCTGCTTTATTACTCTAACTCATTTCCATTATCCTCCGCACAAGAATTAGCGCTGAAGCCATTCCCAGTTTTTGAAAGACCCTCCTTCCTAGGCCTACTTTGTGACTTTGCTGAGAGTAGGTGCAAAGTGTCTACTAATGAGAAGTGCGGCTGTTCACTGTAGGCTCACCATCCCAGAAAGTGTTCTCATAGCTAGCCTAGGACTCAGCAGGGGATATTGGGGAATCCAATCCTGGAGGCCCCATTTTACCTCCTTTGGGGAGGAAAAAGCTTCTTAGCTGAAAGAAAACCAGGCATGTGCACCCAGGCTTAAGCAAATCATTCAGTTCTGTATTAGCTTCGTGTGTCTGTAATGTGTTTTTTATCATTTTATTAGGAAATGCAGAAGACATTAAGCTTCTTAATGAGGCCCAATGAAGGGTGAAAGCCCATGGAACAGAGTTTAGTCTCTCTGCCTTTGGCTGTTCTCTGATTTGTTTGCTGGGGTCATTCTGTTTGGCTGTTTGCCTTCTCCCAAAGCATCCTTGCACCACTGCCCTTGGTTCTACCCTTAAAAATGAAGCAAGATTGGGTGGTAGAGGAGTCTGAGCAGGTCATTCTTTCAGAGCAGGGTCTCTTTCTCTACTGCTGGAGGTCTGTCATCTTCTGGAGTGGGACAGCTCAGGGTCTTGTAAAGGACAGCAGCCCATGGCTAATGGAAGACTTCCACTTTTGTGGAGCTGACAAGGGAAAATGGGGTATGTTCAGGATTCTGATAGGTTCTTAGAGCCATCTTAGGCTCAGATCCCAGGGTGGTAGGAATATAATTGCCGTTGTCTTCTCTGCAGGAATGTCTTGGCTGGTAAGTGGTGAAATGGATTCAGTGGTAGGCTTGCAATCGAGAAGACCTGAGTTTGAATCCTCCATTACCTCTCTGGGTCTCAGTTTCCTCCATGACTTGAGGAGATCAGACTCAATGTTTTCTAAGGTCTGGATCCTATGAGTAATGACTGATAATATTTAACAATCAGGCTCCTCCACTCCACCCCCAAAATAAGTTTGCATTCACTTTTTAGTTTAGTTTGCTTTATTTACACTTTTTTAAGTCTACAAAATCAGCAAAGCAATAAATTACTCCCTGATTTGTAGCTAGCAGCTGAAAGAGACTGGCCACAGAGGGCTAATTCCTACTTGCTACCAAAAAGGCAGGTTCCTGTGCTACTAAGAGTGGGGGTTTTCTTTGGTATTCGGAGGATCAGTTAGAGCTAGGCCAACTGTTAAATTTTCAGTGTGAATATTTACACTTCACATTCCAAGGATGGCTACAAATGAGGGTGTGGTTTATTGCTTTGTTAATTTTCTAGACTTCAAAAAGTGTAAGTAAAGCAAACTAAACTAAAAAGTGAAGGCTTGGCTGGAAGTGTAGCTGCAGGTATAGCCTTCATCAGGGCTATACCTCTACAATTTTCCCTTGAGAGGTTTCCCCTCCTCCTTCATTTGGGAGGGGTTGTGCAGCAGCCTCTCAAATTCACCTTTTTGTGTAGTTCATTAGCATGGGCTGGCTGGTTTCCAGCTTTTCTCAAGTCTGGAACTGTCCTACCTGTGGACCTCTATCCGAGAGTCACAGTGACCATGCATCTTTTCCCCCAACTCCATGACCTTGTGTGTTTCCTGTAGGGTCAGAGCCTTGGGCACTGGTACAAGGAAAATAGGTGATCTCTTTCCTATTCCCAGGACAGCAGAGTTACCTTGAAGACCTCTCCTTGTTTTTGTGTATCAGTGGGGCAAGAGGTACTAGGAAAGCCCAGGAGCCTAGGAAATGATGGGCCTGAGTTAAAAACAGAAACAGGCATTTCCCATTCCTGGCAAGTTGTCATTCTCTGTCATCACTCCCACCCCACCATCAACTGTTGTGGAGATAGCTGCAAAGAGACCTGCATGGTCATTGTAGTTCCACGGGAAACATCAGCGCACATCATAGATGTTTAATAAATTCTCCTTGACTTGACATCAGAAAAATAGCTGGAGAAATGGTTTCTGCTGCTTTGGAGAAGTTAGATACTAGATTGGCTGCTGTGAGCACAACAGTGTGGAAAGAGTGAGGTGGCCGTTAAATGTTTGATATGGGTATATGGTCATGTGCCCAGGTGGTTGACTGCCGGTCAAAGGCATTATTTTTCAGGAATGGCCAGAGAATGAATGAATGCATGAATGATTTACAAGCATATATTAAGGGCTTACCATAAATGAATGAAAAGACATATGCTAAGCTCTTACTACAAGTCAGGCACTAATCCCTACCCTCAAGGATCTTACGTTCTATACTAATGGAGATCACATATATAAAGGAACGGTGGCCAAGGAAAGGACTTGGGTAAAGTGGGACAATAGGACTTTCAGTCCACTGACTTGCCCTTTTCAGAGGCAGCGGTTTTGTTGATATGATTATTCTTCTCAGGTGATGGAGGGGTGAAGAGTGGAGACAGGCTCTGTAGCAGGATGGAAAATGGCTGGTTGAAGATGAGGGTCCATGGTCCAGAAAGTGCAGAGCTGAATGGCTTCCCTCCTCCCAAGTGTGGGCTCTGGTGGTCCAGGAAGGACAGGAGAATGGAGGACATGGATTTGAGAGCAGGTGTGCAGAGTGGGGACACTTTCAGTCAACAAACATTTCTTTCTTTCTCTCTTTTTTTTGGTGAGGCAATTGGGGTTAAGTGACTTGCCCAGAGTTGCACAGCTAGTGAGTGTTATGTGTCTGAGGCCTCATTTGAACTCAGGTCCTCCTGACTCCAGGGCCTGTGCTCTGTCCACTGCGCCACCTAGCTGCCCCTCAACAAACATTTCTTAAGGGCCTACTGTGTGTCAAACACCAGGATACAAAGCACTGGGGATACTAAAAAGGGGGGTGGTCCGGGGCAGGCAGTAATCACATTCTAATAGGTGAGACAACATGCAAACAACTAAGGAGAAACAGTCCTGCCCTTTAGGAAGATCACTTTGATAAGTGAGTGGAAGATGGACTGGTTTGGGGAGAGGTGTGAGGCCGGGAGGGGGATCTGAAGGCTATTCTAATAGTCCAGTGGCCAGCATGTGGCTCCTTTTGCTGAATCTGAATAGGCCTAATGACCTGATTATTAAAGCTTTTTCCTCCCCACCACCATCCAAAGCTCTGTATGCCTGCTGAGTGTGAGAAGTGAGAAGAAAAAGCTCTGATTTGTTTCATGCTATTTTGCCCATCTGAATTGTGGGTGTTGCTGATATTATCATTGGGTTTCTGTTTTATAAGAGCAGTGCCAGGGACTGGGAGAGAGGGAATAACTGGGTCATCTAAAGCATCTAAAAATAACTGTGTACTGAGCAGGTCAGGTTTACCAGGGGTGGACATCTACTGATAAGGATGGACCTTGAGCTGGACATAGTGGTGCTTCTGCAATCTCAACTACCAGGGAGATGAGGTTGGCAGATTTCTGGAGCTTGAGAATTCAGAATTTGTGTTGGGCTTACTAAGTCTGGCATAAATATGGTGAAACAGAGGGAGGGAGGGAAGGAGGGAGGGGTGAGCCAGCCTGGGTCAAAAAAGGAGCAGGCCAGAACTCCCATGGCAATCAGTCGTGGGATGGGTCAGTGAATAGCCATTGAGGAAGGAAGGAAGGAAGCAAGGAGTGCTGGACCACAATGGATGACCGAGGCTTGCTAAGTTATGCTTAGCTGAGGGATACTCAGCTGAATGAATTTGAGTATCCTCAGTATATATCTTTGTTGAATATCTTTTTGCTATACCTAAATAATTTTTTTGTTGTTGTTAATCACTGAATGACCTATGATTGTCTCATTTTGTTCTAATACCAAATCTGAACTATCAGGGGAATGGTTTGAATCAAGCCTATCCTAGAATAGGGAGAAAATAAAAATTAAAGCACCTTCACACTTTTAGGCAAATATATCCCATTCATAATCTGTTTTGGTATATACAAGAATGAGGAATCCCATGAGCCTCATCTAGACCTCCATTTAATTTTATCCAGCTTGCTGTCAGTAGTTGCTAAAATAAAATATAATTTTAAAAGCCTTTAGTGGCAATCTTCTAAAATACACAAGGTGAAAATGTCTCTCTACAAAAGTGTGTCTCCCTCTCTGTCTTTTCATATTTTATATATTTTATATTTATATTTTATATACCTTTATATATCAATCAATGGGAGATGTGCTAGAAAATTAGCAATAGCTAAATGCCTGAATTTTTTTAAAAAAGTAAAAAGGTAGAAATTACAGAGTGATAAATTTTGCATTGATCTTCCAAAGGGAGGTTTCTAGTGGCATGCCATTGGGCTCTAACTTTGGCCCTGTGCTGGTTGACAACAGTGACTTGGATGTAGGCATGCTTACCAAATTTATTTATCAACCAGTCAATCAATGAGCATTTATTAAGTTCTTGCTGTATGTGAGGCACTGAGCTATGTGCTAAGGATGCTGGTGCAAAAAACGAAACATTCCTCGCTCATGAGGAGTTTTTCCTTTGTAATGGGGAGGATAAAAAGTACATGTATAAATATACTGAGAATAAATACAATTTAGTTAAACACAAAGTAGTTTGGGAAGGCGGGGACTAAGAGTTGGGGAGATGGGGAAAGGCTTCATGCAGATGGTCGAGCCTGGGCTGTTATCCAGAAGGAAAAGAGAGATCCTGAGTAGAGATGGCATTCCAAGCAAGAGGGGCAAGTCTGTGAAAAGGCCGAGGGATGGGAGATGGGCTGTATTGTGTATGAGAAGCAAACAGAAGGCCAGTCTGAAAAGCTCGGAGAAAAAAGCAAATACCCTGAATAACAACCAGAATTTGTGGGATCAACCTTGGATATAGTCCATCATGTTACTGCCAAGGAAATTAGTTCAGAGAGGTTAATTGCCTTGCCCAGCTAAAGTCAAACAGCAAGTTATTTGTGGAGCCAGGAGTAGAACCCAAGTTTCCTCACTTCCAAGTCTTCTGATTCTACTCCCAAGCTTTTCCCACCGCACTATAGATCGTGATAGGCAGGAACAATGGGCTGAAATCAACAAGATGTAATTTAACTGTAAAATCCTGCATTTAGGTTTTTAAAAAATCAATTACATAAATACTAGATGGGGGAAATCTGGCAGAAGAATAGTTCATGTGAATTGACTTGGGGATTTTAGCTGACGATGAGCTCATTATAAACCAGCAATGTAATGCAGCAGCCAGCAAAGCTTACATAATCTTAGGCTGAATTAATACGAGTATGTTGTCGATATCAGTGACTCGGATGGAACCATTCATTTTTGTCTCTGCTGGGCCCTGGTCAGATACATCCGGAGCCTTTGGCCACACTTGACCATTTCTGAGTGCCACACTTTAAGAAGGCTGCCCAGGCAAGAGTTTTCACAGTAAAAAGACCAGGGTGCGAAGAGGTTTAAAAAGCATGGAGGATCATATGAGAATCCACTGAGGAAATGTGGGGGCATGTAGCTTAGAGGTGAAGATTTAATGTGGATATGAGAGCCGTCTTCAAGTATCTAAAGGGCTCTAGGAAGTAAACTGAGTCTTTTAACTAGGTCTAATAGTAGACCTTAAAGGAAAGTACATTCTGATTCAGAATAGAGAATTTTCTAAGAGTTGTACAACTGTGCACAGTAATGAGCTACCTGTCCCAGAAAGTGTTCAAGCGGAGACTACCAATAATGAAGTAGAAGAAATTCCTACATCTAAGAAGTTGCCCAGATCTTTTCTGATATCCCTTCCAACTCTAAGATTCTGCAATTCTCTTTTTCTGTCTCCCTCTGGATTTCCTTTCCTTCTTGTGCTTGCCTTTGTTTCCCTCCCTTAACTTCCCATAGCATGGACTTGAAACTTCTTTTTCTTATCATTTGTTGTATTTGTCGAGTTGAAGTGATTTATAAACTGTATTTATTAAGAGTTTTCTATCCAAATCATTACAGGAAGGGCCCTAAGAGATCATTTAATCTGAGTCCCATATTTTTATACCTGAAAGGACTGAGCTTAGAAGGTTGCATTGACTGGCCTTAGCTCACATGAAGTTAGTGGAGGAGTTGGAACTTGGATCCACATTGCCTCAACTCCATGTCTAATGCTTTTCTAATATATCATAACCACATTAGAAAGTAGCAAAGAAATGAGACAGGGCCTGGAAACTGGCTGTGGCCAGGAGAGAGATGGGAAGGGGGGAAACTACAGATCTCAAGAGCAATTTGGCTTCTCATGAGTTTTTAGGCTTTTATCCATGATGGTTAGATGCCTCCTAAGACTCACTTTCAACATGAAGAGCAAACTGAGTCAACTGTCATGTGAGGATTGGTTGAAGGAGTAGGGGTGTGTAGCCTGGAGAAGAGTGGACTCAAGGGACAGGATAGCTGTCTCCAAGTATTCGAAGGGCTGTCCTATGGAAGAGAAAGTAGATTTGTTTTGTTTGGCCAAGAGGGCAGAACCAAGTTGGAAGTTACTCAGAGGCAAATTTAAACATGATGTCAGGAGAAGCTTCCTAAAAATTACAGCTGTTCAAAAGTGTTCCTACTTGGACACCTACCATGAGAGGTAGTGATTTCCTTCTCTTCCTCAGAGGTCTTAAAGCAGAGATTGAATGACACTGTTGGATAGGTGTGTATGCATGCATATAGTATATATGTATGTGTTTATGCATATATGTGTGTATATGCATGATATGTGTACATACATATACATACTCAAACACACATATATCATTAAATGTTTTTCTAGTTTGGCTTTAACTTGATAGCCATTGAGGGCTCTCCAAGTCTTCTACTTCCTTGGTAACTTTGTTCACCTAGTTTCTCTTTGAGCCTCAGTTTACTCATCTGTAAAATGAGAAGGTTGAACCAGATGGTCACTGAAGTACCTCCCAGCTCTTAAATTTTGTGATCATGAATGGGACTTTAGGGGAGAAAGTTTTTTTTTTTAAAACTAGACAGATGTGATATATATAAGAAGGAATGGTAATGTTGTTTTCTTTAGCCTGATTCATAAGCCTATATCTGAAAAAGTCAGCAAGGACATGATAGCTGGCATTGTTTAATTTGGTACAACACAGAAATGCAATGCGCTGTTGGTTTAATGGAAATTTAATTAAAAGAATTTGTTTAAAAGGTGATTTGGATTTCATATGAAACTAGTTCTGAATAGGCTGAATCCTTTCCTTGAAAAATCATTTCATTTCTCTCCACTTTGACAGGAACAGGAACTACATATATTACTTTGTATTGAAATTCCTTCTGAGCATCTGTTTAGAATTCAGGTACTACAGCCTCCTGCTTTCCCTCCACCCCCAGCCTCATACATCATCTCACTTAAAATCAGCTAATAGGATACATCTCCAGAGACATCATCTGACCTCTCCTACCTGTGATCTAATGACTCCGAGAGTTTTCAGATGTTTAAGGTGTCAGGCACACCATTATCCAAGGAAATGTTTTCCCTAGCAATTTATCAAGTTTCACAAATCATTTCCCCAAACACCAAGAGTGCCCAGAGAAGGAGAGGCAGGATAAGTGTAGAAAATTGCAGGGACAGACCAAACAGCAAGTTGTTTCATGCCCAGATTGTTACTAGCATCTTACTCTTGAAATGGGGAGACTCGGTTAAAAATAAATTAAACAGTTTCAGATGGACGAAAAGGTTGCAATACAATAACAGTCCTAGGGATTCTTTCTACACCAGCCCTCCAGGGGCAACAAATATAGGACTACAGATTTTCATGCACTTTAGTGTATTCATTTTTCACTTTCTCCCTCCCCCCCTAAGAGAAACTCCATTTGATACATTAATATTGCATGGTTAGAACATAGCACTAATGAGGCCAAAGTCACATGTCCCATTCTTTTATGGGTCAGTTAGCTTTTCTACCTCGTCTCATGGCCAACAAAATGCACGCTTAACCCACTCCATTTATTCAGCACCCTACTATGTGCCAATTAGTCAGCCAGTTGAGAGGTTAACCTCAGATTCCTCGTCTATAAAATTGGGCAGGAGGGGTTGACTA
>NW_020954577.1:24094552-24252388 GCF_900497805.2 Vombatus ursinus | reverse complement strand
TTGGGTTAGGATGTCTAGTGCTTAGGGACTAGGACACAGAATAATAGATTGATCATAGGTCAAGTCAACAAGCATTTATTAAGCACTTTTTGTGTGCCACCTTCTACAGGACGCCTTTCCCAATCCCTCTTCATTGTGGTGCCTTCCCTCTATTTATAATTTCCTTATTAAAAAAAATTTGTACATATTTATTTGCATGTTGTCACATTCATTAGATGGTGACCTCCTTAAGAGCAGAGGCTATCTTTTACCTTTCTTTTGTTGTATCCTTTCTGTTTAGCACAGTTCCTGGTATATAGTACTTGCTTAATAAATGTTTATTGACTGACTGATTGCCAGATGCCATGCTAAGAGCCCTGGATATAAAGAAAGACAAAAACAGTTTCTGCTCTCAAGGAGCTCATAATCAAATGGGGGAGATGAAATGCAAACAATTATGAGCAAACAAGATAGGACAGGATAGATTGGAGATAATCAATAGAGGATGACCTTAGAATTAAGTGGGATCAGGGAAGGCTTCTTGCAGAAGATGAGTTTTATCTAGGACTTGGAGGAAGTCCGGAAAGCCAGGAGGTAGAGATAAGGAAGGCGTGGGGAACAACCAGTGAAAAACACAGAATTTGAATGAGAAAAGATCTTTATATCAAATTTCTTCATTCAGGATAAAATTTATAAATGTTACTAAAAGCCATTTTCTAATAGCTAAGTAATCAAAGGATGTGAACAAAGTTTTCAAAAGAATTGCGAACTATTGCAACCATATGAAAGAATGTTCCACATTGCTAATAATAAGAGAAATGCAAATGAACACTGCCCTAAGGTTTCATCTCACACTTGATAAAGTAACAAAAAATGGGAATAGTCAATATTGGAGAGTTGTGGGAAGATAAGGCACACAGCTACATTGTCCCTGGAACTGTGAATCAGTCCAACCATTTTGGAAAGTAATCTGGAATTGTGCAAAATGAGAAATGTCCATACTCCTTGACATGAAGATTTCACTCCTTGGCAATTTACAGAAAGCAATTTGGAATTGCTAGATTATGTCCCCAAGGAGGCCATTGATAGAAGAAAATCCCAACGTACAAAACATAGAGATAGCACTTTTTTTTTTGTAAAAGCAAAGAATTAGAAAAAAAAATAGATACCCATTGGTTGAGGAATGGCTAGAGAAATTACAGTATTACTGGATTGTAAGAAATGATGAGTAGGATGATTATAGAAAAGCATGGAAAGATATAAATCAACTGATGCAGAGTAAAGTAAGCAGAGCTAAGGAAACAAAACATACAATGACTTCAACCATGTAAATGGAAAGAACATCCACAAAAAATCCAAAGTGAATATTACAGAATTGAAAAGATCAAACATGTCTCCAAAGAAGGGATATGAAGAGACAAATCTACTCCACCTCACTGTAGATGTGAGTCCATGAGTGTTGTACTTTGTATATATTTTCAGTCTTTTTCCTTGTATTGATCAGTTTTGCTGATGTTTTCTTTTTTTTTTCCTATTAAAATATTTGTTACTTTTGATGGCTCTTTGAGAGGGGGAGAAAGTGAGATATGCAGAGAAAGTTTTGGTGGGAAAAAAAACCCAAAAGACAGCAATAAAATTTTATTTAAAAAAAAGAGATAAGAATGTCTTGTGCAAAAGATAGCAAGGAAGCCAGTGTCACTGAATCACGAAGTACATGGTTAAGAGTAAGGAATAAGAACACTGGAAAGGGTGTGTGTGTGTTTGTGTGTGTGTGTGTGTGTGTGTGTGTGTGAGTGTGTGTAGTTTATGAAGGACTTAGAAGCCAAATAGAGGATTTTCCACTGGAGTTAATTAATTGACATCGGATCGGGTTTTTAGGAAGATCAATTTGGCAACTGAATGGAGGGTGGATTGAAGTGGGGAGAGACTTGAGGCAGACAGACCCATCAGCAGATTATTGCTGATAGTTTAGGAATGAGGTGATGAGTATCTGTGCCAGGGGAAAGCTGTGTTAGAGGAGAGAAGGGGCACATACAACAGATACCTTGAAGGTAGAATTAACAGCCTTGGCAGCAGATTGGATATGGGGGGTGAGAGGGAGTGAGGAGTTAAGGATGACACCCAGGTTTTAAGCCTGGGTGATTGGAAGGGTGGTGGTACCCTTGACAGTAATAGAGGAGTTTAGAAGAAGGGAGGGCTTGAGGGAAGGAGAATGAGTTCAGTTTTGGACATGTTGAGTATAAAATGTCTGAGGGAGAGAGAATGATTCTGTTTAGCTGATGCATAAAGGACCTAAAGAAGAGTAATAGGAACCAAAGCTCGATAGACAGGGTAGTGACAGGTTGTAGGGGGATTACAATGCCAATGAAAGGATTTTGAGCTCCATTTAATAATAATAAAAATAACAATAGCTAGCATTTATATAACACCTACTATATGCCAGGTGCTTTATAAATGTTATTTCATTTGGCCCTCACAACAACCCTGGGAGGTAGATGCTGTTATAATCCCCATTTTACACTTGAGGAAACTGAGGCAGATAGGATAAGTGACTTGCCCAGAGTCACACAGCCAGTTAGTGTCTGAAGCCCAATTTGAACTCAGTTCTTCCTGGCTATAGGCCTAACACTCTATCCACTGTACCACCTAACTACCTGCTTCAGTCAACTAACATTTAGTAAACACCTACTATGTGCCAGACATTGTGGGAGGAGCTGAGTATATAGACAGAAATTTTGAAAGAGTCTCTGCCTCAAATGGCTTATAGTCTATCAAGAGGGGCCACAGTGTTATAACACTAGCTGTAGGTATATCCAAGGTAATTTGTGAGGAAGGCATTGGTAGCTGGGGCAAAGGGATCAGGAAAAGGCCCTTGAAGAAGGAGGAGAATGCTTGCCTATGCAAAGGCGCTAAAATAGAAGATGGTTATAAATGGGAGGAAAGTGAGCAGGCCAGTTCGGATGGAATGTCCAGGGCATGGAGGAGAGCAAAAACCAATACACATTTATGAAGCACCTGGAGGCTATCTCATCTCTCCCCCATCACTTGACAGCTGTCCTGTAGGCAGTTGACACTCAGACCTGGAGCTTAGAAGAGAGGTCAGGACTGGAGACACAAATTTGTGAGTCGTGTGCTGTAGAGGTGGCAGATTTCCAGGAGAGACAATGCAGAGTCAATGAAAGTGGGCCGAGAACAGATCATTGAGGCTCTCTGTCATGGTTTCTATCATCCTTGTTATTTCAGGTGAATTTAGTTTTCTTTCCCCAAGAATATTTGAAGCTTTTTGTAGGTTGGGATCACTTTACATTTCGTTTGTATTCCCCTACATTGGGTGTAATGGATAGAGCCCATGACACTTAACTAGATGTGAGGCCCTGCTCAAACCACTCAGACTATTTTGGCCTCACTTTCCTCATCTGTAAAATAGGGGGTCGGACTCAGTAGCCTCTAAGGCTTATCTCTCCCATTTCTGAATCTAGGATCTTGTATCAGCCTTAAAAGGGCTAAGGAACCTTTTGCCCGCCTGTTTTAAACCAGACCCCTCCCCCACTAGGTGGGTGTATCAGTCGGGAAGCAAAGCCTCAAAGCCAGGCTGCTCGGGGGAGATGCGGCTGAAGCCATCTGGGAGGATGCTCTGGTGAGCTCTGCTGTAGAAACAAAGTGGAACAGGAGGCTTGGGCTTTTCTCCCTGAGTAAGGAGGAGCTCTTTTCTCATGAGATCAAATAAGTACAGATCAGGAAGAATGTTTGGTTATTAAATGCACCATTGAGTCCTTTAAATATCACCTGATGGCTCATAAATTTGTATTAAACCCAGAAAATCAATCACTACCGCCTGCAAATTAGAGATGAAGTGAGCTGGCCGTCAGGGCTCTACCTCTGTTCCCTCCCCCACCTTCCCACCCCTCCCACACCTTGCAAGCCCCTTACTCTGAAGCGGGCTACCTTGTGGAGAGGATGTGCTCCATCAGTGGTTTATTGTCCAGACACCGATGTCAGCAGAGGACATTAAGGAGACATTCTCAGCTGCGCTAACATCTCCACTGTTTAAATTTGGTGGAGGCATCCGTGCTGCTTTGCCCTCACAATCCCACAAGATCACAGCCTCCCCAGTATTGGATGATCTTTCTAAGAACTGGGCTTGAGATAGTTCTGGGGTCCCTGGAATAGGGAGATATTTGGTGCCATGTTAAGGATTCTGGCAGCCCCTGCTGCCAGTGGGGAAGGGTTTTTTCTCCCGATTTGTTGGTAGGAAAGATGGCTTAATCCACTTTTCTGAGGGTTATTCTCCGCTGGCTTTCTGATCTCTAGACCTCTTCTACAATTCTATGCTGGTCTTCCTTTCCCCTGACTCCCCGTCTCCATCAGCTGATGCAGAGGCAAAGAATGGAAACTAATATTAATTAGCTATAGAACTATTAGAGCATAAATGATGGGTTATAAATCTGCCAGGGCAAGAAGGAATATTTCAAAACCAATACAGGCTATTTTGGGATCATTCACTCTTTAGGGCTATATGAGATATCTGGGAATCAGAGTAGATAGAATGCTAGACTTGGAGTCAGGAAAACTTGAGTTCAAATTGTGCCTTAGATACTTACAATCTATATGACACTCACTTAACTTCTCTTGGCCTCAGTTTCCATGTCTGTAAAATGGGAGTATCAGGAGCACCTACCTTATAGTGTTGTTGTGAAGATTAAAGCAAATAAGTTAAATACATAAAGTGCTTTTGCAAACCTCTAAATGCTCCTTAAATGTTAGCTAGCTATAGGGAGCACATAGACTCTTAGGGCCCAAATGGGCCCCGTCAGACCTGTTCTATCTTAAAGATGAAAAAACAGAGGTCTAGAGAGATGAGGTGACTTAACCCACAGTCTCAGAGCAAATCAGTAGCAGAGACTTCTGTTATTAGTATGGAACTCTCATTCACTTGGCAGTGTGGGGCAATAGTTAGAGCCTTGGCCTTACTATGAAAGACAGATTATTAATAATAATGGTTCATATTTGTCTAATGCTTCAAGTTGGTTTAATCCCTCCAGGTGGTTAATACAAGTATCATTATCACCATTTTACAGATGAGGAAATAGAGTCACAGGTCAATGAAGTGACTGGATCAGAGTCCCATGGATACTAAGCATTAGGCAGTGATTCAAACCCAGCCCTGCCCTGACTAATTCCAGTAGGTGATTAATCATTCATGATATTTTTGTGAAAATTTATATTTGAATGTAAGCTTCTTAAGGGTAGGGGTTGGTTTTGAATTTTTTGGTTTTTGTTCTGTTTTGCTTTTTCTTTGTATCCCCAATGCTTAAAACAATGAATAAATGCTTGTTGATGGGTTGATTGAAATGAATGCATGAAAAAGCATTTATATCACTTAACCATGTGTCAAGTACTGTTCTTAGGGATACTAATACTAATAATACAACTTATGGTTAACATTTTTATAGCTCCTACCATGAGCTAAGCACTTTACAGCTATCCTCTGATTCTCATAACAACCCTGTGAAGCAGGGGCTATTATTTTTATTCCCATTTTACCGATGAGGAAACAGAGGCACAAAGTGGTTAAGTGACTTGTCCAGAGAAACTGAGTGTCTGGGGTCAGATTTGAACTCAGGTCATCCTGAATTAGAATAACAAAAGCAAGACAGTCTCTGTAATCAAGGAGCATATGTCTAATGGTGGAGACAGGTGACTTGCAGGGAGGGACATTTTAGTTTGGGAAATTATTGGGATGGTGAGTGGAGCCACAAGGGAGCAGACTGAGCCACGTTACAATGACAAGAGTTAGTTTGATTGTGGTTCTAGAACTGGGAGGAACGCGGGATGTGATTGAGATCATAGGCTAGAAGGATCCTGGATTAGAGCTGAGAAGGAGTATTGTCCAACCCTTCATTTCACAGATAGCATGGAGCCTTAGTAAGCGACCTGCCCCAAGTCACAAGGGTGGTCAATCAGTCAATTAATGAGCATTCCTTAAGTGCCAGGCAGTGTGCTGGGAGTCACTGGGGATATAAATGCAATTCAAAGAATGAGACCATCCGTACTGTGGAGTGGCAAACCACAGAGGGAAGAGGCAGGAAGTAAATCTCAGTCCTCTAACTCCGGTCCAGTGTTCTTTGTCCCTATCGTGCTGGACTTCAGAAATCAGCTAGTCTACTAACCACTACATTTTACAGATGAGGAAAGTGAGGCTCAGAGAGACTGAACAACTTGGCCAATGTAAACACATACCCAATAGGTTACATGATCATTAGTATTTGTACTAAGAGATTTCTTCTCCATTAGAAATATCTAGTCCTAGAATTGAGATGTTTGGATGCCATATCCTAGCAGGATCCCTAAATTCTGAGCAGACATACTTAGAAGTGGCTCCAGGTACCCCCACATCCATCTGATGCATTCTTTTCAGTCTATGCTTACAGCTATGAGTAGAGCTTTGGTGTTCATGTCATGAAACACGAATGCTCACTTCTCCTTTATGGTTTGACCTTTTCTTTCCAGGAAACTTCTTAAGCCACTAGAAACTCTGGAGAGAAGAAAAAAAATGAGGGAAATATCATCAGCGTCCCACTGTTTCATCAGTATCTCCATTCTAGCATATGGGAAAATTTCATTCCAACCCAACTGCCTTCAGGACAAGTTTGTATTTTACTGGATGGTCTCATTGAGGATTGATCAAGGAACCTGTTAGATGCTATTCAGGGGTTCCTCATAGCAGAGAAGTCCCTCTGTCTTTTTTTTTGCCAGAGCCTTAATAGGATCATAGTGCCATTACGGAATAGTGGAAAAAGCACTGGACTTAGAATCAGGAGAACCTTAGTTCAAATCCTGCCTCAGATAATTGTGGGTAACCCTGGGCAAGTCACTTACACTCTCTGTGTGCCCAAGTTTACTTATCTGCAAAATGGAAAGGATTGAAATTGATGTCCTGTAAGGTCCTTTTTAGCTCTAAATCTATAATTCTACAACAAAGTTGGCAGAGCTGTTAGCCAGATCAGATCTGAAAGGAAGTTAGTGCATCTAACCCAATTAGTGCATCTAACTCTAATTCATGTATACTCTAGCCATGCATCTTTTCTACAGTGTACTGAATAGGTAGCCTCCAGCCTTTCTTGAAAACATTTGGTAATGAGGAACTCAGTCCATTTGGGGCCAGCCCTAATTACTGGGTTATTTTTGAGTTGAAATCTGTCTCCTATAGCTTAGTTTTACTCTCTGGAACATGAAAAAGTCAAATCCTCTTCAACCGAATCAACGAATGAACACGCACTTATTAAGCACATCCTGTGTGTCATAGGTGTTGAGCATACCAAAAAAAGGACAGAGAAGTAGCCCCTGTAAGGAGCTCTTGCTCTGAAAGGGAAAACAGTATATAAATATAAATCAGGATGTACAGTATAAATGCAGAGTAAGGTAACCTTATAATGCCTCTGTTTGCCTTAATCCACTGGAGAAGGAAATGGCAAACTGCTCCAGGGTCTTTGCCAAGAAAAGCCCTCAGACAGTATTGGTACACTATGGTCCATGAGGTCATGAAGAGTTGGACACAACTAAACAACAGTGAACTTTAGAAGGGATGCTACTAGCAGCCAGGGGCTCAGG
Organism: Vombatus ursinus; assembly: GCF_900497805.2. Lineage (NCBI taxonomy): Eukaryota > Metazoa > Chordata > Mammalia > Diprotodontia > Vombatidae > Vombatus > Vombatus ursinus. The sequence continues at coordinate 24,244,798 of NW_020954577.1, read as the reverse complement.
AAAGCCTTTCTGGAGGGGGTTACCTGAGTCTTTGAAAGAAGCCAGAGGTTGGGAGAGAGAGTTTTCTGGGAATGGGGAACATTGATTAAAAAGACATGGAGATAGAAGCTGGAGTATGTGAGGAACAGCAAGATGACAGACCAGTAGTGTCAAACTTAAAAGAGAAATTGATCCATGTGGGCTCCATATTGAATTAGAAAATCACAAATTAATGCTAGGTATGTTGTTTTTTATTTATTGTTAAACATTTCCCAATTACATTTTAATCTGCTTCACTGCCACACAAGGAAGTTTAGAGGGTCACGTGCCACAAGCTTGACATCTCTGGATAGAGTATGGAGGACGGAGAATGTAAGAAGACTGGAAAGAAAGGAAGGAACCAGGTTCTAAAGATCTCTAAAACCCAAACAAAGGGTTTTATAGTTGATCCTGGAAGTAACAGTGAGACAATGGAGTTAACTGAGTGGCGGTTTGGGGATGGGGGAGGGAATGACTGGTCAGACCTGTGCCAGGATAGTAACTGCCATCTGTGTGTGGGATGACTTGGATTGGGGAGAGACTTGAGACAGGAAGTCCCAGTAGTTGGGACTTCCAATAGCCCAAGTGAGAGATATGAGGGCCTCAGCGAGGTGATGGCTAGATGAGTGGAGAGAAAGAGATCAATGCAAAGAAAGAAATGATCAGATTTGGCAGCTGGGGAAATCAAGAGAGTGTTTAGCAATCATGTCTCCACTTCAGGTTCAACATTCCTAATGGCGCAATGAATGGAGCATAGCATGTGGAATTGGGAAGACCTCAGTTCAAATATTGTTCCAGATACTCCCTAGATGTGGCCGTGGGCAAGTCACTTAGTCCCTCTGTGCCTCAGTTTCATCATCTGTAAAATGGGGATAATAATGGCATCTACCTCAGTAAATCAATACAAATTTACATGCCAGGCACTGTGCTGCCTCACAGAGTTGTGAAAATCAAGTGAAATAATGTGTATGCTAATTATTATTATTAATGCTTTCAAATGTTTCTCCCATGACATGGTTTAGAGACTCCCTCTTAGCCTGTTTGGCTGGTGGACACACTAAGTCTTCAAAGAAGCTACTAAACTGTCATTAATCCAGTGATCCTTCTACCAGGCACATACCCCAAAGTGGATTAAAAAAAACCCAGAAATAATGGTCTAAGAGATACTAAAGTATCCATCGAAGCACTTCTTGTGATAGCCAAGAATTGGGAATAGAGTGAAGGTCTATTGAATGGGGAATTAGCTGAGCAGATTGTAGAATACAGTATGAACACAATGGAATATTACATAGTAAGAAATGACATGAGAAAGTCAGAGAAACTTGGGGAGGATTTCCTATGAACTGAGTGAAGTAAGTAGAGGCAAGATTAAATACACAATCAACTGACATGTATGACATATATGTATGTACATATACATATGTGTGTACATGTATGTGTGTATATATACATATATACATATACACGTGTGTGTATATGTATGTATATGTGTGTATATGTGTGTGTGTGTGTGTATATATGTGTGTGTGTGTATATATATATATATATATATATATATACACACACATATAGCAGCTAGGTGGCACAGTAGATAGAGTGCTGAGCCTGGAGTCAGGAAGGCCTGAGCTCAAATCCAGCCTCAGACACCTACTAGCTGTGTGATCCTGGGCAAGTCACTTAAACCTGTTTGCCTCAGTTTTCTCATTTGTAAAATGAGCTGGAGAAGGAAATGGCAAACCCCTCCAGTATCTCTGCCAAGAAAACCCCAAATGGGGTCACCAAGAGTTGGACATGACTAAACCAGAACAACACATATATGCCAGATATTACAAGACAAAACTGAAACTGTTCTGGTCCTCAGAGGTCTCACATTCTATTGGCGGAAACAACACGTAGATATCCAGGGTATCCCAAAAGTTTTTAGCTTTAATGGTTTACATTGTACAAAGATTTTAAAGCTTTTGAATAGTGTACAACTGCCCTAAGAGTTTTAGGATACCCCATATATACTTAAGTATAGACATTAACTACACATATAAAACTGTATATATATATGTAAATACTATGTATAGATAAGTAAATACATTAACTGCATAAATATATAAGTATAACCATCGACTACACATATATAACAATATATAAGTATGTACATGAACTGTATAATTATATAAGTATAGACATTAATTACACATATATAAGTATTTATGTTGATTGACTTTTTTTTGGCTAGGCAATGGGGTTAAGTGACTTGCCCAGGGTCACACGGCTATATAAGTATTTATGTTAACTATATAACTAAGTTTATACATAACTATATATATTAACTATATAACTAAATAAGTACATATGTAACTGTTTACATAAGCTTATACATTAACTGTATAACTATATAAGTATATACATAACTATATATATTAACTGTATAACTAAGTATATACACTGTATACATAAGTTTATATATTAACTATATAAGTATATATATATACCTGTATATATAAGTGTAAATGTTAACTACACATATATAACTATATCTAAGTATATCCATAACTGTATAACTATATATATAAAACTGTATACATAAGTTTATACATTAACTATATAGTTATATAGTTATATATATAACTGTATACATAAGTTTATACTTTAACTGTAACTATATAAGTATATACATAACTATATACATTAACTGTATAACTAAGTATATACATAACTGTATACATAATTTATACATTAATTATATACCTATAGAAATATATATATATAACTGTATATATGTATATATGTTAACTATACATGTATAAATATATCTAAGTATATCCATAACTGTATAACTATATATGTAACTGTATACATAAGTTTATACATTAACTGTGTAACTATATAAGTATATACATAACTATATACACTAACTATATAACTACATATGTACATAACTGTATACATAAGTTTATACATTAACTGTATAACTATATAAGTATATATATAACTGTGTATGTAAGTGTATATGTTAACTACACATATATAACTATATCTAAGTATATCCATAACGGTATAACTATATATATATTACTGTATATATAAGTATATACATTAACTAGAAGGGGAAGGAAAAGTGTTAGCAGGTGGGAAATAAAGTAATACTTCATGTAGATGGTGGCATGTGAATCAAGTCATGAAGGAGCTGGGGATTCTCAGAGGTAAAAGGGGGAGGGAGAGCTTCCCAGGCATGAGTAAGGTTTAGTGTATCCACTAAATACCATTGCAGAGGCAGGGGGATAGGCCTACCAAAATAGAAGTGAACCAGGTTTCCTTCGTGAATTCAGTCTAACTTAATTCAGTTCAGTAAGCATGCATTAAGCACCAACTATGTTCAAGGTATACTACTAGAGCCAGGGTTGGTGGAGGGGTGGAGGGTGGGGGGTGGAAGAAGACAAAACCAGACCTCCCTCAAGGATCTTATTGGAGGAGTGTACCATGTATACAGATAAGTAAATATAAGGGAAGAGCATAGTGCAGAGAAAAAAGCCCAGGCTCTTGTGTAAAAGGACCTGGGTTCAAATGCTGCCTCTAAGACTGAATAGCTGTGTGATCTTGGGTAAATCACAAAACACTTCTCCCATCCTTATTTTCCTCATCTGTAAAATGAGAGGGTTGGATTAGAGGCTTCTTGGGCCCCTTCCAGCTATAGAGCTATGATTTTATAATTTAAAGAGAAGGAAGAATAGTCTTCAGGGGAAAAAACCTGAATGTAAACCTAAAAATAGGACAGCTCAGTGGAACAGTGGCTAGAGAGAGGGACTTGGAGTGAGGAAGACCTGAGTTTGAATCCAGCCTCAAGCACTCTCTAGCTGTGTGACCCTGGGCAAGTCTAAGCCTCAGTTTTTTTATCTGCACAATGAGAATAATAACACCTACTGTCACGAGGTGGTTGTGAGGATCGAATGAATTAACATATGTAAAGAACTTTGAATACTCTAAAGTGCTCCATAAATATAGTTATTATTAATAAAAAGCACTCAGCATATTTTGTCCCTAGTTCTGCCTTCTTCAGTTTATGAAATAAAGCAACTTCTACAAGACTAAATTTAAAAATTGATGTTTAGCACCATAATAGTTGTAGCAAATTAAGTTATGAACTCATAAAGCCCACATGCTAATAGCCAACCCCAGTCATCAGTTGGGAACTAAGATCACTAGGTGCCACACCTGTTTCTTCTGGTGACTATAATTCATGTGTTTTCATTTACCCCAAGAGAAGAGGGATATATAGGTAATTCCTAAGTCGTGTTCACTTGCTTTGTGGAATATTATCAGAGACACACACTTCCAATTTGGTCCTAGTATCATTAGCCTGACACTTAGCTGTGTGATCCTGGGCAAGTCCCTTAACCCCGTTTGCCTCAGTTTTCTCCTCTATAAAATGAGCTGGAGAAGGAAATAGCAAACCACTCCAGTATCTCTGCCACGAAAACCCCAAATGTGGTCACCAAGAGTTGGACATGACTGAAACCACTGAACAACTAAATAGGCAGGTTCAGAGCTGGGGCTGAAACCCAGTTCTTTTGACTCGAAGATCAGGGCAACTTCCCCTGTACCCCTGCAGACTATTTTTACCCATCCATTCATCTAACTACCCAACTGTCTCTTCAACTATCTATCTCTTCCTAGATAAATTGAGCTCACTACATTACATTTGCAAGTGCTATTTCTCATGTCCATGTCTATCCAGGGCTTAATACATGATTTCTCTGATCTGTTTGTCTATCTATCTATCTATGTATCTATCTATCTATCTGTCTGTCTGTTTGCCTATCATCTATTTATCTGTCTTGTCTGTCTATGTCTGTCTGTCTGTCTGTCTATCTTGTCTATGTCTGTCTGTCTTGTCTATCTATCTTATCTGACTATCTGTATATGTCTATCTATCTATCTTGTCTGACTATCCATGTCTGTCTATGTATCTTGTCTGACTGTCTGTCTGTCTATGTAATCTGTCTTACCACATCAGAATGGAAGATGCCCCGATCTTATTGAGCTCAGCACACTTGTCTATTTTTTCCACTCAATGGTTTCCACTAAAACACATGGGATTTCAGGGCATGATCTGCGTCATTTGGGCCTTTGGCAATGCCAAAATACTCATTTCTCAAGCCCTTCCTTTGCTCCATTCCCAACCAGAACAATAGCAACATTAAGCAATTCCACTTCTGGGGGGTGGGAATGGGGATGGGGAGAGGAAGGGAGGGGAAAGGAAGAAACAAAACAACACAAAACAAAACACATGAAAAAAAAAAAAACCCACACCCAGCCCAAGCCCATTATGTTCTAACTGCTGATCTGGCTGGCGTTTATGAGAGCTCTGTGGGCATAGGTTTGCCCTGAAGTCCTATTAATAAAAATCTCGATGTTCTCCACACTCCAGCTACAGTTTTATATAGCAATATCCTCCTCTATATCCATCACTGTCTTATTGGTGACAGCTTGATGTCCACACAAATTCATTCTTACTGTAGTTGAAATCTCAAGTCCAAAGGGCTCTTTCTTTGTGGTGATTTTGTTACATTTGTGGCCACAGTGGCTGCTTTCAAAAGGGCCCCTGGCATCCAGGTAAGGACCACAAATTTGTGGATGTGCCTCTCTCACATCAGCTAACTTGGTGATGAGGGCTGTTAACGACTTAGGGCCAGTCAGCCGACTCAGGGCCAGTCTGCTCTGTGAGTCCATGCATCCAAGGCTGCTTTTTTTTTTTTTTTTTGCTAGGCAGTGGGGTTAAGTCACTTGCCCAGGGTCACACAGCTAGCTAAGTGTCAAGTGTCTGAGGCCAGATTTGAACTCAGGTCTTCCTGATTCCAGGGCTGCCCCCGACTGCTTTTTGAGACTCGTGGTTCAGTCATGGGGAAGGAAGACAGTTTGGGCTAGTGTGGAATTATCTCCTGTCCACAGTTCTGAATGATCCAGAAGTTCTGTTAGCAAGGCCATGCTTCATTTCCCATTGTACAAACACTACAGGGTGCTATAGGGGATAGAAAGTACAGTCAAGTCCTATCAATGACACATTCTGGCTGGGTGACTCTGGGCAAATCACTTGACCTCTCAGTGCTCTAAGAATAGTAGCTGTAGAGAAGCTGCTAACTTGCATTGGTAGAGGGAGCTCGCTCACCTGGAATTTCTTATACTCATGTCATCATAGGCCCAGTCCCTATTCTTGTGTCCAAGGCACTTGGTATATAAAGTTAAGGACAGCTAGTTGGCACAGTGCACAGAGTGCCAGGCCTGGAGTCAGGAAGACCTGAGTTCAAATCTGGCCTCAGACACTTGTTAGCTGTGTGACTCTGGGCAAGTCACTTTACCCTGTTTACCTCAGTTTCCTCATCTGTGAAAATGAGCTGGAGAAGAAAATGGCAAACCATTCCAGTATCTTTGCCAGGAAAACCCCAAGTGGGGTCATGAAAGGTCAGACGTGAGTAAACAATAATATAAAGTTAAACAAATACACAATTTTTGACTTCATGTTGATTACACTCTCCTGGCAGGGGTGGGCTATATGTGTTTATAGTAGGGAGGGATAGGAGCAAAGGATAAGTGCAGACAGTGCTCTAGAACATCTGAGGATGGAAAGAACCCATTATCCCTGAGGGATCAGAGAATGCATCCCAGAGGAGGTGCCACCTAAGGTAAGCCTTGAAGTGAGGGAAGGAATTGCAGTGGTAGAGATAAGGAGGAAGTGTGTTCCAGGCATAGGAGTGAATCTGCATATATACGTACAGATGGATGGGTAGATAGAACATTTATTAAACCATTTTTATATGCCAGGCCCTAACATAAGTGCTGGGAATGAAAATATAGGCAAGCAAGACAGTGTGTCTCCTTAAGAAGCTCGCCTTCCAGTGGAGGAAGACAGCACGGGATGGGATGTTAGAAAGTGCAGCTGGGGCATGCTGGGGAATGGTGAGGAGACTACCAGGAAATAGAAGACTGGGCCTCAGCTGGGTCAGACAACAGCTCCTCCATCAGAGCCAGAGTACCCAGGCTGGCGGAAGATAACTTGTCCATTGATCCATTAGTCCATCCAGTTAGTCCATTTTGTCTGGAATATAAGACTATATGAAAGAAAGTAATGTTAGTAAGAATAGAGAGCTAAGTTGAAACTATAGTGTGAAGGGCTTTGAATGTCAGACTGCATGCTGACTATTTTTTTGTAGGAACAGTAGGTAGCCACTGCAGATTCTTGGGGGATTAGGGGAGTGTATGCAGAAATAGGACATAGGGTTTTAGGAAAATTATTTTCGTCTAGCTGTATTCAGGATGGCTTAAAGTGTTGAGACATCTGAGGCAGTGAGACCAGTTAGGAGGCTCTAGTGACAATCTCAATTAGGACAGCAGTGTGGTGGGTTTAGCCACTGGGGCTCTCGTCTGACCACACCCCTTATGAGTGGCAGTGACAATCCGGCAGCCGTGGTATAGAATGGCACCGGCCAGACCAGATGGTGTCTCCTGTATAAGGGGAACTTCTGATGTAAGTGCCTGCCTCACACAAATGCCCAGGGCTAGTGTAACCCTAGTCTCACCAAAACGTCTTTATGTCCAACCCTTTGTAAAAGCAGGCATTGGCTTTGTGCCCATGTATGTCTGCAGTGACAGGTGGTGACGGTAATGTTTCCTTCCAAGAGAATGTATGCGTATGTGCATATATGTATATATGCATACACATATATGTTTACATACATACATGTATATCCCAAACTTAACTCTAACCAAAGACTCTTGGGTTTTGGTTTTTGGTTTTTGCCAGATATTCATCTTTAATGTTCCTAACACTGGGGGCAAAGACTTTTAATTTAATAGGTTTGTTTTACACATTCTTGAGTTTTTCTGAAGCCAAAAGCAGCTTGGAAATGGACAGGCAGAGAAAAAGCAACAAGGTTTTCTAAAGTAAAACAAACAAGATTTAATCAAATTACAAACTTAGACAGGAAATTAAAAAAAAAAAGCAAGTTGAATGCAGACTCCTAAAATAACAAAGCCCTCTAGGGCGGCTGGGTGGGCTCTTTGCTATTCAACACAATCGCATTTCAGCAGCAATGTAGATATAATCCTGAATCTTAATGCCGGATGCAAATAATAGTGCTGCTGATACTTGTAAAATATAGAATTTGCATTAGAGCACCCTAAGATTGAGAGCTAGAAGGACTTAAAAGTTTTGCTTTACAGATGAGGATACTGAGACCCAGAGAGGGAAAGCAATTTATCCAAGGATACACAGCTAATTAGTGACAGAGCTGGTACCTGAACCCAGGTCCCCTGCCTCCCGTTCTGGTATTCTTCCCCCTTCACCATGAGCAACTATGAGAGTTTTAGTTCTGAATCTGCTCCGTGCCTCTGTACGTCATACGCCATACTTATATTCCTCAGAATTAACTAGTAACAAGTCACACTTCCCCCAGTGGGCAATTGGGCATTCACACAGTGGCCTGTGAAGTTACCTGTTCTTTATACAAGTTGAGTAGAGTGGGGCCTGCCATGCCTGGGAACTCAGCCGGGAGTGGACTGGTACCCTGGAAATTGGCCTGGCTTGATTTGTGGAGATTCCCACAACCCTGCTAGTGAATGCCACGCAAATACGACACAGCTCCCGACAAAAGCATGGTCCATATCAGCCAAATCAGAGCTTCCTTCTGCTCTTCTGGTCACTGCAAAAAGGTCAGCTCAACTCTCCTTCTGAAGAGGCAGCCGGTCTCCTGGAGACAGCTGCACATTCCTGTCTGGCAGCACATGAGGACATGCTCTAAGCATGGATGGAAAAAAGCGGATGAAAGTGGGTAGTTCCCATCACCATATGGGCTCCAGGCTGGGGTGCATGTCGGTCAGTTTGCACTTTGAATGGGGAGTTCCATTCTAGGCTTCATTCAGGGGGAGTGGCCTGCTCTCCATTAACATTGACAGGGGACCGACTGTACCAGAATTCTCCTTTTCAGCAAGGCCCCCACCTGGCGCAAGGAAATAGAAGATTGAACAGCTTGGAACAGTAGAACAATACTTCTGTGTGCTTGCCAATAGAAGGGAAAAGCTACCTATTCTAAGTGGGTTGTACCTTTTCCCCTCAGATTGGCGTGAGAAGGCCAGACTGGAGAGAGAGAGTTCTAGCCGCCTAATCCTGAATCGCTCAGCTTTGGCATGCCCACTGCCCAGCCAGCCAGGCTGTGGAGAATCAGATTGATAACGTGTGTGTGCATGTCCGCCACTGGCTGTGTTTAAAGATGTGGGCGTGTGCTCTTGAGTGCCACACAAATAACACTAAAACTTCACCATACACGTTCTGTTACGCTGTTAGAAGGCATCACTGTTCTTTTCTTTCAACTAACCGCATTGTCTGGCTCAGCCCAGGAAGGTCATTCTCTTGACGAGAAATAGAAACTATGATTTTGCGAAGTGGGGAAAAATCCTTTGTAACTCACCTCCACATACTGGCATACTGGCAACATTTCTTTAGCAACAGGACAGATTAACAGTTTAATTTTATCATTTTATTTAAGTAAAGTCATGATAATAAATATCTCTGCCTCTTCCTGATCCCACCACCATCTTTGGGAAGTTAATGGAAATATTTTTCTGAAATGTATAGTTATGGGAGGGGGGCATGGCTTGGAAACAGTTGACAGGAGTTTGGGATCTAGGTGGTTTTGGTTTCATTCCTTCATTCCTTCAGCAAGACTAACTTGCTGGTGAAATGGTCTCTAGACCTTTAAGTTTGTTTATCTGCAAATAGGACATGAAGATAATATTTGTCATCTCAAAAATCTAGTCTTTGCCTTTCTCTGAGGTGACCAAAGAAACTTACCTTCTTTTTGAGTTAAGAAACAAGGACCCACATTGGCCAGCTCAGCCAAATACTTGAAATGTCAGTGTTCTAAATTGCTTATTCAACCAGCCCAATAGAACTGCACTCATTCATTCACTTCCAAGTTCCACTCCTGACTCTCTGAACTTTCCTTCCACCAGACCACAGCATTTTTCTCACCCTGGAAGATCACTATGCCCCGTGACCCCTTTCTCTGATTGGTCCTGCATTTTAAGGAAAATGCCCAGGCCAGCCATATTTACTTCTTTGTCATTCTTTGGGCTCCATTCCTGACTCTCTGGATTTCTTTCCCCTCAAGTCTCCCTCTCCTTTTCAGCTTGCTTTTATGTGTTATCTTTCCCCATTATTATATAAACTCCTTAAGGGCAGAAGCATTTTTGCTTACATAAATTTGTATTCCCCATGCTTAGCTCGATGCCTGGCACATAGTAAGTGCTTAATAAATACTTCTCAACTTGGTTAAGGTTTTATATTATTGTCAAAAGACAATGAATGGATGTTGTCCCTGGCTTCTTCAGCTATCTCTTGAACCCAACATCTCTCGATTTTAGGTTCTTCACAAACCAAATATGGAGCAGGGTTTAGGGTTCAAAGTTCTGTCCCCATCAAGTCAGGTCCAAGACTCTAGAATAGATACATCTTGATTCACAGAAGGAACAAATTCCTCTCTTGTCTCTAAACTAGAAGGGGAAAAAAAGAATCCATGAATTGGACCTGCTTCCTAGAGATGCCAAAGAGATAAATACGTTTGCTACCCCAAATACTCTTCCCCCTTTTAATTGGCAAGATACTTCTAAGACCTAAGGGCCTCTCCCCTTTTTAATTAGAAGCCCTTGCTCTCAGATGTCCTTGAGAGAGCAGAAAAAGAGAGAAGGCCATGCATAATGTGTCCTAGACAGTATCAGAAGGAAAAGCAAATTACAGTCAGTCATCCATCCCACCCCTGGCCCCCCAGAATATTTTTAGAATCCATATTGAACAGCTGAATTTTGAATTCAGATATGGATTTTGGTCTTCAGATAGTCGACTTTATTCACAGTAGGGTCTTAGCCCAGGGTGACCATCACTTAAGATTCCACCCCTTGGTGAGCCCAAGTCAGGGCTTTCATGTTCAAAGGGTATTATCATGTATTGAAGATTGAGAGTCTGGCTTAGGATAGATATGGAGATACTCTGATCTTCATATTCTTCAGTTCTCACAGGTGGAAAAAATCCCCAAAGTAATTGCTGTTTTTCAAAAGACCGTTTTGTTTTATCTAACTTTTTTTTACCCTCTCCTCCCATCTCGTCCTCCCATCCTCCATTACGAAAAAGTTAAACCTGTCAGCAGGATATCCAAAAATTTAGAGAATGCACGCAAGATTGGCTGTAGAGGAGGTAAAGTGCAGCTTTTGTCCTGGTACTTCTTTAGACTTTCATCCATGACTGTTAGACTCCTCCTGAGATGCAATTTAAATATCAACAAGTCAAGCCAGTTGAAAAAGTTTCCTGTCAGTCTGAGAACCATTGTACTTGAGGAGGTGAAAAAAGTCTCTTCTGGATAGTTGTCAGGCTTTTAACCACTGCAGATGGGGCAAAAGAAGGGCAGGTGGGGGAAGAGCCCTCTTCCTTGGTGTGGAAAGAAACAGATCTATCCATCCATCCATTCATTCGGTGATCATCTATCAGACGTGTGCCATGTGCATCACCATGCATGTAGGGGGACCTAAGAGATCTATAAAGGACAATCCACTCTTCCAGATGGAGAGACTAGATATACCTGCACAAAAAATGGAGATGGTAGGAGTTGAATCTGGGAGAGATGTTACAGATCACCTGGTCCAACCACCTTGAGTGGTGAGGTAACCTGCCCCAGGTCACACAGGGAGGGACTGCTAATCCTGTCCAGTCTTCTGATTTTTTTTTAATGCCCAAATAAGTACTATAGACAATGTTTGGGGATTGGGGTGGTGGTGGTGGTAGAGCATTATAAATAAGCCTCCTTGATGGAATTTGACTTGAAGTTTGATAGGATTTAGACAGGGGGAGGGAGTCTGGTATTGCAGAGGACAGTACAACAAGAGAGAACCTCTAGCTCCCTTCAAGTCTCGGCTTAATTGGCACCTCATGCAGGTAGGGGGCAGCTAGGTGGTGCAGTGGATAAGTGCTGGCCCTGGAGTCAGAAAGACCTGAGTTCAAATCTGGCCTCAGACACTTACTAGCTATGTGACCCAGGGCACTTAACCCTATTTGCCTCAGTTTCCTCATCTGTAAAATGAGATGAAGAAGGAAATGGCAAACCACACTAGGATCTTTGCCAAGAAAACTCCAAATGGGGTCATGGAGAATTGGATGTGACTAAAACAACTCAACAACAACGCAAGAGGACTTCTTCTCATTCTCCCAGTTGTTAAAGGCCACTTTCCTATATTTCACATCAACTACTATGCTCTTCTTGGCTCTTAACGTGGTTGACCCTGGCCCCATTCTTTTAGGACCAAAGGTTTTGGAGAGACCAACTAAGCCTTTTCTGTTGGCTCAACCCACCTCTCAACTGTGTTGTTTCCCCCACCCCCAGCCATTTTAGAAGCTCTTTGACTAGCACCCAAGTTTCTTTGAGTCACTTTCTGTAAGATAAGCTTTTATAATGGGACATTTACTTCAAAGGCATGGCAAAAATAGACGTATAAATGTTCCCTCCCCTCAAACTTAGGAGGCATTATCCTCTCTACACCTTGGTCTCTGGGGAGGGGAAGGAGATTAGACTCACAGCTTAGCTGTGTTCCTGCATAGCATTAATTCTGCCAAGTTCAGACCGAAAGCCCATTAGGCAAGCATCCCCGGACCCTTGCTCCTCTCCTCGGGGTTGCATTGCTGGGTTGGATGCAAGACCTGCCTGAATTCCTGGGCCCCCAGCATCTTCCATGTGGGCAATGTCATCTTCGCCTGTTTAGGCATGCACCCACTTCCCATTACACAGGTCTACTCTGCCCTGGTACAACACATAATGCAGCATTGACAGAATCAGGTAAGGAATGAGCAAGTCTGGGGAAAATACACGCTTAGCCAAAGTATAACATTTGCATAAGTGAGCAGCGGGATAGAAGAATTCTATAGGCAAAGTTGGACCAGACAGAGGAAAACGTTGAATGCCAGGTGGAAAAGACGGGACTTTGCTTTGTGAGCAGTGGGAAACCACAGGTGATTTCTGAGCAGGGAACCGGTGTAATAAAATCAGTATTTTAGGAAAACTAGTCTGATCCTGGTGCTGAATACAGACTAGAGGAAGGAGAAACCTAAAGCTGGTGGGAAGGCTGCTGCAGTAATCCTGGCTTGGGGTGGTAAGAGCCTGCATGGACCTTAGGTGTTGGCACTGGAAAAAAGCAGGGGAGGGGGAAGAAAGAATGCAAGAAGCAATTGAAGTCAAGAGTAAACAGGGCTTTGTAACTCACTCAGCACAGGGGATGAATTGGAAAGATTTCTAGGGCAGAGGATTTTATTCAAGCATGACCATCCTACAATTTGAGAGTCTAGAATAACTCCTGGGGTTGGCTACTTTCTCCCCCTAAATGTCAGGGGAGAAAACATTACCAGATGATGTGGCATCGTGTTCTTTAAAAAACTTCTCTTTTAAGTTCTCAAGGGAGGGCTTTCTTAGGTCTCACAACCCTGGCAAGCAGAAAGTTTTCTGTTGAGGTCCTTTAGCTCCAATTTATACTCTCCCTCAAGGGAGATGGCTATGAAAGGTATACATTGCCTTTGTTGGTTCTGTTCTCTTTCAAAAAGTTACCCTCTTAATGAACCATCGGGGCCATGATAATACATTTCACTTGGCCTCGGAGTTCTCCTGAGCATCTCGTCCTAGTCGTCTGTAAGACGTGGGGACTCCTAGTATTCAAAAGTGGTCTCCTGTGGGGCCCAGAGAGGACTTGACGACTAGTGAGTTACCGTACGTCAGTAGACTGGATGCTATAACCTTTGACTGGAGCCATACTTAAAGGGTCATAGGAACATAGATTTAAAGTTAGAAGGGATTTGAGAGATCCTCTGGTCTAGTCCCCTCATTTTACAGATGAGGACCAAGGTGAGGACCTTGCCCAGCTCACAAAGGCAAGTGATAGGACTGTGGTTCAAATTCAGGTTATAAGATCACAGGTTTAGAGTAGGGAGGAACCTCAGTGACCATTTGACAAATGAGGAACTGAGACTCAGAAAATTGACCTGCCCACCACAGGTAGTTAACCAAGCAGAGATTTGAACCCATGTACTCTGACTCTACCATGCTTCAGGACAGAAACGATCCACAGAGAGCTAGTTATTAAACACTTACTCTGTGGTTGGTACTGAGGACACAAAGCAAAGGGACAGTCCCTGCCCTTGAGGAGCTTTCCCTGAGAGGATCCCCCCATGTACACGATGGTTCTTCATATAGAACCCCTTTCTGGGAACCTCATTTACACCTAGCTCCTTACATGTTTGTGTCCAGTTACTCCTAACTAGTATGAACTTTCTTCAATGATTTTGAAAGCATTACTGTCAAACAAGACGAATAATAGTGAGAGATGTGCTTGCTAGAGGGGTTAACGTCGTGGAAAAATGGAAATCCAGATGAAAACAGGAGATGCTTGTGTTTTCCAAATGCTTCTCATTTGTAGATGGCATTGTGCTAGTTGTCACCAAAGCCCCAAAGGCTTTTGTTCCTCCACACTAAGTCACTGAGGTAGCTCAAAAGAAACGTGAGATGCGCAGATTTAGGGAATCCATCCCTAATGTTCACATGGACTATTTGTACCCGACCTGTGGTAGAGCATTCCGAGATTGTATTGGTCTGATCAGCCACAATCAGACACACTGTAGCTTGACTCTGGCATAGTGATGTCATTTTGGTCCTCTTTAAGAATGAAGGACAACCACCAACCAACCGTTACCACTTAAAGAAGATAGGCCTAACAATCCACATGGGAAAAAACAAGTGGAGGTAGCTAGGTGGTGCAGTGGAGAGAGCACCGGCCCTGGAGTTGGAAGGACCTGAGTTCAAATCCGGCCTCAGACACATAATACTTCCTAGCTGTGTGACTCTGGGCAAGTCATTTAACCCCAATTGCCTCACTTAAGAAAAAAAAAAAGGAAAAAACAAATGGATAATAAATGCATGACAGGCTGTTGAATAGCTGAATTAGTCCAACAGTAAATATATCTTGGGTAGGCATTTCGGATAGACAATGAGATGGTCCCAAAGTTGAAAAAGAGAAGAGTATGAGCTAGATCCCATTGCGGAAGCCATGCAACATTTTAAGTGATCTCCCAAGCTATTCTCTTTTGTTAACAGAAATATTCTTCCATGAATGTGATATAGTTGCAAGCCATGGGATACTGTGGTTCGAAATTTCAAGTGACTCAAAGGGTAATGGAATGACTCATATAGCTAAGAATGTTTTAGCACATCATCAATGACTAATTGCATATTTAAAAGATAATTTTAAGGACATGGCACTTAAGTGGAAGACAAGAAAATTCTAAAAGATTTATAGGTCAATAAATTTATAGGAATAAAAAACATTAAGTCAATGCACAAACAGTAAATATATCATAAACAAGGCATAGGTGAATGAATATGATGCTAGGTATGGAAAGGAAAGGTCATTATAAAAATATGGCCTTGGGAATTTGAGCTCAGGAGGAAATGCACTGGAAAGGATAGAAGAAAAAAATGGCTAAAAGGGAGTTAATGCTTAAGAGAAGTAGGAGAAAATAAGAGACCATCAAACTTCTCTTGGTGAATTCAAGACAATAGACTCCAGTGAAGCACATCTTTAATGAGAAAAACTGGCAAATGGAATTAATGAGTCAGTTTATGATCTTTAAGACATCATTGGAATGGGAATGTGCCTGATGGAGAAAGGATAAATATCCAATTTTCAGAAGAGAGTTGAGAATAAATATACACTTTGTTTTATTGTGCTTCGCAGATACTGTGTTTTCGTTTGTTTGTTTTACAAATTGAAGATTTATGGCAACCCTGCATTGAGCAAGTTTATCAGCACCATTTTTCCAATAACGTGCTTACATTGTGTCTCTGTCACATTTTGGTAATCTCGCAATATTTCAGACTTTTTCATTATTATTATCTGTTATGGTGATCTGAGATCACTGATCTTTGATGTTACTATTGCAATTGTGTTGGGGAACCATGAACTGTGTCCATATAATATTGTGTGTTCTGACTGTTCTGCAGACCAGCCTTCTTCAGTCTCTCTCCCTCCACAAGCCTCCCTGTTCTCTGAGATACAACAATATTGAAATTAGGCCAATTAGTAACCTTACAGTGATTTCTATATGTTCAAGTGAAAGGAAGAGTCAATCTACGTGGCAAAATTCATTGTTATTTTAAGAAATTGCCGCAGCCATCCCAGCCTTCAGCAGCTACCACCCTGATTAATCATCAGCTGTCAATACTGAAGCACGACCCTCCACCAGCAAAGAGATTGTGACTTTGATGACTCAGATGATGGTTAGCATATTTTAGCAATAAACTGTTTTTTAATTAAAGTATACACTTTGGTTTTTTTAGACAGTACTATTGCACATTTAATAGACTACAGTATATTGTAAGCAAAACTTTTATATGTACTGGGAAACCAAAAAATTCATGTGACTCACTTTATTGTGACATTTGCTTTATTGTGGTGGTCTAGAACTGAACCCGCAATATCTCTGAGGTGTAGCTGTATAGGTCAGGGAGCTTGGCTTTGATTCTAGGCAAAATTCTGAAACATGTTATTGAAAGGTTGGTTAGTGAATATCTAGAAATGGAACCAGTGATCACAGAGGCCGAGATGACTTCATCAAGACCCAGCCATACCAGACTAACATAATTTCTTTCTTTTTTTTCTGAGAGGGTTACTAGACTGATAGATCAAGGGAATGTTATAAACATACTTCATCTACGCATTTCAAAATGTTTCTTATGTTGCTCTTGTAGAAAAGATGGTAAGATGTGAACCAGATGCAGTTAGGTAGATTTAGAGCTGGTTGAATGGGTTAGACCCAAAGAATAGCCAATAACAATTCTATGTCAATTTGGCAAGACATGTGCATCTATGCCTGTGCTGTTCAGCATTTTTTATCCATTATGTGGATAAAGACATAGGTGGCATGCCTATCAGATCTGCAGATGACACACAGCTGGGAGAGATAGCTAGCATCTGTGACAAATTCAGGATCCAAAGCTATTTGGACAGGCTGGAATGTTAAGCTGATTCTAATAAGATGAAATGTCATAAGGATAAACATGAAATATATTTGGAATCTATATATTGGACTTCACCAGGATAAGATAAAAGAGCCATAGCCAGGCATCAATTATTGTGAAAAAGATGTGGGATTTTAGTGGACTCAATAGGAAGTCAGCAGTAGATGCGACTGCCAGAATCTCATCTAAATCTCATCAGTCTCATCAAAAACCGTATCAAGAGAAGTATGGTGGTTAGGACTAGGGAAGTTATTGTTCTATACTCTGCACAGTGCCTGGCATGTAATAGGTGCTTAATAAATGCTTGTTGACTGACTTCCCTGCTCAGACCACTTTATATTATATTTATAATATATAGTAGTATATAAGATATATAATAATATGTAATATGACATATATATCATATTTTCAGGCACAGTGATTTAAGAAAGTCATTGATAAGTAGAATCATATTTGGAAAGAGGCATCAGAAATGATGGTGGGCCTTGAGTCCATGCCATATGAAGATTGGTTGAAAGAACTGGAGATTTTAACCTGGAAAAGAGGAAATGTAGCTGTTCATGAAAGTTGTCAAGTTTTTGAGGGGGCTATGGTGCAAAAGAGGGATTAAACTTGTTTTACTTGGTCCCAGACTTAAAAGCCAGGATTAGCAGGAGAATGGCGGAGGCTTAACAGATGGATGGTCATAGTGCTTAACTAGCCATGGGTGGAAGTTACAAAGAAACAAATTGAGGTTTGATGTGAAGAAACAAATTCTGACCAATTGGAGACTTCCAGAAGTGGAATGGGCTTCCTTGGGAGATAGCAGATTATAGTGGTTCCTCCTTGCTGGTGCCTTTAAACAAAGGCTAGGTAAGCATTTGTTAGGGAAGGTTGTAGGAAGAACTCTCTCTAAGTATGGGTTGAACTAGACAGTCTTGGACATTGCTTCTGGTAGAGACAATCCGCTGTTACTTTATGTCTGACCTGAAGAGGAGATGGGCTGGTCATGTCACAAGAGTGAAGGATTAACAGACTACTTAACTTATCCAAACTTTTTTAGTCATATTACTTAACTTGTTCAAAATATAGAAACACCCAGAGGAAGGTCCCCATACCATTTGGTTGGATCCACTATTTTGGATTTAGGGGAAAGACGTAGATAAGAATTGCGTAGGTTGAAAAGGCACAGATGGACTGCAATCTGTACCAAGGGGGCGAGTAGCCACACCATGAAGATTTATTGAAGCAGAGAAGCATCCAGCATCCTCCTTAGCACCTAAGTAGGGTCTTATCGAAAAAAAAAGAAAAAGAAAATAATAACTGCATATAACTATATATAAACATACCTATATATTTATATATACATACATATATATTATCTATCTATCTATCTATATCTATATCTATCTATCTATCTATCTATAATATATATATATATATATAGAGAGAGAGAGAGAGAGAGAGAGAGAGAGAGAGAGATTGAGAGACAGCCAGTCACAAAAGCTAGAGTACATAGGAGTGTGGAGAGGTAAGTTGGGCTTTGGGGCATTCAAAATGCTTTTGAATATAGAAAAATAATGGGTATCTCCTGACGCTATGGAAATAAACAGAGAAATATATTCTACCTGCATGTCCAGTTCCATTCTGTTAAATTTAATGGAGAGGCAGCATGTTGTAGTGAATAGCAGAACAACCTTAGAGTCAGTGAGAACTGAGTTCAAATCCTGATGCAGATGCATATTGGCTGAGTGACCCTGGTTAACTTCTCCCTGCCCTAGGGAAGTGTCAAGATCACAACTGCAGAGAGTTTCATATCTGCGGTGATCAAAGAGAGTCAGACCTTTGAGTCCTACCAAATTAGTGATGTCGTAAAACTCCATAAAAACACTTATAAACACTGAGCCTTTTACAAAGGAATATTTACTTTAAAAGGTATAATAAAAAACATACAGACTTACAGGATTCTGCTCAGATCATGCTTACTTTTGGAGAACACACCTCCCAAGCCCCCATTTCCCTGGACGTGTCAAGTTAGAATTGTATGAATTGTAGATTCTTAGATCCCTTTCTTACCTCCCAACACATGGGAAGCAAAATCCTCCACCCCCACCCCCTAATCCCCATATACCACTTCCATCTCCAGGCAGAAGCGAATTAGGTTCACATTAGAGCTTGGTTCTTACAAAGCACAGTCCCAATTCCAAATTCAAACCCCCATCTTGGGCTCAAGTCCTAGACACCCTGGCTTCTCAGGGCTTTTCCTGCTGAGCTGGTTGGCTACACTATCCTGCTTGCAGTCCCTGGCTCCAAAGTTACCATGTCTTGAACTCCCAGGTCCCATAGGGAATAACCTCCTGCACCTGAAACCGAAGAGGATGAACAACATAGAACAGAAACAGATGCCATCAGACCCATTTCTCAGAGCTGGGGAAAAGAAAGGGAGCAGGAGAAGGTGAGCCCTTCCCCTCTCACTGGTTTAGTTCAGTTGTATCCACACCCAAGAAGGTGCAGCTGAAAGATGGCGGAAAGGAACAAAGATGATGCTCTCAGTCTCAGCAGTTTTAAATATGCAGACAGTCAATCAAAGGAGGCTAGCCCCATTCATGTGGTAGAGGATGCAGCAGGCTCCAGTTAGGTAAGCTGGGTATGCTCAAGAGGCCTCTTAAGGACATCTCCATGTTAGAACCGGGCATGCCCAGAGAAGCCTGGGTTACACATCTATCAATAGACTACAGTTCTGGGAGCCTGAAATACAAAGACAAAAATTAAACCATGGTCGACCTGCCTTAAGGAGCTCATACTCTACTCTTCCTTCCATACAGCAAATTGTCTGCTCTGGAAGCAACATGCGTTCTTTCGGGCCTGTGGTGCTCCAAAGCACATCATTCCACAAGCATTTATTTAGCACCTGCTGTGTGCACAGCACTGCACTAGGCTAGAAATTAATTCTTTAGCCAGAATTTTCCAAAGTGATACTTCATTTGATAGCTAAGTGAGAGAGGACTCTTCTCAGATCATGTTTGGCCTTGGAGAAGATAACTTCCAAGCCCTCATTTCCCTCGATGTATCAAATTAGAATTGTATGAATTGTACGCTCTTAAATCCCTTACCAAATCTCCCTCTAAGACCTGTGGGCCAAGTGAATCAAAAATAATAAGCCGTATACATCATTAAAGGCCCTGGTTCCTAAAGAACATCAGGTGATAAGAATAATTTAATGAGAGACATAATAAGCTTCCAAATGAAAATACAAGTTTAAAGAATTGGGTCATCCTCCGTGAAACTAAGCATTCTGGCCTAAAAATAGACTAATTTCAGCACCCATTGAAAATGACTGAGTGAATCATGTAACTCTGAGGCAACGTGCTTGAAGAGGAGCAAACTTTCCAAAAAGAGACTGTCACCAAAAGTAGGCACTTCAACGAACAGCATTAACTCTTTCACAGGCCTGAAAGATTAGTTAGTACCATTCCCTAACTTTAGTAAGAATAGTTGATATTTAAGTAATATTTTAGGGAAGGAAAGAAAAAAAAGCATTTATTAAGCACCTACTATGTGCCAGGCACTGTGCTAAGCACTTTACAATTATTATCTCATTTGTTCCTCACAACAGTCCTGAGAAGTAGGTGCTGTATTCACATTTAAGGAAACTGAGGTAGACAAGTTAAGCAACTTGCTCAGGGTCACACAGCTAGAATCTGAGGCCAGATTTGAACTCAGGCTTTCTTGACTCCAGGCCCAGTGCTCTATCCACTGTACCACCTAGGGTTGCCTTTGAGAAGCCGCTTGCCTTCCCAATAACCCCATGAAGTAGGCAGTGTATTATCCATCCCCATTTTACAGATGAGGAAACCTGAGTCCGGGAGCCATTAAGTGGTGCACCCACAGAAACAAAGCTAGAAATTACTAGAACCTGGGTCTTTTGACTTCAAGTCCATCAATCAACATGCATTTATTGTGTGACTACTGTGTGCTGGACACTGCACACAAAGACAGAAGTGAAAGTTTTGCCCTCAAGGAGCTTACATTCCATCGGGAAGACAAGGGGTAAGTTTGTACAAAATACATACAAGGAACCATAGAAGGCTTGTTTAGCTGGATTGACACAATGGGCAGTAATATATAATAAGACTGGAGAAGTAAGTCATAGGGCTTTAATAAAATAAAATAAAATAAAAAGGGCTTTAAATAATAATAACAACTAACATTTATATAGCACTTTGAGGTTTGCAAAATGTTTTCCATGTTTTCTCATTTGATCCTCAAAACAGCTCTGGGAGGTAGATGCTATTATTTAATCTCCATTTTACTGATGAGGAAACTGAGGCAGACAGAGGTTATTTGACTTGCCTCGGATCACACTGCTAATTTGAACTCAGGTGTTCCTGACTCCAGGCCTAGAGCTTTCTCCCAGACAGTTCATATTGTTCCTAGAGGTAATGGGGAGCTACTTTCCCCCTACCTCTCAGGCTGCCTGATGGTTGGTTGGAGTTGAAGAACAGTATATTCTAATTAAATTATCAAATGTTCTTAAGAACATTTGAAATGTCTGACTTCTCTATGAGGTTCTTCAGTCTGGCAGTAACATGTACTGCTTGCATTAACCAGTTAGGTGCTAGCTGCTGTGGGATAGGGAATGAATCAGAACCTGTGATTTCATTGGTGTAGAGAACTTCCAGGTCAGCAAACTACCTCTACTAATGCAGGTTGACATCATTTAAGTAAATGATCTTTGAGAAGTTAAGTGACTTGTCCTGGCTTACTGCTGGTATGCATCAAAGACAGAACTTGAACCCAGATCTTCCTGGCTTCAAAGTCTCTTTTCTGTCTACTAGGTCATAGCTACTGTGACGATATGCAAAAGGGACACTGGTGTGCCTTGCTTTATGTTCCCAAAAAGTTATAACCACACTGATAGAAGACATCATGCATCACCCATAACATGGTCAAATCCTGCCTTGGGTTATTGCTAGCTAGCTATGTGACCTTGGCAAATCACCCACCTCCTCTGGGTTTCAGTTTCCTCATCTGTAAAATGGAGATATTATAAATCATAGCACTTATCTCAAAGGGTTGTTTTGAGACTCAAATGAGACAGGGCATATAAAGAGCTTTGCATATCCTAGAGAACCATATGTAGAAATGTTAGTTATTGCAGCTGGGTTGGAGTTAGCGAGAATAATGAATCCCCTGGAATGGTCACATATGTTTGGATTTGCACTATTCGAAGTTATAGTTATGTAAATTAAGGTAATTAGTTCAGCCCCTTGGAAATATGCAGGATGAAATACAGTACTTTAAGGTCAACCAAGCTCTCTTCTCGCTTCATTGGTAAATCAGGTCACAATTTACATTCACCAAAGTTCACTCAAAGGGCCTTCTGTAAAGAGAATTCTTTTGTAATGTGATCAGTTACCACCCATGTTAATTTTTTTCTTCAAATTTTGGATGTCTGATTGTTGGCTTCTTTAAAAGAAAGGCTTTGGCCCCCACTTCCAGTGCTTCGTAATATAAGAATACACAGAAAAGATGCTATTAATTGCCATAATGAGGATTATGGTTTGAACCTAGAGGCCTCAGAGGGACGTTAAAGGGGTCGGTTTGGGCCTGGGCCAGTTTCCCATTCCGGGGAACCCTAAACATTTCAGGAAGCAAAGAACGAAATGAAAGACTATTTTCAGACTCTCATTCTCCTGTCTATTTGTCCTTTTCTTCCTAACCCAAAAGATAACAGCCAGTCCTGGGGTGGTCTTGACAAATTTAGGGCAAACTAAATGACTTTCTGGAACCATAGAATGTTAGACCAGGAGGCAGCCTTAGATATATCGCATAACTCCAAACCCTCTGTTTGACTTCTGTAGCAGAGTCCAGGATGACATACATTTCTGGCTGCCATCTTTGTTTCTCAATGCCTGTTCTTTGGAATTCAGCCTCTCACACACCACCTCTGCATCCTTCTTTCAGACACATGCATTGCTCATGTGTCCCAGGCCACAGTTGTAACAAGAGATAGTTCTTGTTTTTTCACTTAGGTTATACTGGTAGTGATTTTGCATAAAACTGTTGTGTTATACAGATAATGAAACCAAGGCCCAGAAAGTTGAAGTGACTTGCCCAGGGTCATGTAGAAATCACTTTAAGGTGAATCAGAATGCTTGAGGAATGTTTAAAATCAATTGCCTTAAGAATGTGAAATCGAAGGGATGCCCGTTAATTGGGGAATGGCTAAACAAATTGTGGTATATGAATGTAATGGAATACTATTGCTATACAAGAAATGATGAGCAGGCAGATTTCAGAAAAAACCTGGAAAGAATTACATGAACTCATACTGAGTGAAGTGAGCAGAACCAGGAGAACATTGTACACAGTAACAGCAACATTGTGTGATGACCATCTTTGATAGACTTAGCTCTTCTCAGCGATACAATGATCTAAGACAATTCCAAAAGATTCATGATGGAAAATGCTATCCACAGCCAGAGAAAGAACTATGGAGTCTGAATGCAGATCAAAGCAACTATTTTCTCTCTTTTTTTTTTCTTTCTTGTGGTTTTTTCCCTTTTATTCTTGTTCTTCTTTTGCAACATAACTAATGTGGAAATATGTTTAATATGATTGTACATATATAGCTTACACCAAATTGCATGCCATCTTGGGGAAGGGGGAGGGGAGGGAGGGAGAAAAAAATTTGGAACTCAACATCTTATAAAAGTGAATGTTGAAAACTAAAAAAAAATTTTTTTAAAAGACTCAAAAAATTATATTAAAAAAATAGAATCAATTGTCTTTGCCCTAGGGCTCCTATTGCCTGAGGAGCCAGGTTGTAGAGACCACACACACACACACACACCAAATAGATACACATTCCACTAGCCCAGCCTTGGTATAACCCTGGTGTACCCAGCTGACACAAGTGTGTGCCAGGCAAAGAACTATGGACAACAACTGAGTCACAACATTAAATTTTAGAGCTAGGAAAGAGATCTTAGACTCCATCTCCTACTTA
Organism: Vombatus ursinus; assembly: GCF_900497805.2. NCBI lineage: Eukaryota > Metazoa > Chordata > Mammalia > Diprotodontia > Vombatidae > Vombatus > Vombatus ursinus. Next base: position 24,220,699 of record NW_020954577.1, on the reverse strand, counting down.
GGCTCATTTTACAGAAGACTGATCTTCACACAGCAGCTTTAGGGGGGCAAACTGCTTCACCTTCCTTATCTCACAGAAGCGTCAATAGAACCCTGGGAGGGAGGCGCCATGGGTATTTTCGCCACTCTACAGAAATGGAGGCTGGGGCTCAGGATTAGGTGACTTGCTGCCCACCGTCCTACAAATGAAAAACTGTCCAAGCTGGAGTTCAACACCAGCTTTGTCTTGTCCCGACTCCAAGTCCTGCCTCTCCACATGACACCCCACTGGTTGGACTCTGCAGGCTTCCACTGCCCTGACGCCACAGTGCACAATGCAACAGGAAATCAGATTCCCCAGGACATTGCTGGGCTCTTACCTGCTTTTGCCTTCTTTTAGTCAATTAGTAATAATTTCCTAAGTGCCCTTCAGGGTCTCAAAAGTTAATATTGCTTTCCCAAAATGCTAAATAGGTCAGGGAATAGTTTAACACCAGAATAAAGCCCCTTGTCCATTCTTGGGGGGGAGGAGGAAAGCGAATAAGCTTTTATGTGGCACCTTCTGTATGCCAGGTACTGTGCTAAGTGCTGTACAAAAAGTGTCCGATTTGATTCCCACAACACCCCCTTAGGGCTGCAGTGAGGAGTGGAGAGGAATTAAAAGGCATTGCATGCTTACTGAAGCTGGAGCTCATCTCTTCTTTAAAGCCACTTAATCTAGAAACCATCACTTTAAACTTCGCCTGATTCGTCCAGCTTGGGGTGGGGGTGCCAGGATTGTACTCATTTTCTGAGCAGCCAAACCTAAGGCAGCTGGGGAGGCCATTGGGGTCAGGAAGACTGCCTCAGACACTTCCCATAGCTGTGTTATCTTCGACAGAGTCACAACCTCTCTCTGCCTCAGTTTCCTCATCTTTAAGATGGGGATGATATAATAATGCCTACCTCACAGGATCCAGTGTGATAACATGCATGCTGTGCTTTGCAAACCTTAAGTGCTATCCAAATGGTAGCTCTTATTATTGTTATTGTTGTTAATAAAGCAAGACAATGAAGGCAAAATTCAGCCTACCTGCTCAGCCTGCAATATAGCTGAAGGAATAAAAAAAAGAAAAAAAGAATTCATTAAGTGTTTATTTACTATATGTAAAACACTCAAGCACAATCATTCTATCTACCACTAAATTAGGAGAGGATTTGGAAATGCTGGTCATCTTCTTTCCCCTGAATACATTGGTTAGGAAACAAATTTCAATTAGATTTTATTAGAAGTCTGTGGAGCAGCATCTGAGGCAGGGCATTTAATTCTCAATGACTTTCTCTGCCCATTAAAAACAAAGCCATTTTGCTCAACAGCCATTAAGGAACCAAGTCTGAGCCTACCCAGTGAAAATGATAATGCCAAGACAATCTAGGAAATCTGGGTGGAGGTGGGCTGTGGAGTATAATGGAAAAGGCATAGACAGAATTTTAAAGTCAGAAGACCTCGGTTCCAAACCCAGATCTGCCCCTTTACTATGTCAAATTCAGCTCTTTTTTTTTCTTCTTCTTCACTATACCACTTTGTGAGCTTGGGCTCCCTTGACCTCTCTGGATCTTAGTTTCCATATCTGTAAAATAATGAAATTGGCCTAGTTGATGGTCTGTAAGGACCTATCCAGCTCTACAGTCTATGAACCTGTGACCTTGCCACAGAGCACAAACTCCATAAGAGGCTTGAATGACCCATCCGTCTACACTAATTCCCCTGATAATTTCTCTTTTTTGGGGGGGGGGTTAGGCAATGGGGTTAAGTGACTTGCCCGGGGTCACACAGCTAGTGTTAACGTGTCTGAGGCCGAATTTAAACTCAGGTCCTCCTGAATCCAGGGCCGGTGCTCTATCCACTGTGCCACCTAGCTGACCCTCCCCTGATAATTTCTTAATTCTGGATTTCACAAGTCCAATCAGCTAATTCATATTAAAGTAAACTTGTCTCTTTTACTAATATTTCTGTTTTTCACTTATGTTTTATTTTTCTAATTTCCATTGTTTTCTCGGGAGGGCATTAGCATATCCAAATGATATTTGTTGAGGTTGGTAAGACTGGAATCATATTTGTTGTTTACTCTTTGGTTCTCACAGATAATTGTTGTTTTGGTGTTCAATATTTTTCTAAAATACCCTTGTGATTTACTAAAAACCCCTACTGACAGCAGTTAAACCCTTAGAAATAGAGGCTTATCAATTACGCGACAGATTGCCAATGGTTATCAATTAATTGATAGATTTTAACTGTGACATTGACCTCCATATAAGAACCATTCACATAGAGCAAAATCTTGATTACTGGTTAGAAAATTTGTGATAGAGTCTTAAAAATTTTTCATTGGTATCTTTATTTTTATATCACCCAATGTTTTCCCTTTATCACTCTCCCTCTCCCCCCCAGAGAGCCATCCCATATTTTAAAAAAAAAACTTTTTTAAAGAAAAAGAGAAAAAAATTAGCAAAACCAGTAAATAAAAAGAATTCATTATATGTGCAATGTTCCAAACTCATGGACTCTCCCCACCCCTGCACAGGAGTAGGGGGAGGTGTCTTTTCCTGTCTCCTTTGGGGCCAATCCCATTCTTTGTAATTTTGAAACATCGATTTTAAACTTTGTTATAGTGTTCTTTCCATTTATGTTGTTGTCATTGTGTATATTGCTTCCTTGGCCCTCCTTACTTCACTTGGCATCTGTTCATGTCTTTTACACAAGTTTTAAAAATTCATCATATTTGTTGTTTCTTACAGCACAGTAATATTCCGTTACGTTCATGTACCACAATTTGTTTAGACTTTCCCCAGTCATTGGGCATTTGCTTTGTTTCTATTTCTATGCTAACACAGAAATGCTGCTGTAAACATTTTGGTGCATATGAGGCCTTTCTTTTTATCAGAGCCCTTTTTGAGGTATATGCCTAGCAATCTGGACAAAAACAAATGAACATTTTAGCTAGTTTAGTTGCATAATTCTAATTGCTTTCCAAAATGGTTTTACTAATTCAGTGCCAGGAACAACACATTCTTGTGCCTGCCTTTCCACACTCCCTCCAACATTGACCATTGCCATCTTTTGACATCTTTACTAGTTTGCTGAGTTTGAGGTGAAAAACTGTTTTGATTTGTATTTCTCTTATTAATAATTTAAAGCATTTGTTTCACATGGTTGCCAATACTTTGTATTTCTACTTTTGAGAACTATTTGTTTATATCCTTTGACCCTTATAGTATAGATTTAATAGCTTATGTACCTTTTCCCCATTTAAGGAACCCCAACAAATTTTTTTGTTGTTCAGTTGTTTCAGTCATATCCAACTTTTCATGACCCTATTTGGAGTTTTTTTTTTCTTTTCTTTTTGATGTGAGGCAATTGGGTTTAAGTGGCTTGCCCAGAGTCACACAGCTAGTGAGTGTTATGTGTCTGAGGCTGGATTTGAACTCAGATCCTCCTGACTCCAGGGCTGGTGTTCTATCCACTGTGCCACCTGCCCTTAAATCTTTTATACCTTCCAGGTATTTCCAATTCCCATCCCTATCCCCATAGTCTCCCATCTTGCACAGTAGCTGAGCTCGTCTCTAATTTTCTACCACCCCCCTCCCTTACCCCCATTTCAACAATTAAAAGGTCACTCAGAACTTCATCTCCAAACTTAGAATCTGAAACTTTGGTTTCTAAGGTTCCTAATAGTTCAAGGTGTGCTTGGGTTTTTCTTCCTCATCCTCCTTTAATTTCTATGCTCTATCAAGATCAGAAACACATCAAGATTATTCTCATTATATGTCCAAATAAGACCAGAGAAAGGATGTCCTGCAAGTCCCTCAAGAAGATTTCCCTATTCCAATTTCATAAAATTTCCATATTTCTACTTAGAGACCAGAAGCAGCTCAGAAGTCCCCACTGGCCCCATGGAGCTCGTGTCTGTAGCTCTCGGAGGCCTATAGACTACTCTGGACACTGCCCTCGGGGACCCTGGGTGCTCCTAACCAAGCTTTTGTTGTGTCTTGTTTGGAATCAGGCCACCGTGTCCATAACCCTCCTCTCTGGCCACCATTCCTCTTTATCATTCCTTGTCCTCTGCTGGAATGTGAACTTCTTGAAGACAGGGCCTGTATTAATCATTTAAGAAATGCTTTTTTGTTCATTCTTTTTAGCTCTACCAAATATCAGATAATGTATGAGAATTTCCTGCACTTAACATATCTTTGGCTTTTGGTCTTCATTTCCCAGTCCTCTCTAGAGAATTGTAGATTGGTTAGAACTAACAGGGTTTTCAAAGATTCCCTGACTGTGAATCGGGAATTGAGGGGGAGGAAAATTTTTAAGAAGAATTAGGAAGATTTCCTACATCCTCGAATCCTGACCATGTCCCCTTTTCATTCCCCTACCTTCTAGTCTGAGCTTTGGGAAGACAAGGGTAGGACTAGGGGGAGGGCAGAATAGTCAAGGGTAAAGGAAGAGGACGGACAGGCAAGAGAAGATGGAGTGCTCCAGAACAACTGATACCTGTTCGGAAGCTAGAAATACAATTAAAGTTATCAGAACCTGGAATGAGAGGACCTTACCTCACCATTCTCCTCTTCCATCTCCAATCACTGCCAACTCAAGCTTAGAGCATTTTGAAAATACAAAGGATTCTCAAATCAGAGATATCAAACTGTGACTGGCCAGCAGCATGGCCACGACCACCATGGTCACTGAGGCCAGGAAAGATGACTACACAGAGATAAGGGGTTGAGATGTTTATTGGAAACCACCAGCCTGGCTACAAAGAAGGAACTTGGCATAGTGGGTAGCAAGCTGAACTTCAGAGTTAGGAAGACCTGGGAACCCTAAGGTTCTCTCCTGGGCGCAATCTCTCTCTGTCTCTCTTCCAATTAAATGAATTTATTATCAGAGAAAAAGACTTACAAGAGATATAAGGTCCTACAAAGGAGCAAAGATGTAGAGAGTTCTCATCTGCTCAAAGGGGAGAGAAAAGGGGGTGAGATAATATAGTTTCTAGAGGCTTTTGGAGGGGGAGGAGGGGTTGAAGGGAGAAGACATCTGTAGATACCATGAGCCAGAGAGTAAGGCTTTTGGGAAGTCCTAAGTCTTCAGTTGTTGCTCAAGACCACTGTGAGCCATTCAAGGCTTGTTTGGCCTCTGCAGCCATTTTGAGGTTCATCTAGAGTTCTCTTTGCAAAGGATCACTGCTGTGGCAAGCAGCTCTGAGCCTCAGAAATTCTTCCAGTTGGCTGGTTGTTGTGTAACTCCGTTGTCCTGCTCCCGTGTTGCATCTCCCCAGTAGAGGGCAAACTTCTTGAAGCCGAGACTGTCATATATATGTAGCCCCAGAGGGTAGCATAGTTCTATGTGCCAGTTGCCGTGCTAAGGTCTGGTGATACAAAAGAAGGCCAAAACAAAGTCCTTGCCCCTGTGGAGGAAAGGGATAAAAACCCATGTACTGTTAATCTAAGGGAAGCATCTTTTGTCCCCTTTCTAACTTCCAAAAAGGACCTTAGAGATCCAAGAAATTGAATCTGCAGACTCCATTGCTTGCTTCTACCTCAAAGGGAGGTCTCCACTGTCTCAGACCTCTTCTCCCACCTGGAAATTCAGATAGACTTCTCCTGGGCTCTCTTGTCTTGCTCTACACTTCCATTTGTTTACCTGTCATTTCCATGCTGAGGACTCCCAGATCTACATGCAACCCCCATCTCCCCTGTGCTTTAGCTCCCCAGCCATAGCTGTTTATTGTGCATTTCAACATGGATGCCCTGGAAACATCTCAAACTCAACATGTCCAAAACTTCCCCCTAAGCCTTTCCCTCCTCCAGTCTTCCATATTTCTGTCAAAAAGTACCACCAGTCTTAGGTTCATAATTTGCAGAGATGGGAGACCACGAGTGTAGAACAGCACATACAGCATCAGATTTTTTGACATGATGGTTAGTTTTGCTGAACTTTTTTCTTCCTCATGATAATGGATGGCTCCGGGGGACAGAAAGAAGAAATATGCAGTGGGGAGTGTAGGTGATATAAAAACAAAAGATATCTATTATATATGTGTATGTATATATATATATATATACATACATATGTGTACACATATCTACATATATACTATACATATTATATATACATATATATTAGAGACAAAGCTTATGATTCTGAACACTTCTACATCACAAGCACCGTTCTATCCAATCCTTCTCCTTGTCATATCTATGATCTATCTTTAAAAGCTCCTGGTCGAACACTGCTATCACAACACCATGGCATCTCTCCTCTTATCTCACTTGTGCATTAAGTTTTAAGGTTACTACAATACACTTTGTGACTGGTCTGTATTCCCCATTAGGCTTAACTTCCATTTATCTCCTAGCAATAGATTAAAGACTTCCTTCGTGGTCTCTTTTCCTTTGAATAGTAGCCCTCCCTTCACTGGACAGCCCACATTGGTCTCATATAACCAGTAATCATTCCCTGGGTTGCTGCCACATTCCCTAACCAGCCAGAGTTGGTGTGGGGACAGAAGTACAATCTCAGGTCTTCCTCTGAGCTACCAGGTGTATTAAAAAAATATCTCTGGAATTCAGCTGATTTCTTGCCTAGGCCTACCTCACCATCTCATGCTAGATTTTTTTTTTTCACCATGGCCACCTGTCTCAGTGAGTCACGTTTTAATTAACTTTTTGGTTTGAATTTGGCTGTGAAAATGCCAGGTTACCTGTGCTCATCCCAGCCTCCCCATCCTTCTGTCCCACACATCCATGCCCCTGTTTCTAAACCGAAATGTATTCCGAGAAATCGCTCTTCTAAAATACCAATGTCCTTTTAAAAAATGCTTTCGAGCTCCAAAATTTCAAATAAAGTGCTATTATTTACATAATGATCCCAAGGCAGAGTCCTTGGAGATCCCTAGGAGTGAACGTACTTTGGCAAGTGAACCCATTTGGCAAGATTCAGCTGCATCTGTGCTTAGCAACTTGGCTTCAAATACCGCCATTTGTTTTACCTGCACCAGTTTTTCCCCCTACTTTGGTGTCCAATTACATTCTCTTTTATTGTTTCTGTTCTCAAAGTTTCCCTTAGACAGTAAGTGCCTTTCTCCTCCTAATAACCTTAGAATACTCACAATATACTCAGCTAGCTAGTTTGCCCTCCAGATACTGTTAAGAAACCTGCCTGCTCAGCTTTCCTTGGAAACATCATAATTATTGACTGACACCTTACCACATTCAAACTCTTTGGGAGAGGGAGGGATTGCCTAATAACTTGCTCCCCCAACCCCTGCTTCTGCTCTAACCAGAATGCTTCAGTTCAGCTTGCAGGGATACATGGTCTCATTGGTATCTTCCCTCTGCTTGCTCAGAAGGCATTCCATCCATGCCTTCTCATCTCCTGTAATTTTTGTCTATTTCTTTCTCAAAATGCTCCAGCCTACTCAAAGTCTTCCTCTGGATCTCTTAATATTCTGTGGAGACATCAGAATTAGTGTAGGGAGTTTCTACCCCAATGCTTATTTAAGCCAGTGAAGTTTTTTTTAAAGGTGGGGAGGGGCACAGAACTCAGGGCTGCCCATCTGTTGTCCCTCCCTCTTGCTACGTGGCGAAGGGTATAAAAGACCTGGTTAGGCACGTGTCTGGCCAGATTCAGAGAAAGAGCCAGAACAACAGGTTTGAGAAGAGGGAACAGGTGACCATACCAGGGAAGTTGTAATGACAGAATTGAACTCGGTTGAAAACTGAACTCTCCCTTTTAAAGGGGGTGAAAGATCCTGTCCTTGCCACCTTCTTGCCCATCCCTCCCCATCCCAACCCTCGGATCGGGCTTAGTGTTTGGTGCAGAAGGTGGGTGCAAAGTAAAAGCCAAATCCTCTGAGTTTCAGCCTTCACCTTCAACTCAAGTATTCCTCTGCCCTTGAGAGAGGCTCTCGCTGGCTTTGGAATCAAGAGGACCCTAGTTGAAAAGCTGACTGTCATTTCCTACTGTGTGACTTTAGGAATGTCATTTAACCTCTCTGGGCCTCAGTTTCCTCATCTGCAAAATGAGGGAGTTTGATTAGATGCTCTTTAAAGGCCCTTCTAGCCACAATCTATGACCTTCCTGTTGCCTACATGGGACTGGTTTACTCTCCAATGGCCAGTATTCCGTGTCCTATTGATTTCCCTGCACTCACTTGCCTCAGCCTTTCCAGTGGTGCCTAATCCTCCTTCCCAGGGTGGGGACTGGAACACAAATTCAGCCAATAGACAATGTAGCTCTCTTCTCCTCCCATCTTTCCCCCTCAGTAGAGCACCAGTTCCAGCCTTGAATCTGCCACAAATCATTACTGATACCTGTGTAACACTTTAAAGTTATACAAAGCAACAATATATGAAGTAAAGCTATTTTATAGAGGAAACTGAAGCCCAGAAAAATTAGATGCCTTGCCCACGGTTGTTGGGCTAGTAACGATCAGAGGGAGGATTTGAACCCAAGGGCTTCCTGCTTCAATTCTAGTGTTTCATCCACCATGCCACACTGCCCACAAACACTTTGTAATGTAAAAATGTAAACACTCCTTTCTCCTTTCCTAAAAAGTCTTGCGTGGAATATCGTTTGCGTATGGGAATAAGCTAAATTTAATTGCGGTTTGCAAATTTTGGTCAATGCTGGCATATCGTAAACCAGAGCTGGGAAGCGTTGGCTTAAAAGATAAAGGTGGGTATCTGACTCAGTGCATTTCATCAATTGGTTCAGTGGTTTCTCCTAAGTCATATACATAGTAAGTGGCACTCAGAATGGGAAGCTTGGTTTCCCGACTACCAGAAGAATGCTGTCATGTTTCTGCTGGAGATTGCCTGGCGGGGGGGGGGGGGAGTGGAAATAACTTGTTTTCCAGTCCTGACCCTTTTACTCACTGTGTAAGCTAAGGGCCAGTCATCACCTGTGAGCCTCAGGTTAGGGCTAATATTAACACTGCCTATCCCACAGGGTCACTATTAGGATCTAGGGTAAAATGAATCAATGAGTATCTGTGACGTGATAGACTTTCAGAGAACACCTATGCCAATCTGACTCTTGGACTGTCGCCCTGCTCAGACACACGTCCTTGTCAGCTCCTACTTGTCTTAGCTGACTTTCCTCCGGTTTCCATCTCCTACATAGGGTACCTTCAAGACCCCAGCTGACGAAGCAGTAATTCTAATCTTAGCCCCCTCTAACTAGTCTGATGCCACTGCTGCCTCTACACCAGATAAGGCTCATCTCAGACTGCTTTTTAAGTTATAGATGAAGATTCCCTGTGATGTAGGGGAAATGTGTGCTTGATTTAGAATCAAAGGTCTTGGGTTCAAATCCCTCTTCTGATACTTGAGAGAAGCATTATGGCATATTTTATGTCTTGTCTCCTCCCATTAGAATATAAGATCCTTGAGGGCAGGGACTGTCTTCTGCTTCTGTTCCTATTTCGAGTGTACAGCACGGCATGTAGTAAACCCTTAAAATGCTTATTGGCTGGCTGATACTTACCCATTGTGTATCCCAGGGCAGGTCATGCATGCCTTCTGTGTCTCATTTTCTCTTCTGTCATAAGGGGATGAACTAAATGATTATTAATTATCTTCTCCAACTCTATATTGATGATCCAATTTTAGAAACTGATTTACTTTCATTCTGCTGCTCCTCCTTCCCATAAAATTTCTATTTAAGAACTGGCTTCCTTTAACCACCTACAAAGTAAATTGTGCCCCTCCTCCTCTTCTGCACCCCCCTTCTGTCCCTGGAGCTGGCCACATTCTCTCCAGCCCGCCTGAGCACAGGCCGAATATGGAACTTCAATTAGCCTCGATGGGAGTGCCACCTGTGAAATGAGTGCAGCATACACAATGGAGATTGGTACAGCAGATAGCAGGAGCAGATCAAAGAGGGGACCAGAGTTTGTAAAGTCCTTTCATCCTCCGAGGATGAAAGGTGATACATGAAGGCAAAATTATCATGATTATTTCATTGGTTTACAATTGGAGATTGGGGCTGGTTCAGCCTATTGACCATAGCTAGCAATGCATACAAAGACTGGGAGCATAGAGGCAGACTGAACAGGAGCTGAAGATGCATGACCTCTGGGAATTAGTTCATCTATAACATCACAGGAGCAGGGCAGTGTTTTCCATGAAACTGAAGTCGTGTCCTGAAAGAGGAGCGCAGGCATGAATTACACGGGTCACAGTGAGCTACGCAGATGCCTTGCATATGCATATATGCACACACCCGTTTTTGCACACGTATACACACATGTATCTGTTGAGAGGGAAGAGGAAGAGAGAGAGAGATAGAGAGGGGAAAAAGAAGAGAGAGGGAGAGAGAGAGAGAGAGAGAGAGAGAGAGAGAGAGAAGAATGTGTCTGGGATCCCTGGTAAAGTAGCAGAGGAAAGGAAGAAAACTGTAAGGACATTTGTATTTGTCATTGTCTCTGCAGACAGAACCCTGAGGATATGGCATTCTTAGAATAAAGCTTTCATTTCACAGTGCATCAGTGGGAAAATTAACAAGCTCCCTTCGTCCTGTTCCATAATTCATTCTCTTTGTTTTAGATATTGAGCTGAGTTGGTAACTTCAAACTGGGAGAAACAGCTTTTAAACGTAGATCTGGGCTAGAGACTGCTCCTTGCCAGTGACCGACTCCCAACTTGTACTATCCTTAAGGAGACAGACATCTTGTCACTTTGTCATTCAAATTCCCTTCCTATTTCGCTCATTGTCCTTCAGGCACTGCAGGCAGCCCTGTGGAAGGAATGGTTTCCCAGGCTATACTCCCCTACCCACACTCCTACCCCTGCCATCTTGGGAGTCCCCGTGTGACAAATTCAAGAGATCCCTGACTGGGCAGAGGGGGATGGGGAGCTTCCTTCCCTTCTCTGGCTGGCCCCACAGGCTCCATTTGCCTTGAGCTTCCTTGCTGAGGGCCTGGTTGCCAGGTTCCCTGGTATCTCTGTCAGAAGCAGACTACATCCCTGGAGAGGTCCCCAGCTGACTAAGAGGCATAAGGCCACCGAAGGTTGGAGCTGTGGCCCGGCACGCCAATTCCCTTGGGCCCAGCATTCACTTGTGCTGCCAGTCTCATTGGTGTCTCTTTGGGTTTTAGCGCCGTGGCTAATTTAGGCACTGACGCCCTGATGACAGTTGCAGACTGAGCTGAGGGCAGAGCCGTGGGAGCATCAGCATGCGTATGTGCACGTGCTCTGCCAGCTCAGATCCCTCTGCAGAGGGTGGCTTGGCCAATTCTCCATCTAATCTCCCAGGCAGAGGTAGGTGACCCTAGAGACACCCAGATATTTGCCAGATGGATTAGACAAGGGGCACAAACATCTTCTTACCCTCAGGAAACTGCCCATCCTTGTGGCATTCAAATGATGTGTTGTTAGAATAGTCCAACTTTTTTCCCAGGTCATACAGAGAATACCAGAAAATTCTAGAACATTTGAGGTCAGAGGGACCATGGAGATGATCCCTGAATCTTTTAAATGAGGAAATTTGAGGTCCAAATAGGTTGAGTGATTTTCCTAAGGAAAAACAGCTGTTGGATGGAACAGCTGGGGCCTGAACCCACATCTTTTGACCCTCCTCCACTACCCTGTTTCAGTTTGGATTCCAGCCCCAACCTACTTTTTTCTTCAAAAGCAGAATGTCAGGAATTCAGGGTGGCTTTTTCTCCTCCCATGAAGAGAGCACATAGAATCCAGAGGAATTCCCCTGAAAAAGCATAAAATGGGTTTGTTTTTTTAAGTAGGTAAAATGGAATGATTCAACAGCTTTGTTTGATCTCTTAATCCCAGCATGGAAGGCCTGGAGCCTGCCAATGTCCCTGGGCAGCCCCCCATCTGGTCATGGTACCTCTGCTTCTAACAAAGGATCAATAAACTAACTTCTCAACCAGCCGACTTTGGGAGCATTTTGTCTCAGGGAGACTCAAGTGTAAGCTCTTTGAGGCCAAGGACTGTTTCATTTCCCCTCTTTGTATCCCCAGCCTGGCAAAGAATATAGCTGTTAATAAATGGCTGTTGGATAGTGAGCTTTCCCTTTGAGATAGACGTGGTTTATAGGGGGCAAGCTGTGCTCCTACATCGTCAATGGGCCAGAGGTCCAACTCCATTCAGCCAAGTTCACAAAGGGAAGATAGAAGGTTTCTCGGAGAGAAGGTTGGTAAGAGAGAGCAGGGCAGAGGAGATGATGGCTAATGCAGTCTATTGACCCTCGGCCACAGGGAGGCTGGGGCTGAGTTCTACTTTGCTGTCCAGCCCTTGCATGCCAGCACACACATACCGCCTCCCTGCTATGAATGCCTGGAGGACCTCAGAGGAGAATGCCGCCTGTAAACATCCTTTCTCGGTCTTTTCTCAGTAATTACTCACTGAAAAAAGAAGGAAGAATATTGATCAAACTGAGAGGCCAAGTGGGCTAGCAGGCTGGCCAGCATCTGAAATAGATGAATAAGCATTTATTAAGTACCAATATTAAGTACCATTTATCAGGTAAGGCACCCACATGGTACAGTAAATAGAGCTTGGGACCTGGTGTCAGGGGGCTCTGAGTTCAAAACCAGCCTCAAACACTTACTAGCTGTATGACCCTAGGCAAGTCACTTAACCCTGTTGGCCTCAGTTTCCTCATCTGTAAAATGAGCTGGAGAAGGAAATTTTAACCACTCCAGTATCTTTGCCAAGAAAACCTCAAATGGGGTCACAGAGAGTCAGACAAGACTGAAATGACTGAACAACAACAAAAGTGCTAATGCCCTGGACTAAAAGTTGGTTCTTTCTCTGATGTTATGGGTGTGAGCACACACACACACACACACACACACACACATACACACAGTCTTTATAAGATCAGTGTATCTAGAGCTAGAAGAAAAACTTTAGAAATCATCTAGACCAATTACTTCATTTTGCAAATGAAAAAAACAGGCCCAGAGATTTGGAATGAAATGAAATAATTTATATAAAGTTTTAGTGTAAATCTAATTACACTATATAATGTCAGGTGTTATTACCCAAATTTACATAGGAGCAGATGAGAGAGGCAGAATTCAAACCCAGGTCTTCTGACTAAAAAACCAGGTCCTTTGCCTGCTGGACCATGCTTTTCATGGTGTAGTGGCAAGCTCACTGAACTTGAAGATAGCACATCAGAGTTCCCAGTCCTGTCTCTGCTAATTATTAGCTGCATGACTTTGGGCAAGGGTCCCTTCTCAATGTGGCCCCTTTCCTAATGGCATTCCCAAGTCCCCAGTACTATTTGGACAGTCTGTTTAAATCCATTTTTCATGAGCCCTCACCAGCGTTTCATTAAGCCAAACCCAATGACTGCAAATTCAAACAAAGGCATTTAATGAAACAGATTGATAGGCAACAATGTGTAATTAATTCATGAATTAAGTTCTCTCCCTGGCACTAGTTATCAAATGTCTATCTTCCATACAACCAAAGGTGTCTTTTGAGAGAACACCAGACTTGCTCCCAACCAACCTCTTAAACCTTCCCAATACAGCAAGTGGGGAAATGTGTCAGTCATTCATGGCACCAACAACTGATCTCTTGAAAATTAGAACAATTTTCACCTCCCCAGCGCCACCCAGCACCTTCTTCTGTTCCCTTCACTTCTTCGAAGCTCACCCTTATAGCAGGAAGAGGGTCCCAAGGCTGGAGGCCTGCTTTCAAGCCTCAGCTCTGACATTAACTGGTTATATGACCATGGGAAAATCACTTTACTTCTTTTTACAAATGGGGAAACTGAGGTCCCAAGAAGTTGTGACTTTCCTAAAGGATATGCACACCATACATAAAATTTTATATTTTTTAGTGCTTTTCCATTTTTTAAGGTTCTTTAAATTTATTGATGTCTTTGTTTTTATATCACAGTTATTTCTGGGTATCCCCCTGTTGTCACCGCATCCTTTCTAATGCTCTCCTTTCCCGATCTGAATGGGAACTTCCCTCATAACAAAGAAAAACAGCTAAAAAGAGTCTAATAGTGTACACAGCACACTGCCCCAGGATTCTGTTTCCTCTCTGTGGTAGAGGGAGCCATGTTTTATTATCCATTTTCTAAGACAAATACTGATTTTTTTTTCAGTTAGTTTTTAATCTTTTCATTTGCATTGTTGAAGTAACTGATTCTTCTGACTCTACATATTTCACTCTGCATCAGTTCATACAAACCTCATATTTCTTCAAATTCCTCATGTTTTCATTCCTCACTGCCCAATATAATAGTCCACTACATTCGTAGACCACAGTTTGTTCAGCCATTCCCTAGATGACAGACACACTCAGGTTTTTCAGTTCTTTTCTATCTTGAAAAGTGTTAATTTGAATATTTTGGTAGATGTCAAAATTCTGCTTCTGCCTCTGACCTTCTGGGGGCCAGTTCCCAGGAGGATTGCTGGATCAAAGGGCATAAACAGTTGAGTGACTTTTCTCACATAATTCCAAATTGTTATCCAGAATTGTTGAGCCAATTCATAGCTTACCAATAGCATATTAACATGCCTCTCTTCCTGGTAGCCCTATCCTAAGGACCACTCCCTAGGTAGAATATCTCCTTGAGGGCAGAAACTGTTACATTTTTGTCATCTGAGCCCCCAGTACCTAGCACAATGCCTGGCCTATAGCAGATACTTAATGGATTCTTGTTGATTTATTTTCTTCTCAACCTCAGTTTGTTCAACAGAGACATGGAGTTAACGATGCTCATGTTACCTGTCTCACGAGGTTATGAGTATGTTACTTTGCAAACTTGAAAGCTCTGAATAGTTATTCTCTTGGTACCCTATAGCGTAATTCATCATGACCAAGCAACCTGAAGTCATGGAGGGTAGTGAAATGCCATCTTATTTCAATTCTACCTCTCTGAGGCTTAAACTTCTGCTTGATCCTTTTGGATAGATCCTTTGCGATCTGAGGAGTATTCTCCTCAAGGGAGAAAACAGAAGATGGCAGCTGAATGACTCTGTGTTCTATCTGTTGTCCGATTTCATCATCCATCAGGAGAGGAATGTGGTACAGCAGATAGTGTCAAAAGCTCATGCGGGCCTTCTGAATGCTTTGGCAGCCAATCAAAGTGCCTCTCATTCACCATCTAGTTAGCAGACTAGAACCAGTTATCTAATGTCTATGTATGCCCCACGATCTCTTCAAGGAGGCCCTCCTCTCACATGTCATCACAACTTTCCCAGAAGCAGGCTCCCCGCACCTGCTACCCCGTGGAGGATAACTCTGCTCTCTCGGCTGAATGACATCGTCCTCCACCAGAAGAGGAAGGTGGTATTGGGGCTAGCATTCCCACCTCAGGGCATTGCCAGCCCTGTGACCCTGAGCATCTCTTAGGGCCTCAAGTGTCTTCGTCTGTGAAATGATGGGATTGAACTTGCTGCCCCCCAAAGGTCCCTTCCAGCTCTAAATCTTGGATTGATGATTGTGCCAAGGGAACTCATCTTCCTGCTTGTTCCTTTTTGCTATCAACATAGGTGAGACGTATTGATTCTTACTGTCTCCATTTCTTACACTTCATAGGGTACTTCTCTAGGGAGTATTACTAAGTTCGCCCTTTTCTATTGGCTTCCCCTCCTCCGTGAAGTCCCGTTTCAACAGTTATATCATATGCAGATGTGTTTGTATAAGCAGTAGGAATGTCTGAATGAAAAGGAGGCCAACCACGTGGGTAGAACTGCAGAACCATGATGGCCCTAGGCAACTGGAGATCGGATGGGCAACTAGAAGTGTATTCTTTTACCCCTCAGGGGCTTCGGGGAAATTCCCCTTTCCAATATGCCCAGACTACTTCCTCACTTAGATTATACTTCTCAAAAGATATTTTAATCCCTAGGAGAAGATGACAGCCTGAAGGTAAGGGTTGTTTCATCTTTGTCTTTGTATTCCTGGTGCCTTCCTAAACCTTGCACATAGTAGGTACTTAACAAATATTTGCTCTGTTTTCACTGAATAGGGGAGAAGGCTTTAGCTGCTAATGTGTGACCTTGGTGATAAGTCACAAGCTCTCAGAGTGTCACATTTGCTCCTCTGTAAAATGAGCAAATTATACCAGATGATGGAGGGCAGTACAGCATAGCAGAAAGATCACTGGCTGGAGAGGGAGGACCTGGGTTCAAATCCTGCCTCTGACCTTTATTGCCTGTGTGACTTTAAGCAAGACACTTGGCCTCTCTTGGCTTTAGTTTCATTATCTGTAAAATGGGGGTTGGGGTGGGGTTGAGGTAGGAGTAAATGACCTCTGAAGTCCCTTCTGGCTCTGAAACCTGTGTTCCTATGGGTTAACATTTAACTGGTGGAGCAAAGCTGGGTCAAAGGTGAAAGAATCTGTTAACACGGCCACATGGGGGACCCTATACGACAAACCATCCTACAGATAAAGTAAGTAAGAAAATGTCTATTTGGCAACCACACCAGATTATTCACCAGCAAAGCTAGATGGCGGAAACGGCTAGAAATGTTCATTGTAGAAGAAATGTCTCCCTCAGGGCTGAACCTTCACAGAGTGCAGAGTCCACACAAAGGCGAAAGCCTATAAATGTGATGAATACGGCAAGGGCTTCATCCCAAGGGAATTGGGAGAGGAAGAACCAGGAAGACTTGGCCCATTTATAAATTCATCCTGGGCCAAGCAACCCTCATCTCCTGTCTTGTGATACCTTACTCCCTCATTGGCTCGAACCCTGTCAGCAGGTAATTCTGAGCCAGTTTTCCTAATCCCATGCTCCCTTACCCAGGGCCCTCAGTGTCATCCCAGGCCTGTCAAAACTACCTTGCTGAAATCGGGATGAATTCACTTTAAAAAGCATTTATTAATCGCTTACTGTGTGCAAAGCACTGGGATAAGCACTGGGGATACAAATAGAAAGAGCAAGACAGTCCTTGCTCCCAAGGAATTCACATTCTAATGGGAGAGACAATGTATATAGAAAGATTTCAGATGCAAGTCATAAAGAAAGCCCCCCTCATCCTTCTGGTGAAGTGAAAAAGCAGAGGGAAATAAATCTTTTTAGGGTGATTTCCGTTGGTCAAACTCTCTCTGTTTTTGACTTTGCCAAGAACTTTAGTGGTGAGAACTTTCCATTCTGGTTCTTCAGTACCTGTGTGACAGGTCACATCTCCACAAGGGTCTCCTGGATGTGGCAAGAGCTCTCTCTCCATTTAATCTTCACTGTCTTTGTTCTCTTTCCACATTCTCTCCCTTCAGAATTTCTCTTCCCATGTAGCTTCAAGCATCGCACCGCTCCATCCTAATGACTCCTCTGAATTTTTTTTCTCTGTCTCCAACCTTTCACCTGAGCTCCATCTAGTCCAACTGCTCAAACCACCTCTACTTGAACATAGCATTGCCATCTCAACATGTCCAAAATCAAACTCTTTATCTACTCACTGAAACTGGTTCCCTTCTTAAAACTTCACCATTTTTCTTAATGGAATCACTATTCTAACCAGTGTATTTTAGACCTAAGCCCGAAAACTTTCTCTGGATACCTCCCACCATTAGATTTGGTTAGTAAGTCCTACAGATTGTTTCCTTCTTGATACCCTTTAGATTTAGCCCCCCATTTCTGTTTATCGCCACTATACCCTAGTTCTGACCTTTACATTAGATCACCTATGCACCCCTCTATACCAATTGCCCTCCCTTGGTACTCTATTGAAACAAAAACCTAGAGGGAAGCTCAGCTGTGGTCATGATTCAGATAATGTGCTGTTGATAGTTTTCATCATTGCTTACGCCATACTGACATCTGAAGTGTTGGGAGGGGGATTTTATGGGGGAGAGGTAGGAAGAGGGGAAGAAAGTACCAGCAACTGGGTTCTAAGCCCTCCCCTGGGTTTTTACTCTTATCACACTTTATGATCACCATACCAGGGAGGAGATTACTGCAGCAATGCTGAAGGTACATAAGAGCTTGCAGTCATGTAAGCTCTTGACACAGGAGTAGACCTTTATTACTGAATTTTCCTCCTCAACTGTCCTTCTATCTTAAATCTGACTGAAATCCAACCAAGCTAATTTTCTTACAGAACCTGTAAGCAGCAGCATAGGGCAAAGGAAAGAACATGGGTTCTGCAGCCAGAGGACCTTTGTTCCATTCCTAGCACTGTCCTTGGTAATTTTTGTGATCTTGGGCAAATTGCTTAACCTTTCAGCCTCTATTTTCTCATTTGTAAAATGAAGGATTGGACAAGATGACTACTAAGGTTCTTTCCAACTCTAACGTTATGACCCTATGAACCCAATTAATGGAATTAATATCCTGGTAGGTGCTGAATGAATGAATGAATGAATGAGAAAGCATTTATTAAATGCTTACCACGTGGAAAGCACAATGCTAAACCCTCAGGATACCAATAGAATAGCAGACGGTTCCTGTTCTCAAGGAGGTCATATTTGAAAAGAAGGTGACAGCAGCAAAACAGATGGAAATGTACCTTCTTTAGTGTAATTTCTATTGATAAAACCCTATCTGACTTTAAGCCATCTCACAGTGTCAAGGACTTTGGTGGTGAGAGCTTTCTTTTCTGAGTATTCAGTAGCTGTGGCTGCTGGGTGTGGGGTAAGGGACTATAACACCTGCAGCAGAAGCAGTTGCTAGGTTGTATGTCCACAAGGATTGCTCCCCTGGACAACAGAATGAACAAATGTTTGTTGAGTTGCATTTCTTTGAGTGCCATTTTCTTGTATGTAACCAAACAACTTATAGTAGTTTCCTACTGTCTGTCCATAGGATGACCTAAATTACTCAGTCTAGC
This sequence comes from Vombatus ursinus, assembly GCF_900497805.2. Taxonomy (NCBI): domain Eukaryota; kingdom Metazoa; phylum Chordata; class Mammalia; order Diprotodontia; family Vombatidae; genus Vombatus; species Vombatus ursinus. The sequence goes on along the minus strand of NW_020954577.1, from coordinate 24,201,920 downwards.
ATTTGAGACCCTCTAGAATCTTGCCTCATCCAAACTTCACTCCTACTTGACATCTATGTCTCAATTTTAATTGGGTGAGTCACTTTACAGTGTCTTCCCCAAACGCTAATCTTACTCTAGAATTTTGTGCTTTTGCCCATTTTACAAGTTGGAGTCAATCCATCCTTCAGGGTCCATCTCAAGTCTGATTTCTCCACAACGTATAGCTTGACCACCCAACACCAGCCCACCGCACTCTCACTCTCTCTCTCTCTCTCTCTCTCTCTCTCTCTCTCTCTCTCTCTCTCTCTCTCTCTCTACTTAATGTCTATGCCACAAAGCAAGTATGTTGACTATGAAGTCACATCTAAGAAACTCTCAAATTTCATGGCTTTCTAAACTCTGATTTCCACGATTGAAGCTGAAGGAGCCCTCCTAGCATGGGAAGCCCAGGGCAGAAAACTACTTTTCTGTTCCCAAAACTGCAGGCTGTCTCCACACTTATGACCTTCCCTTCCAAAGAGTCATTGTCCCCTGAATGAGTTTTCTCCTAGAGAGTGCTCTCTATAGCTGCGGTCAAGGAGAAGGGATTCAGTCTCATGTGTTTCATTAATAGAATTCTAATTCAGGAAAGTGGAAGAAAAAAGCTTACCCTGAGATACCCCAGAACTTTTCTAGAGCCCTAATTCAATTTATTGTCACAAATGTGTGCACACAACCATGCATCTCCCTTCCCCACTCCTCCTTCCCAAGCCTGACTGCTTGTTCCCCGTTTCTTAGGTCTTCTGTTTTCCCCAGTGGAGAATACAGGGAGCTTAAGAACTTTCTATTCAGATGCTATACAGAATCTGACTTTTTTTTTTTCATCACAACCTTACCGGTATTGGCTGTATAACTGCATTTATCTCAGAGGTGCTTTCAGGTTTTCTCTAGTATTCTCTGAATCCATATTTCTATAGTTTACATTTAGGGCGTCTATGTCCCAAAGAGTGTTGTAAGTATGGTATTCAGAGTTCCCAATTTAATAGGATCTCTAAAATCTCACTCCCACTAACAATGCTGTCCCAAATGACTGCATAACATAACTTGGCACTTAATGTCAACATATAATGCTAATGGAAAAATGTACATCTCTGTATGGATACATATAATATATGGCACCAATTTCACTGATGATTTCACGTGTAATTGTCTTGTCCCCCACCAAAGGACTTCTCATTGTACAGTTGCGTGGAGTTGACCCTGGGTTCTCAAAAGCTATGGTAGTGGAATACAACTCCCAGTAGATCCTACCAAGTTGGAAAGGCTTCAAGTATGGGCCCAGTGGTAGAGCTATGGTATCTGTTGTCCAGGGACCAGCCCAGCCAAGTTTAGAAAGATTCATCACCAGGTTGTATGGGGAGATGTGGGTGTGTGATGATTTGGGGGTGGAGTGGGGGGGCTTGGCATTCCAGCTTTGGAAGATTACCGTATTTATAATCTACATCAGTAAAGAGTACCTATACCAGTAAATTAGAGATCTTTGAAATATCTGTCATATAACCCTAATTATACTGTATGCTTTGAAAAAAGACGCCGTATCTCATATTTCTAAACCTCTCAAGGCACTTAGTATAGCTCTCAACACATACCATGTACTCAATTAATCCTCATTTATGGGGGTAAAGTAGTTTATCAGGTATTTCCATTGTAGTAGCTAGGTGGAAGCAGACTTTGATAAGAGGCAGAGGGAAAAAAAACATGTTGAGGGGTTGGGTAGGGGAGTTGGGGAACTTCTCAACTATGTTAAGGGAAATTGAAGGTAATCAGGGGAAATCATGGCCTCAAGTTCCACAACCTCCATAGGGCAAAACAAAGTTTGCCTTGCTTCTGACTAGTCCCGAGAAAAGGATGAAAGTGAAAGCAGGATGTAACAGCCATATTCAAGACTCCCAGAGCATCCTGATATAGAAGAGGCCCAAACCAGACCATAAGGAACAGTCTTCAGAAGTGACAATGGTAGCAACCTTCACTCTCTGAAAGTGCAGCAAGTCCAGATGCCCTCTACTTGGTAACAGCCCAAAGAATCAGTGATGGGAATCCTTGGAGCTTCACAACATCACAGTGGGTGTTTAGGGGCTGGCGCAATGGATTTTAGCCTTGTTTGCCTCTAGGTCACAGAGACAGAGGGAGGTCCATGGTCAGCCTTTTCCCTTGCTCCTCCTACCCCAAATTGCTATCCATATCCTTTCCTTATTTTTTCTCTCCCAGTTATGTAGACATCACACTTAGGAAGGGATCAGATTCCGTTCCATTGGCTCCACTCATACCCCCATCTCCAGAGACAGATAACCTAACATCAGCTATTGCTAACCCTCAGCTGTCCACTTCCTGCCTTCTCTCTTTACTTTCTCCCCTTCTTTTTCGTAGTTGGGGTAGGTATACTTGAATATATAGCCACGAAAAGACATACCTCATAAACAAAGGAAGGGGCTAGAGAGCCCTAGGGTCCACTCTGCTTGTTCTAGAGTTCGTTCCTTTTCCTTCACAGGTGCAAGTAGGTTCTCTCTCTCTCTCTCTCTCTCTCTCTCTCTCTCTCTCTCTCTCTCTCTCTTTCCCTTCCCCTCCCCCACCTCTGTCTCCCCATGTTATCTTCCCTACTTGTGTCCCTTTACTTTGCCTCTCCAACATGTGACTTCTCTTTTGCCTTTCCCTGCCCTTTGTCCTTCTCATTTCCTCTATCTTTTCTCCATTGATCCCTCCCTTTGTTGTTCTGTCCCTCTTGGTTTGTCTCCATGTTGGTTTTCCTCCCATCTGGCATTATTCATTTGTTTTTATTTCATGGGAAGGACCAGAAGTTAGGATAGCTACTGTGGAAGTGTGGACAAAGCAATGGGAAAGAGCACCCCCGGCTGCCAAGTTCAACCCACTTAAAAGGGGTGGGGTGAGGGTAGAGGGGAAGGGGGAGAGGAAAGGGGGGACCTGGTGGTTAAGGTTGATAGGAAGCACCTGTGTTTGTTTATTCCTATGCCTGCCTCCTGAAGCCTTGCTCTTCGCGGGCTCATGGTCCAAAACCCAAGTGCTGCTCCGTAAAACCTACTTGTTACTCCACAAAATGCAAGTGTTATTCCATACCCCCAACTTTCATCCAAGCAGCCAAAGGCTTCTCTACTTAAAACACACATCTTGAGAGGTCTTGACCTATGGCAAAGGTACTCATCAGCTGACTTGGTTCTTTACTATAAGCCCATTCATCTGTGCTTTACCACTGTGAGACCTTTGGGGGCTCTATGCCCAGCTTAAAGTAAGGATGCTTATTTACCTGCCTTACTCTCAAGGCCCTACCTCCTTCCCCTCAAAGCCTGTTCCCCACTACTAGTGACTCCATGTTTCCTTACATCAAACTGACAAAATAAAGACCAGCAAGATCTGGGCATCCTCCTGCCCTAAAAACTAGTAGGGTGGCCCAAGGGGCCCAGTGGTGTGATACCCCACACCTCCCAAACCCTACAGGGAAATGTCACACTCTCCCTTCCTCACTGGAATAATTAAAATAAAGTTACATTCTTAATGAGTCTCTTTGCACTTGCTTGGGTTCCTCATTGGTATGTTGATCTGGATGGGATGGAGAATAGTTTGGGATCCATGGTCTCCCAAAAAGGGAGGACTAGTGGCAGGGCAGTCAAACTTGGTCTGTCTCACAAGCACACTGACACTTGACTGCACGGGGTCTAACATAGGGCAGTTGAGAGACAGTAATCTCTAGACCTAATAACCTTGTATTACAGGATAGAATTCATGGCAGGGCTCAAACCATTGATGGTGACTCTGCTTCCACTCAGGAAAAATTCACTGGGCATCATTCCCTGTTCCCTTTCTAAGTAGGTGAAGAGAAATAGATTATATGGGAAGAGCCCACTGTCTAATGTTGCCAGTCCAATGCCTTAGGAGGTGAATATGGTGGCCACTATTGTAGGTATACCTGACAGGGATGCAGGCTGCAGGAAAAACTCTTAGAAGAACAATGAGTCAACCCCACAGGGCTTGTTACTATTGATTGGCTCCTTCACTGAAAATAAAAAATTAGGTCGTTCGGTTTTCAGTTTAAACTAAGGTTTACTGGTAAAACACAAATACAGCAAGTCCCAGAGAGAGTTGGCTTGTGACAACTGGAGGTGGCTGATTGACTCAGCGCTGGGCAGCCTGCTACTGATGATGGCCCTATTGTCCGTGCAGTGGCCTCTCTTCTTAGTGTTAATGATCCATACTCTGGAATCCTCTTTTATTTGTACTTGTAGTACTACACACTCAGGGCGATGGTGGCTCTTTTCCACACCCGCCCTTGGTGCTGCTGGATGCAGGAATGTACAGGACGGAGGTCAAGGGACACAGATTCCATCAAGAGGGCAGGGGACCCAATGTGGATAGGAGGAGGAGCCCAAGTTCAGGTTTTAACTTCTTGGGTCTCAATTTCCTCATTTGTACAATGAGGGAACCAGACTAGGTGAGCTCAAAGGTCGTGGTCTGTTGTGATATTAGGCAATGTTGTTAGAGTGCTTTAGCGATCACAAAACACTCAGTGTGAGCCCCACAAAAACTCCTGTGGTTCTACCAAAATTATTAACCCCATTTCACAGATGAAGAAACAGGGAAGCTCAAAAAGGGTAAGTGATTTGCCCATGGTTACATAGCCAGTAAGTGGCTAAAGTGATATTTGAACTGTGGTGTTCCTGATTCCAAATCCAGCACTCTAGCCATTGTGGCAACCCTTGCCTCTCAGAGGCTGGGTGTACCTTTCTGCGTATGATCATGCAATGGAAGAGTTACGACTGACTCCACATGCCTTAAGATGGCATCTCTCTCCAAAGTAGAAAAACCAAATAGAGATACAACTAACCTCCATTGAACCGGACAAAGAAGGACCAGGCCCTGAATATTATACTTGTTCCTGTCTGCTTACCAAGTGGTCTGGTTGCCATTACATTCTGTGATGAAAGAAGCCTGCCATGAAGGGTTTCTAAGGTGCTTATTCTACCAGTCATGCAAACTTAGAACTCTAAGGGAGGCAGGAGAGGTGTAGGGCTCAGCAGTTTTTTCTCCCACACCCTGGGTGTTTTGGGATGCCCTCCAGGAGGCACAGAGGTGGAACAGGCATCAATGAACCAACTTCCTTGCACAGTTAGTTACTATTAGTTTGGAAATGGGTGTCAAGAATCTTGAAGAGCCAACGGCTTTCATTTCACACCCCATACCCCTTCTCTACTGAAGTCCTACTTTGATGCCTTACTATGATATGGACCACGAGTTTCTCAAAAGGTTATGCCAGGGCAGTACAAATTCTAGCAGGTCCTTCCTGCTGGAAAGGCTTCAAGTACAGGCCCGGTGCTGGTCTCTGTCCTAGATAGATAAGAGTTCAAAGCTAGCTAAACTTGGAGAAACTAATCACCGGATTTGGCTGCGCTGTGATCACAAAGACACTTGATGGCTATCTGTTAAAACTGATGAGAAGTTGGTGGTTGTATCCTTGGAGGAAATACACACACCTGCAAATTCATGAACCCCTTTACATACCAAAGCATCTCCCCATTTTATTCCACCCTTCTCAATGTCTTCCCTGTCAGTATGATTTAACGTTCTTCCATATTTGTTCATCTGCATTTGTCGATGGGCTCGGGAAAACCATTGACCTACTATACCCCCAGCTACCAGCTGACTCTCCCCACCATGCGGGCATGCATGCAACCTCAGTCAGATCAGACAGATCAGGCAATGCAGATTCCAAAGGGATTTGTGCTTAAGAGTCCCAAGAAAGTGCAGTAAAGTGGTCCTCGAGTGTTATGTTTTCCTAGGATGTAAATCTGGAAGGACCCTTAGAGGTCATCTTCTCCAACCCTCTCATTTTACAGATGAGGAAACTGAGGCCCAGAAAAGTGTGAGGACACATTCATAGGTCAGAGATAAATAATGCCAAGGTTCAATTGAACATCTTTTGACTCCTACATCCAATTTTATTTCCACCAATCATACTTGGAAAACCAATGGGATAGACCGGTCAGGGATGGCTGATATCCTGAGTTCACAGTTTATAAAAAAAAGACAAAGCCTCATTCCCTTTTTACTCCCAGCCCCTAAGTCTGGGATCCCTCTTCCCTCCTTTCCCCTTGAAGGAGAAGATGACCCCCAAATCCTCCCTGTGCTGCCTCACTGGGGCTACTCTCCTGGGTACTGCCCATGCTACATATCTTTCCTTTCTCTCCCCCTACACTCTCTCACTCAGTGGGACAGCTAAGGCATGAATTAAACCAAGATAATACCTTTCAGTATTGGTTTATTAATACAAAAGGGCTTGTTCTGAAAGACCTCTATTAAATGTTACACACCAAACATCATAGGCATTTTCACAAGGTCCTTCTGGGAAACAAATCCTTTAATCGAAATGACTAGTTCTGACAATGGAAATTTCAGAGGAGATATTTCTTGAGTAGACAACATCTTTGGTAGTCATTAGATTTTGGTTTGGAAGCTATTGCCCATTGGGTGGGGGCTTCAGGGGTCAGTAAAGTCCCCTGAAGTGGATCAGAGACCTAAGGGGTGGCAAACCCTGTGTTTCTAAAATCCAACTACAAAGAGTTTAAAGGCAAGGTGAATAAGCCAGGACAACAAGACACCTTTAGGCCTACCATCCAGTGCTATTTAGATAGACTGGGTACATTATTATCTATGGGGTGGATAGTAGGAACCCTTCTTATGCCTTGACATTCAATATATATTATCATTTAATCCATAGAACAACATCCATCATTGCAGTACAAAGTGTAGTCTGTGCTCAGAGTGTCTAAAGGAAAGTTCTAGCAATCTGTATTGCATGTTTAGAGAATGGGCCAGCAGAAATTCTTGGAGGTTGTGTTTTGCCTCTAGAAAGAGATAGTTAGAACACAAGCTTAATCCTAGCAGTGACTGACCATTTTACTGGGTATGCCCAAGCATACTCAACAACAAACTAGAGGCCACTATCATTTGAAGGTATTTAAGGTAAAATGTTTCTTGGTACACGATTTCCCACAGAATTCACTCTGATCAAGGTAGAGTCTTTGAAAGCAAATTACTCACTTGTTGGCCTTGACAGAAATAAAGAAATCTAAAACCACACCCTAGCCCCTCTGGCCCCATCCAACTTCCCACTCTTCCTTAAGAAATCCACAGTCAAAGTGTTTCAACTGTACCCTGATGAATATATTAGAATCTGAGCAAAAATCTCAGTGATGCCATAGGTTTTACCCCATACCTGTTAAGGTTTGGAAGAGAATACTTCTCTTTTGATTTGTGCTTAGCAGTTGAAGAAAATGGAGAAGATGGAGGGACTTGTAACTAATTTGGATCTTGGCTGAGAGGTTGGTTGAAAGAAGCTTATAATATAGCCACAGCCTCAGCTCAGGAAAGCTATGATAGAAAAGGCAGCTAGACATGCCCAATATCTTAATACAGGTGATAAGAGTTCTGGTAAGGAATCTTAGAACAGACAAGATAACAAACTGATGAAACCAAGATAATACCTTTCAGTATCGGTTTATTAATACAAAAGGGCTTGTTCTGAAAGACCTCTATTAAATATTACACACCAAACACCACATTGGAGAGGGACTGGGCAACCTGGCACTTTGAAAAATCGACCCAGAGCATGACCAGGGTCCTACAAAAAAAAGCAATGCATCGGAATCATCCACTACCTAATACCTATTAGGGAGTTAGTCAAACTTCTTTATGAGACACTGGACAAGTAATGATAGACAGACAGCTAAAAAAGATTTGGAGAAAAGTTCCCACTTACCTGTTTTGGAGAGACTGACAGATATCAGTAATAATTCAGAAAATTATAATTCAGATGAGGATGGAATTAGTATTGGTAGCCCCCAGAGAAGGAGTTCAACCCAGTATAACCCACTTATAGGGGATCACTAGTTCAGATGGTAAAACAAAACCCATAGGCAATTCCATTTTATCCTAGTTCCCTAGCTATAGAGGCTCCCAGGAAACAGAGGTCACCCATATGAGACATTGATAGCCAGCATGAGCCATCTACAAGCTCAGAATTATAACTAAAGGATATTAATAGTCAACCATCCAGAGATTAAGAAGGTCATGGTGTCAGGACCACTATGGCTATGACCAGACCTACTTATGAAGCACCAGGAAAAAATAAGAGATGTAGTGACTTATATAGCTAAACACAATTCATTGATAGCACATAGGTGATGTGTCCTTTGTGTGCCACTACATATGTTTTGCGAAATTTTCAATATACTGTTCATGGTTGCTATTAAACTTATTTTATTTTGCTGTAAACATGATAGTGTGTATGCCATGTATGATAAAACTATCAAAACCATTTCATCTATTTAAATGCAGATTACAACTTTACTTCATTGGGGCCAGAAATCATCACAAAATATTATGACCATTTCAGAGGGAATAAGTAGAATGTTCAAGGTATAATATTTGTTATATATTGCCGATATGTGCTTCTTTGACATATGTATGCAAGTCATGTAGTTAATGTGATCTATACATTTTGTTACTTTGTGATATGAATGAATTTATTGAATGTCAAGTTTAAGAAACAAATATCACTCGTACTGAATCTGTTTTAAACATTCTAGCAATGTAGAATATGTGGAATTTTAAGGACAATATGCTGTTTGGTGAATCCATGGATGTCCTATTTTCTCTTAATTCATTTGCAAGGCCTATGAATTTTTCACTGAAGGGAGGAGATAAGGATGCCTTCTCTTAAGACTTTGACATCTTCAACGTTGGAAAAGTGCACACACGTACACAGGGCAGAGTCAGCTTTGAGGCTTTGTGTATTTCAGTCGCTCATTTGCACATGACCAGCTGGGCAGCTTTGGAGTTAATAACTGGGGAACCAGAACTGTTTTGTGATTACTGAACAAATGTACGTTGCCTGGTGCTGTATGGCATGGGTAGCAGAGATAAAGATTTGGTAACTTCACCATAAGCTAGAGTGAGGTTTCTCCCCATGAGGACCCATTCCTAAACCAGGAAGAATTGGTCAAAGAGCTTTGTGAAAGAAAGGTTATAGCTCTCTGCACTGCCATCTGCCCAACCTGCTACCTGTGAGAGTTGGTTGGCAAAAGGGAGGTCATACATGTCTCTATCCTGCTACCTGCTGCCTGGGAGGTAGAAGAGGGGAAGAGAGGAGATAGCTGTCTGCACTGCCGCAGGTGGCCCAGGAGGCAGAGGGCAGCCTCAGATGCCAGCCGAGGGAGCAGAACTGGAGAGGATTGTGCCAATCCTAAACCGAAGGTCTCTTTGCTTTCTAAAAGAGCATAACACTACCTCAGCTGAGGGTGTCCACTGAGCCTCAGGCTTAAAATGCCAGAGACTGTGTGTGGCTGCTGTCGAAAAGCAAACCAGTGTGGTCTCAGGGTAGCAGGAACAGAAGAATCCTCTGATGCCGTGCCTCATGAGGAGCTTGTCCAGAAGCGCCGAGGAGTCATCTGGCCAACCCAGATGTCACCCCCATCAGGGACCTTCGTAAAGATAGACCCTGAGAAAGGGATGGGAGCTTGAGGCCCGAAGTTCCAGGGTCGTGGGTTGCCCCGGCCACAGGGGCCCACTAGCCGTGTGCCTCACTACTATGGTACTTTAGGTCTTTCCCACATGGACAATGTGAGCATTGGTCAGAAAGTGTGCCTTAGGTCCATGGGTGGAATGAATGCAACTACATAATAATTATTCTTGCTTTTTTTGCCTTTTCAGTAAATGCTTTCAGTTAAGAGTTAATTGGGTCATCATGGCTGATGTGTTCATTGTAATGACACTAGTGGGGGCTCAGCAGCTCCACCCTAGTAATATAAACCGGAGTATAATACAAAAGATACCCCACAATGGCTGCCTAAGAACTCTGGAAGTATCAACTGAAGCAATGCCACCTTGGGGAACCCCTTGGGGGACGGCATCCTGACAATGTGTTTGTAGCTTACAGGGAAATTAGGCCAAAGAGAAGATGGGGCAGGGGTATGTGGAGTGTTCCCCACTTGTTGGCTGAGGCTTTCCAGCCCTCTCTTCTCTCCCTTTCCCAACTTCCTGCCCCAAGTCATCAGGCATCAAGGAAAGCTCTCTCTCCCTGTTACATCTGCTGAAAACTCGGGACGATCGTTGGAACTGGTTCAACCGGCCAAGGAGCCAAAACCTTGACAGAGAAACGACTTGTACCTCCTGTCGATCCCCCTACTACTCTCTGCCGATCCAAGTGCCAGACAAACAACCAGGTGGTCATTTGGATTTGCTAGGGGAGGAATGTTCTGTATGTGCAATCCACAAAATAGAAGTTCCATGCTTCTCTGGGACTGTCTCAGCAGGCTTGACTACTGCTCCCATTATGTGCTAATGAAAGAGTTTTCGCTTCCCAGGCTAGAAGGGAGTGGGTCTGTCTGCAACAAAGGAGTTTGCCTCCGTGGCTTTCTGGGGGGAAGAAAAAGGAATGTATGTGCTTGTCAAAACAGAACTTTCTTGCTTGCTTGGAAGACTAGGCCTGTCTGTCTGCCAGGAGCATAATTCAGTATGGCAAGAAAGGAGAAGGGAAAAAATCCCTCAATGAACAGCCCACTTGCAGGCTACAAAAGAACCAGCTTGCCCCCTTCTTTGCAAAGGAGTTTGCTTACTGCTGCATAACTGGGCCTTCTAGGAGAATTCCCTGCCCATGCAACTCGACTGGCCTTTCCTAAGGTGAACTCATTAGGAGTAATTACCTGGAGAATAAGTGCTTTCTTGCAATGAGGCCCAGTGGACTGGAGCTCCCAATCTTTCCATGCATATCCAAATAAAGATGAGAAAATATCAGTGGCAGACATTGAGGATTGGGCCGCTAAGTCTGGGCCTTCCTTTGCCTCTCCTCCAAACCAACCCAGGAGGGAAGGCAAGCATTGTTTCCCCTGTCATCAAAATGAAGCCACTGAGGCTTGAGAGGCGATGTAACTGGCCCAAAGGCCCCAGAGCAGGCCCCTGGACAGTCAGGTTAAGGTTGAGTCTGCTGAACCCCACGGTACTGCCTTCCCTGTGTGTCTCACCCCCTGGGAGTGTCTGTGCCCCATGCAGTTACGAGCCTGGGTTGAGGCAAAGCCAAGGCCATAGCCCAGATCAGGTATGACTCTCAGGAGTAAAACAAACACAACAAAAAGTCTTTCCAGAAAAGTTGACTCGCCCAGATTTCATTAGCAAACATTTCCTTTGAGTACCTGCCAGACCTGTTTTCTGCCTCCATGAGGGGGCCCCGGTTTCTTATACTCAGAACTCATGAGCAAGTCCAGTCCTAACTGACTGCCATTTCTAGAAAACAGGACCATGAAACAGACCACCCTGTGAGCCAAAGGTTAGCTTTTGAAGCAAATATCAAAAACATTTATAAAGCACCTGCTTGTGCAATCTTCCCCTGCCTCTTTTAATTTGATTAATTAGGTTAGCTTTCTACCACTCCTCCTCTTCCCGTGCGTCCCTGCCCCGCAACATCCCCAGCAACCAGTGAGGGTTGGGAGGAACCTTTTGTTTTATTCCCAGCCAGGGATTAAGGCAGACCCACAGAGATGGAGTGGACAAGATCTGGAGTTAAATCCTGGCGCCTGAGTTTGGTGGGGCGGGCTAACCCACAGGAAGAATCCAGGGGCCATTCAAGGATTTCTTCAGTTTGTGAGGTGCTCCAGCGCATGGTTGGAAAATCTAGGTTTAGGGGCCTGCCCACACAGCAGGGTGTGCCAACAGAGGGGGTTGGAATTTTAGAAACGGCTTAGTGCCATACCATCATGGCATCCTTCCCCTCACAGCAGCAATTCTGATACTAAAACCAGGGTGGTCCCCGGGCAAACAGGCCAGATGATCCCTCCCTCCTGTAGCTGCCCAACAAACCAGCCCGTAATCATGGATGTGTGTTTTGGCCAGCTTGAGACCCCACTACCTGGCTCACCATCCTGGACTTTCTGGTCGTAGGTCCCAGTGCCCACTTGTTCTAGGGAGACTCTTTGGCCTCATGGTGCCCCCATCCTGGCCTCCCAGGGTTGTCTTCTTCCTATATATTTTATAAGACTGGGAGTATTACTGACATCTTAGAGCTAACTTCCCCTGGTTGTAATCCCTGCCTTGGACACTGATCAATGCCAGCCCGTGAGAGAGCAAGGAGCTGGGCCCAACAAGGTGAAGTCAGCCAGATAATCAGTGATGCATATTGGCTTTTTGTAATAAGCAGTCTCAAACAGGCTTAAACAGGCTCTATTTTTTGCCCTCTTATCCCTTTTCATTGTCCTTCCCCATCAGCCCCCTTCTGGGAGCAGGAGACTGCTCTGTTGTTCTCTCTTGCTTATTCTCCTGGGGAGAGAGGCTCCTATCTCCCTCTGTCGACGCCCACCCCTCTCTTCAGAGGCCCAGCTCAGGACTCCCTACTACCACCACCTCTCTTCCACCAAAGTCTTTCCTGCCCCACCCAATTGAAAGTGATCTCCTGTCCCCAAATTTCACACACAACTTTGGATGCCTCCTTTGCCCTCTTCCTAACTGGTTGGTCTCACACCCACACCGCCTATTAAACCGTAAGCTCTTTGAGTGAATGAGTCATGTCCGATTACACTTTGCCATCTATCTGGACGCTAACTAATCAGATGATCACAGGACTTAGAGCTGGAAGGCACTTTAGAAGCCAATCGATGATTAATTTACAAATAGAGGATACTCCAAGATTATGAAGCTCATTCGAAAAATGTTGAATCCTCCCTGCCCCATCTCCCATTTCATCTTGCTGGAGCTACTGATTTCCTCAACAGATCAGTCATTGCGGCCTTGTCGGTCACTGGTTTACCGAGTCTCGGGGGCAGGGATGGAGAGAACAAGTGGTCTCTGGGAGACAGAAGTGAGTGAAGGTGTCAGTTCTTGGATTTAGAGCTGGAAGGGACCTTGGCGCCCACTGACTCCTCATGGTGAATTTTAGACTCATAGATTTAGAGGTGGAGATCCAAAGATCCATTAGGAAACATTTATTAAGCACTACTGTGTGACAGGTAATGTGCTGGCTACTGGGGACATAGAAACAAAAATAAATATTCCCTGCCCTCAAGGTGCTTACATTCTATCCCAGCATCTGAGGTTATCTGGTCTAACTCCTACCCAAATCATGAAGACTGTCTACAATATAGCTTCCTGAGACGGCAGATTTCAAAGAGGTAGACATTCGGTCCGTGAGGTCTCTGGCATTTGAGTTGGCAAAGATCTTAAAGACATCTATATTCAAATACATTCATTTTACAAATGAGAAAACTGAGACTCAGGCAGAAATATATTGGCCAAAGTTGATGGCAGAAATGGAACTAGAGTCAACTCAAATCCATAAGCATTTATTAAACGCTTACTGTGTGCCAGGCACTGTGATAAATGCTGGGCATACAAAAAAGGGGCAGAAACAGCCCGGGTTCTCAAGCAGGTCATGCTGTAATGGAGGAGACAACATATAACAACTGTGGGCAAATAGGAAATGTTACAGGAAGATATTAGTATTACGGGGGCGGGGAGGTCAGGAATTGGAATCTTCTAATGACCTGGTCCAATAACCTTCCCTACTATACCACACTGTCCCTCCTGTTACTATTGGAGTTCCAATGTATATGTGTAAAAAGAATTATATTATTTTGTAGTTCCACCTCATGTTTTAAGATTATGGCATTTGGAACCATTTTTTAAAAATCTCTTAGTCAGAATATAAACCAATTTAGATCCCAGTTAATGAGGTTCTCTGCAGAGCATCCTGAGTTTTAAAAGAGAAGCTATTTTCCATATCTCATCACCAAATCACTTTGTGCCACTGACCAGCTGCTCAAATGCATTTTTACATGCCAGCCTGTCTTTGCTGGCACTATTCAGGTCCCTGTGTCCTGCAATCATGAAGACAGGTGCCGAAATCTTAGGCTAGGGAAGGCATCTGTTCAATGATGAGATTTATAACAATTTGTTTTTTAGGTTGGGTCATTCAAGATGGCTCCCAACATTCACCATCTATCTCACTTCACTCCAACTCCAAGCCCAGGCAAGGCATACATGATAACCAAAGGAAAAATGGCCACACTATCCATCTCTGAGAAAGCCCTCATTTCGCAGTGTGAGGTTAGGGAGAGGGCACTCATCATTGCTTCCTTGTCATTACTATATCATAACTGTGAAATATGTCTTGTTTCAGAGAGGCCCAAAACATGATTAGGGTCACTATCTCTAACCATTGGCTCCTCAGGATCAGAATTGGATCAATGAGTCAAGGGAGCAAGGAGGGTGGCATTCTAATCTGTGGAACAACATAATTGTAATTGTAATCCCATTATAGGGATCATGATTATCCCCAGGTTGGGCACCAATAATTACTATAATCCAAACAATCAAGCTACCAATGACCATTTGTTAAATACCTATTTATTAAGGCAAAAATAAAACGGTTCTGCATTTAAAGAGCTTCTTCTACCAGTGGAGACAACACATATGTGTTTACAAAATATATATCAAACAAATCCAAGGTATTTGGGGGGGTGAGGAGGACACAGTAGGAACTGGGGGATCAGGAAAAGCTTCATGTGGGAGATGGCATCTGAGCTGAGCTTTGAAAGAAGCCAGGGCTTCTAAGAGATGGAGGTGAGAAGAGGGGGATGTTCCAAGGAAGAGAACAGCATTGTGCAAAGGCATAGAAATGGAAGATATAGTAACATATCTGAGAAATAGCAAGAAGCTCAGTTTGGCAACCATAGAGTATGTGAAGGGGAATTATGTATTACAAACCCAGAAATGTAGCCAGGATCATATAAAAACCAGAGAGAAACCCTCCAAAACAACCATAACAGGTGGCTCTCCCATTTCACTACATTGGTACCTGGCTGTGCCTCCTCCTGGTCACTTATCTTTCTACAAATGGGACGCCATTACCAATGGAGCACTTCAAAACAATGCTGATAATAACATGGCCTGTCAAAGTAAACAAGTTTGTGGAGCTCTAGCCAAGGCCAGCCAAAAAGACTCCAAAATCTTGGAGTGGAGACATCATTTATCCACCCCCAACCCTCCAGCATCTAGCACAGTGCTTTGCAACTAGATGTTCAATGCTAAACAGAAGGAATGCAGTTGAATGGAATGGCGTAACATCTGCCACTAAAACTTCTTTCCTAGCCGCGGTCCCTAATGCCTGATTCTCCCTTTCTTTGGGTTGAGGGAGGGTGTTGCCCCCTGTTAAAACACAAATTCTCCTGGAAAACTTGTGAAGGCGCTAGTTTTGTGACTTGTTTCTCTGAGACAAGCCCCATGTTTTATTATGAGGCAGGGAGGACGGAAGAGACGAGGGTCCTGGGGCAAGGATCAGCTGGCTATTCCTCAGGGAGAAGGAAGAGCAGTTTGGTGACAAAGTTCTACTGATCCCATTTCTGTAACATAGCATGGGCCCTGACTGTTCTCTCTGCCTGGTAACCCAATCTGTGACAGTTTAGAATCACAGAGTCACAGATGATAAAGCCCTCAGAAGTAAGGTATATAAATATACACACCTAAGTGTGTGTGTATATACATGTACACATATACACACACATATACATACATGTGTGTTTATATGCGTTGGAATATATGTTTCAACTCCTACCCAAGCAGGAATTTCATCTAGAGCAATCCTGAAAAGTGGACTGCTTTCCCAGAGAATCAAGTGGTAGCTTTGGGGAGAAGGGAATCTCTCCAAATCCACATTAAGTTGGGTTCCTTTAACAGCCTTTATGTTGGGGGAAGAGGAAAAGAGAGGGAAGGAAGGAGATTCCCCACACCCTTTTCAAAGAACATTGGGTTCCCCAACAGAACAGTGAGAAAAATGAAGCTGAATATTAAATCGTCATGTAATTACATACTTGGAAGTTGCCTGTACTTTTCGGACTTATTTTTTAATTTTCAGAGAGATTTTGATTTGACAGGTGAGGTGAGGTAACCCTAGGGTTCTCAAACGATATTTTCTAAATCTGTCTAAACAAATTCACTTAAAATCTCCCAAGGAAATGTTAGTGTTATTTTCCCACTGATCTGGGTGTGGGTGGTGTCATTCAAAAACCAGGGACCAGTAGATAATAATATCTTACATTTCACTCAGATTCCTTGATAAGAAATCTATAACACTTTACATGATTACATGATTTACATGATGATCTTTTAAAAACAAACAAAAAAAAAGTATGGCTGTATGTCCTACCCAGAGTGGAGGCTACCTTTTAAAAGAGACCCAGTGAATTATGTGACTGCCAAGTTTGGGTCTAAGTCATTCCAAAGGGGAGGTCTTATGCAGCAAAGGGTGAGAGTGCTTCATCTTTTCCTCCCCCCAATTCTTTTCATCATGTGCATTGATGTTACCCTTCATCTTTGGTTGTTTTTGAGATTTCTGAGGTAATTCCTAGCCAGCTTGAACAAATGTCAGCTAGTCTCAGGCCCTCAGATCAAATCTACCTAGTAACAATATTTGGATTTTTTCATCTGGTATCCTCAGGCTCAAATAAACCAGCCACGTAGCTAAAACAAATCAGGACTCAGGCGTCCCAGTGTCCCACAGTGTGGCATAGTGGAGAGACAATCTGCCTAGGAAGACAGGAAGGCCTGGTTCAAGCCTTGTCTCTGGCACATACAGGCTGGCAATTCTAAGTTGCAAAGCAGGTCACAGTGATGTGCATTGCTAGGGGAGATTTCCTCACCAGAAATTCCCTATATCAATGAAATTATAAGTCTAGACCAAAATAAAAATTGCAACCAACTTTGAATAATCTGTCCTTTCATGGGTGTGGGTACCCCTTCAATTAAGCCATACTGGCTTTTTTTTTCAAGAGTTGTTGTGATGGAAAAAAAAATCATCTTATGGCAAATCTTCTGTTACCCCATTCTCTACAAGGTTTCTTGTATGACAATTTGCCTCTGGCTCATGTTCCCAAACCTCTCCAGCTTGGTTAAAAAACCTAAAGACATTCTACTCCTCTCTGGCCATAATGTTAGAGGCTCACCCTCTATGCTTCAATGAGGCAGCAAAAAAGAATTTATAAATAAATAGGTGAAGCCAAATAATCTGATAAAATTACCTTTTTAAAAAGCAAATATACAGCTAATTAAAAACATTAAGTACTCAGTCAGATGTTCCCTTTCCTAATCAAGCTGTTGGATGACAAAATTACTGACAGGATTTAAATGAGATTTTTCCCCCTACCCATGATCCTCTGAAATCGCTGCCTGACCTCTGGTCACACTCCTTTGTCACCACCACTTGGTTGGCTGGTCATACCCCAAATCCACTTGCTTAAAGAATCCCTCTCCTTGATAAGGAGATACTCATTACCCAGTATCCTCTCTGACTCAAACCGATCACTCAGCTCAGGAATAACTGATTTCTGTGATTCTGATTCCAACTGTCACTTTGCCCACAGAGCCTGCCAGACAGGGCTCCTCTCTCTGACCAAGTGGTGCGTTTCAAACAGTCCAATTCAATTCAGTTCAACTCAACGAACGTTTATTGAGGGCTTGCCTAACTATGGACAAGTACTATGATAAACAGTCCTATCTGTTAAGGGACTTTGTGCCTAAATCTTCTGCTAATATCTTAAAAGATAGGGGTCCAAACCTAATTAGGGAAATAAAATTTATCCATTGAAATGAAAAAGTAACATTTAACAAAGACTGAGTCATGCATTGTATAGAAAGGTGCTTTATTTGGTGTTTTCTTCAAGAAAAAAAAATGATGGGTAAGGAAAGAAGGTAGCTGGGCTGAGGGAAGAACTGAAGTCCCCTTTTTGTTCTGACTTCATTAGGCGTGCTTGTGTAAAGCAGAGGTGGGTGTCCTCCCAAGCCAGGAGGTCCCCCTGCATGGCAAGGTCTGTCTTGTGAGTGAATCTGCCTCCCAGCGACCCACAGAATGCCTTCAAGAGCAGGATCATTTTATCTAAGCTCAACCAAATGAACTGGCCCTGTTTTCTCCCCGGTGAACTGTCTTATTCTTAGCAAAGCACCCTCAAGGCTTTGCTTCATGGCGAACAAAAACAAATATTCTTAAAAACAGGAGTGATGGTTTGCTCCAAAGAGGCCATTCACAGCAGCCACGAGTTGTGGGATGTTGTGCCTCTGTCAAAGGTGCAGGCTTTTTAATATCCCACAATTGACACTCAAGTTGGTGTGAAATGAGAATGTACCTGGAACCATCAGGATTAAAGTGAATGGTTCAATCAAGTCAGGCAAGCACTCCCAGAAAGTTTACCTGATTTGACTCATCATGTCTTATTTCACAGTCACCACAGCCAACTTTTTTTTAATGGAGAACAGAAACACAACCACTGGGAAAACCTAGTGTCGAGCAGCATGGTGGGCACACAGTGGCTGGCAATGATGCACTTGTCCAAACTTTCTTGCCAGGGCTCTGAAGGGACATAGCCTGGTTCCACAGAGCCTAAGACATGACTTTCTCCCTCACCTACAAATCCTCATCATCTTTGGCTGAGGAGTGAGTTGAAGATAGTGAGAGGCAGTGCAATGC
This sequence comes from Vombatus ursinus, assembly GCF_900497805.2. Taxonomy (NCBI): domain Eukaryota; kingdom Metazoa; phylum Chordata; class Mammalia; order Diprotodontia; family Vombatidae; genus Vombatus; species Vombatus ursinus. The sequence continues at coordinate 24,183,391 of NW_020954577.1, read as the reverse complement.
TTTTTTAAGCTGGGCTCTTTTTTCTACTGAACATTTCTGTTTGGTGAATTCATGAATGATGGCAGAGTACTTCTATAAGACAGGGGCTTTTGGAGCCACCAGGAAATATGGGAAGTCTGTGCAGCTGTATTCAGAGCTCTTCACACCTTGCTAAATGACTGTGGGGAGTGGGGTGAGAGATGCGGGTGCAGTTGCTGATCTGTGTTTCTAAGGTCATGATGAGGGGTAGAGGGCAGAATTCTCTTGCTGACTAACACTGAAGAATAAGGAAATGTGTAGCTCAAAACTGTCAATACAGAGAAGCAGCAGAAAACTCATCTCAAAAAATGAGCCCAATCTTCCCTTCTCCCCATCCCCGCTCTACAGAAAGGGTAAAGGGGCACAAATGCTAAGGAATTATTGTCACCAGACAGGTTGCCATCCCCACCCACCCCACTTCTCTCACTCTCTCCAAATTAGTGATATAAAATATATATTTGATATATTTATTTATATATAATAATATATTTATAAAATATATATATTTATATACCAAGCTCATACCACGCCAAAAAAAGAGGGCAGTGGCCTAAGGATGGGCGGGGTAATGTGGGAACAGGGCCATATAATTGTACCAGCCAGTTCACTGCTGAGTCAAATTTTCGTTTCCTTCTCTTTTTGAGGCAGCATGATAGAGTTAGAAGAAAAGTGCTTTTTGTTTCAGAAGGCCTAGTTGTGTGGTATTCTATCTTTGTCATGGGGGTAAGGCCCTTTTCTTCTCTGCCTGAATCTCAGTTTCCTCATCTATAAAATGGGAATGAGAACACTTGCACTCTCCATACCCTCACAGGGTTGTTGTGAAGAAAGCAATGTGTGAACTTGAAAGCACTACATAAATGTGAGCTATTATTATTTAAGAGAACCTAGCTTTCTTCCCTGTCACTTCCTTCCTCACCCCCACCCTGCCCTGGTTTGCCTGCAGGCTGCTCCTCAGCCAGGCTCCCATCTGCTCCCCATATGCTCAGCACCAGAGAAATTCCAAAACAGAGGCTCGGGCTTGTTCTAGTCTCTTCAGGCCAAGGCGGAAGGGGAGGCCCTGGCTGACTGCTTTTCCACGAGGAATGAGGACTACCAAAGCTAGTGAGTGTGTCCTGTGTTCAAGTCTCTGGGTCTTCCTTCCTGCCCTGATCAGATTCTAGAAATACTCCCTTGGAAGCCATCCATGAGGGCTGTCCTGGGTTGATAGGACCACCTTTCTTAGCAAGGGAGGGTTCTTGGTGCCCACGGGTCTTGCTGACCCATGGAAGGGGGCCCTAGATGACTGTAGGGGTACATACTCATGTCTTAATCAGCTCCCCATGGCTTCGTGTTTTACCTCATTGGCCTCCCTCCCCCTCTGCTGACCACACCCGTCCTTATGCGTCAGATCCCCTTATCAGATTAAATTAAGGGACAGAGAGACTGTGGGCTGTCTAACAGATAGGCCATGGGGCTGGAAATGGGAGAGAAAGGGGTGGAAGAGGAAGGAGGGGAATTCTAAAGCCTGAAAGGAAAGGGACTCTTTTTCTCCCTGAAGGCTCAGCAGATTTGAAAGCTATCCCCATGATACCACAACTTCCCTCTACCTCCCTCCCCCAACTTCACCATAGTACAAAGTCAAGGGACACTGTCTAAAAGGCTTCTTCTATGCAAAAGAGCCTATGATACTCTTATGTTAAGAACACATCCCTTCTCTCCACCCATTCCACCCCCTGCCCCCACCCCAAGATCTTTCCAAAGGTGAAGTCTCTCCGTCACACACGCATACAGCAGTAGGGATCAAGGCACCAGGAACAGTGATAATGACTGATAATTAAATTCCAGCTTTTCTCTCACATCACTCATAGGCCCCACGTTCCTGCCCACCTAACACTCTGGCTTCCTAATTGGATTCAAAGACTTTCTGCACCGAAGTGGGGGTGTGGAGGGATGAGTCACTACCTCTGTGACTGCAGGTTTGCATCTCTCCCTGCGCCTTCTTCTCTAGGCGCTCTCTCTGGTTAAAGTTTAAAAGCGATGGGAAGAGGACCGGCGACATCAAGTCCTCCCTCGGTGAGGTGCCCATCGTGGCCTGGAGATATGACCCTGGGTTCTCAAAGGCCATTCCAGCAGAGTACTCACTCTGCAGAGCTTAAATGCACAACTGCCCAGCCGGCAGCCCATGCCCCTGTCTCAAATGCCCCCTAGGGAATCTATGGATGCTTGTAAAGTTATGAGATTGTACGGAGAGCAAAGACGGGTGTCTTTCTAATGCCCTTCTTGGCTTTTTATGGATCTAATACATCAGCCTTATTTTGAAATTTTGCTGATTTTCTATTTCATTTCCCACAACGGGAATAAAATTATCTAACATAAGACTAATGTAGAATGTAAACTGTTTGAGGGCAAGATGGCTTTCATTTTTGTGGCTGTTGTTTGATTTTCTCGGCCCAGAGCACGGTTCTTTCTAAATAGCAGTTTAAATGCTTCTTGGACTGGATTGAAAAACACACTGTTCATCGAATAGTCAAAGCTGCCCTGTGAGGGAGGTAGTTAGCCCTGTGTTACATAGAAGAAGAAACGGAGTTCAGAGTGGTAGGATGATTTGCCTGTGGTCACACAGACTAGTAAGGGTCAGAGTCAGGACACCTAGGGCTCCTGAGTCCAAATTTAGTCACTTCCTGTATTTGAAGGAAAACCCAAGGTCTGAGATAAAACCATGGTCTCTAATGGTTTATTTATTATGTAACCAGGATTATGTAAAACACAGGTACTTTTAAAAAGTCTACTTCAGAAACCCTGGCAAATATATATATTTAATATATGGTTGTTTTTTTTTTCCTCCTGACCCAGTGGAGTCCCACAGGGAGACTAGATGGGAACCACTGTGATGGGAAGAAAGGAGCGGAATTGAGTTTCTCCCTAAAACAACCTAAATCAAAGCAGTTACGCTTGAGGGATTAAGGGAGGGAAGAATGTCAACCTCAAAAGCTAACAAAAGAACTTCAGAGCGTCTCTGAAATGAAAAAGTTCCCAGGTGTTGCTTAAAGACCAGAGAGGGGCAAACTTCTACTTTGAAGAGGGCCGGCACAGATATCAAAACGGTTAGTAAAGGGAGAGGTAGACCTGGTTGGTCTGTGTGGCAAAGCTACATTTGCCATTTGTGAAAAGGGTTAAGAAAGGCCTCCGTGAAGCGAGATGGCTGTTTGCAGCTGGGGAGATAACTTTCTGGGTGGTCCAAGTTCTCTCTGGCGGTACTTAGAGAACCCTAGAATATCTGGGAGAGACCTCCAAAGCCATCTAGTCTAAACCATACCTGAACAAGAATTCCTTCTGCAACACAATGAGAATTTCCAGTGAGATTCTTTGGAATCAATGATCAACTTGATTTTTGTTTTTTGGATTTATTTTGGCTTTAAATCTCCAGCACCCAGCCCAGTGCCTGGCGCACAGTAGGAGCTTAATAAATGACTGTTGGATTGACTTCCACAAGTGGTCCCCAGCTTCCACTGTAGGGAGGAATACTGGGTATTCCCAGTGGAATAGGGGATACTGGGTGGGAATAGGGTAGAGTAAGGAATACTGATGATTATCTCCTGAAGTGGCCCATTTCACTTTTAGATAGCTCTCATTCTTAGGGAGTAAGGACACGGAGATTAAGAGGCTTAATGACTGGCTAAAATCACAGGCAACCAGTGGAGTCAGACCTTAGATCTAAACCTTTTGGCTCTCTCCAGTCTAGCACATTGGTTTTTCAATACTGCTACTGTCTCTTGCGGAGAAGACACCCATAGGAATCACCTAGTCAAGTTAGGATCTCTCCAAATGATCCACATCCCTAAGCAAACTCTTCCTTTGCCTCTAGAATATTAGAATGATAGAGCAGGATACACTCCCTTAGGAAAGAGTCTTGTTTTGGGTTTTTTTTTTTTTATTTGTCTTTGCAAAAGATCCAGCACCTGACAGTGTCTGATACACGATGGGCACTTAATAATTGCTGGTGGAATTAAATTGAATCTGTAAATTGAAGGGTTTGGATTAGATTTCTAAAGGTCTCTCTTCACATTCTATGACTTCTATGGATAACTAAAGATGATGCTCTGGTGATCTGAAGGAGTGGAGAACAGTGACCAATAAACAATGTCCCAGAAGTTCCATAACTTTGTGCTAATGAAAATCTTTCTTCTGAACTCCAGATCTGGTCATTGCCCACAAGGCAGGACATCATCTCGATGTCCCATCAGCCTCGTTGAATAGAAACCTGATGGTCACACCACCCTTGTCATGCTAATCTCTGTTGCCCACACTCAAGACCTTGATCTCATTTTTGACTCTTGTGTTTTCCTCTCTTCTCATTATCTTCCATCAATGACCAAGTTCAGGAGCAAAAATGTCCCTCGAATCCTCCCACTCCCACCTACTGCTCCATTTCCTTTGTCTTTATGCTACAATGGGGCCCCATCATCACCCACCTATGTTATTCTAAGTAGCATCCAAGAGGAGATCTGGCTAGAAATCTTCAGTGACTCCTCTTTTCCGACTGAGTCAAAATTCCAACTACTCCTTGTGGCTTTTAAGACCTTTTACAATATAGTACCATCCTACATCTCCAGCCATATCTCAGTATCGCTTTCCTCACCTACTATGTTCTATAGGCAAATTGGGCTAATTATTGCTCCTTGAACACATCTATGCTTTTTCACTTCCATATCTTGGCAAACACTGTTCCCTAATCCTAAAATATCCTTTCTCACCTCATCTTTTATGTTCCTAACCAACTTTCAAAGACCAACCCAATAGCAACTTGTTTCATGAATAGCTCCTTAATTTCCCCAACCAATACCAATCTGCCTCCCACCTCACAAAGCACTTGGTTTTTCACCTTTCTAATTCACTGGGTGTATTATTTTATATTGTACTTATTTTTGCATGTACTACTGCCCTCCATAGACTCTTAAATTTCCATGAGGACAGCTTTAAAATCTAAATGTGTATATTTTCTCCCAGAACAGTGACGTATGCCTATTGTGTGTTTAATGTTCATTTAATTAAATCAAAATAAATGAATATCCTAAATGCATCAAGAAAAACAATAATGTTCTTTAGCAGGCTTGCAGACAGTAAACACTTAATAAATGCTTGTGAAATGTAATGAGCCTTAAAGAGGCAGAAAACTTTGGTGTGATTCCTAGTTCTGTCTTTTACTAGCTGTGACCATAGTCATATAGGATTTCATCACTTTGTTTAACTCAGTGGAGGCGGGAGCCTCTAGACACTGGGGAAAAAGAGGAGTAAGCAGGAGAACTCACCTGAGGGGTGTTTCTACACACCAAAATGAGTGCAAGTGTTTCAGGCCTCTACATACTAGTACCCTAAGGCCAAGCCTCCTACCCCCACTTAGTTAACTACCCAATTCTAACTAGGAGTCTTCAGGCAAGTCATTGAACTTCTGAGTCAGTTTCCTTATTTGTAAAGTGGGGACAATAAGGATAATCATCTTTGTGCTGCACTTAGCTCTCTTTGTTTTGAGAGAAATGCTTTGTGATCTATAAAATTCCATACAAAAGGTGGGCCATCATTATCATACTTTTCACCTTCAGAAGATAGCCTAAGCCTCTTAATGCATCACCTTCCTGATTAACCAACATCTTCATTATTGAAAAAACTTTGATCAGTTCTAGAGTTCTCCTTTGTAATAACTGGGCAAGCCTGTAAGTGCCAAGCACTACTGATTTCACAGGGAGAAGGTGTGAATGTAGTTAGGATTTTCCTGTTACTAAGCCAGTAGTGAACAACAACTTAACTTGTGGTTAATAAAACCAGTAGCCCTTTGACCAGAAAAAAGGGGAGGCATTAGACTCAGAACAGAAACTAGGGGTGGGCAAGATGTGTGCGTGTCTTGGGTGCAATTCATTGAATGAGGGCACACTTTAAAATAACCTTTTTTTTTTTTTACAAATGCAAATGGCAAAAATGAGAGCTTCTATGCCATCTGAGATTTTTTAAGATTCTGAAGGGGTATTACATTGAAAGCTTAGAGTAGGGTGGAGGGCAGAGAAAGCAGCCCTCAAGTATTGTCTAAAGTACATATATGTGCCATCCATCCTCGCTCTGATTAGAACCCTGACTACCCTCAAGAAGTCAGAGAAAAAAGGGACCCTAAGAGGATTAGGGTAAAGGTAATCCCTAAAAACTCCCATTTCCCTTGAGACAAAAATAATATGAAACAACTTCCAAGTGAGTGACCAGTTTTTTTTTAATGATTTTTTTTTTTTAGTGAGGCAATTGGGGTGAAGTGACTTGCCCAAGGTCACACAGCTAGTATATGTCAAGTGTTTGGCCTGAGGCCGGATTTGAACTCAGGTCCTCCTAACTTCAGGGCCGGTGCTGTATCCACTGCACCACCTAGCCGCCCTGAGTGACCAGTTTTTAACAGGGAATAAGTATCCTGTAGGTGACACATACGATAAAGAAATCAGGGGGGCCAGAATATGCCTATCATGGTTTTTCACTCTTTTTACATACTTGAGATCTCAGGATACATAGAGATGAGTATCTCTATAGATTGAGAGAAACAGGGCAGAGCCGCACTCTTTAATCATGGTGTTCATCTGTTTGGACTTAACCGTGTTCATCTGGGAGACAACCTATGATCCTTAGACAGTCCCTGCATAACCTATCTTTAAGATCAATATGTTCTGCAAGTATGGAGAGCATGTTTCCTTTTACAGATATCATTCTTTGCATGTCTTCTTCCAGATTATCCTTCACTTCCATGTATTTACATTCTCAATTAGTTACCCTCTCTTTTGTTTCTTTAGTGAGACTTGCCCCTGTGGATTCAAAATTTTCTATTCTGCCAATTATTTCTGCTATTATATAGGCCATAGATTCTGCTCTCAAAATTTTCATTCCTCTTTTAAACCATTCAAGAATGTCGTGTTGTAGTGGCATCCTGTCCTCAAAATCCACAGGATCCTCTATCTCATCAGGTGTTAAATCATTTTCCTGTGTTTTGCAATATTTATTCACAGATGCCCAAACTCATTTACTAGATTTGGTGGCTGCATTCTCTTCTGCTATTAATGTCTTCCCCGTTGGTTTATCTGCTTACAGTCAAGGTCTCTGAGTTTTCTTTGTCCTGGTATTGTTGGTAATTTCAGCCTTTCTTCCCCCCCCTCTTATTTTTCCTTATTGTTCACTTTCTGATTCCTTTCTCTGAGATGGTGGTTTTGTTGGGGGATGGATATTAAAGCATCTCAGACTCCTCCTCCCATGTTGAGCAATTCACACTTCACCAGCCTAGATCTCTGTCTTTGGGGAGTAAATAAGTGACCCCAGTTGGATGCTGAGGCTTAGTGGAATGCTTCACAGTCCCTTCCCTATTCCCTTTCCTCCTATTCCCTCTGTTCCTCAGTTCATTGGTCCAGCAGTACAGAGTGCTGCCATGTTGGTGCTATTGTAGCCTGGGTAGATTTCTGTCATTTGGAGTTTAGCTCTTCAATATTCTGGCAGGAAAGGGTTGGGGTGTGGGTGAAGGTGTAGGATTGCACTCTTTTATGTTCTCCTGCAGAGCTCTATTTAAGCACAGAACATTGCAGCATTCCCTATCAGCAAATTTCTGCAGTTTGAAATTTGGACCACCATGCATTGGAAAGAGGGAGGGAGGGTATGGGGCTTCATTCTGTTGCAAGCCTGTGGGTCAGGTGGCTAGTGTTACTTTGCATCCGGTGTATAATGAGCAGTGGGGGAGGGGTGGTGAATGAAGAGGAGTTGGGCATTATTAGTTCATGAAGATTTTGTCTCTTTTGGGTTCTTGGTGTGCTAGAACCTAGAGACAGCTGAAGATGCTTTATCTCAAGCACTGAATTTCCCTTTTGGAGAGGTTTGAGAGGTTATAAGGATCACAGAAAATGTCTAGTCATCCATCTTGTTGATCATGTGACCCAGAAGTCATCCCAGAGGTGTATTCTCTATTTTAATATTTCCTGTAGTGTAGGAAGGATCAACCAAAGATGGTGCTCAATTGGCTTTTCATCAGCAAGTCACCGATTATTTTTGGCAATACCTTAAACTTTGTTTCTTGCATTTTTAAAAATTTCAAGTTCATTTCTTTTGAAAGCTTGGTACTAATTGAGCTTTCCATAATATAGTATTTTTATGTCTCTACTATGATGTTAGCCATTATACATGCATGCACATACACCCCCTCCCACACACTACATATCTTAGTATTTTTATCTATTGAAAGAATAGTAGATAGGGAGCTGCCTTTGAAATCAGAAAGACCTGAGTTCAAGTCTCACCTCTGACACATCCTGGCTATGTGACTGTGGGCAACTCATGTAATCTTTTGGTGATCCAGACAAGTCTTTAAGACTATAAGTTGTAGAGAAGGTGCCACCCTGCATTAGTAGAAGGAGTCTTCTCACTAAGGAGTTCCTAAGCCAAGGAAATCACAGGTCCTAATTTTAATCAGTTAGAAACATCCATCTCTTGGGTTTTTACATTAGAACCATGTCATTTAGAACATTATGTCTCATTGTAGTTCTGAAATTATTTTATTAGTTGTGCAGGTCATAAGGTTGGTAGTTTTTAAAAACATAATTGCAGAATGCTAAGTCACCAAGGAACCTTAAAAGATCATCTCAGTCAACCCCCGATCTTACAGATGAGGAAAGCAAGGCATAGAATAGTGAGAATACTTGTCCAAGGTCACAAAGCTTCTTAAGGACCACAGACCTTGACAATGTTTTTCCTACCCCTCAGGTTTAGGAACCTGTTTAAGAACATTGCTTAGGACTTTAAAATTTTAAAGTCACCCCATGCCTACCAATGTTATTATTTTATACTAGAAGACCAGATTTTCTTTGCATCTGTGTCTGGATTAGGCAGTCTTGCAGAGTCCCAAATAGTGAGGTTTGGGGTATCACTGCTGCTGCTCCCAGTTAGACCTCACCTACAACTCTGATCGGCACTTGCACGTGTCACTGAAATGAAAGGAAAAAGGTCAAGCCAACACAGGTCAGATAGTCAAAAGATGAAGCTGACCAACTGCTGATGGCAGAATGACATTTGTTGTGAATACCAATGATCGAGACATTGCCAATGAATGAGATACTGTACCTGGGCAACTCTAGCCCTGAATGAGAGGTTTGATAGTTCTAATTTCTAACTACCTAGAATCCTCCCCACCCACCTCCCTGCATGTGTTCTTTATTGCAAAAAGTTATAAGCATACATGGGAATAAGTAAAATCATTGCCAGTCACCAGAATATGGTTAGCCATGGGGTAATGTTGAGCAATTTGACAAGTGAAGGTGGGGAGAATAGAGAGGGGTATCAGTTAAGGTGCAGAGTGGAGGCCAGATCAGAGTTGGAGACAGGGGAACATAAATGAGGAAAGATGGTGAAAGATCACTTAGCTGCCCTCTAGAAGGTCAAGTTAGCCGGTCCCAGAGCAATGCAATCCCAGAAATGTTAGTAGAAGAACATATGAGCATCATCACTGAACCACTGTCAGAGGTTCTTGATTTAGAGATCACAGCAAAACAGAGACGTGTGGCAGACCTCGAAATAGGCCAATGTGATCTGGATTTTCAGCTGCTCCCAAAAAGTATATTCTCCAAAACGACAACCCAAACAACATCTAACAAAATTCCCCAATGACTTGAGGCTACCATTTGTGGCCATTTAGAAAAAGAAGCAGTGCTCATGGTGAGCCACTCTTGCCTTTCCATTTCTTGAATGACACCCCAATCTCTATAGACTTGTACAATCATTTATTTATGTTCAGCAGTACACTTGGGCTCATGTTACACTGATTGAAGGGCTCATTGATCATATGGTAATAATTAATTCTTCATTTGAAGTCAACAAATACACTCAATAGATAAGAAAAGTGTCCAAGGCTACCAATAAAGTCTGTAGTTATGGCCCCACAATAAGCTAACTTTGCATGCAGAAGCTTACATTGGAACTTGGCCTTGACCTGGTCTAGCCTAGGTGTATTCTGTAGCTCTCATTTGGGATAAGTGGAATAAAATTTTATTTCTGGGCAGTTATTCAGGTGCCTACACTCTAGGCTCTTGGTTTCAGAAGGTAGCTTCTATTACTATGTTCCAGATTCACATTTTCAGACTGCCGCTAGAATCCCCAACGTCCAGCTCAGGATTCCTGATATCTAGGTGTGCTCCTAACCAGCAGAACATGTTATCTGGAGGGTCTCTTGGGTCAGGGGTGGGTTGTGATAGAGGGTGCAGAAGCAGGGAAACTGGGGAACAGCCCTAGAATGTCTGCAAATGCCACCAGGAGCAACAATGACAACACCGATATGCATTTGACATTCTCCGATGAAGTGCACCAAAGATGTTGGATGGTCAGGACAGCTAAGGCCTTTGTATCCAATGGAACAACACCCAAAATAAACCAAATAAATGAATGGCTTTACTTCCAGAGTTCTTCCCCCTGATTTTTAGGCTTTCCTCTCTCAAGCACTCTAAATGTGCTGCCTTTTAAAATGACTTTCCAACAAATCCTTATACTTTTCTGTTTGCACGCAGTTCTCTACCAAAAGTTTTATTTCTCATCTACATCTTTTCATATTCCCAGAAAATCTGAATTCTAGTTTGATCTTCTACCTCTAAGCTTTTGCCAGTTTGAATAGTTACCGTCTAATGATTCTGTGCATAATTGCTGACTGCCTAAGGGCTTCAGAAACAAATAAATCCAGGTCTGCATTGGAACATACCTGAGGCTCAGAGGTCAAGACACAATAAAGGGGGCTAACCAAAGTTCAAATGAATGCCTTTAAACATAAAAGGGGCGGGGGGAGAAGGAGCAAGCTTAGCCATTCAAAAGTAATGTAAACAGCTCAGAGGAAAAGGAACAGCCTTTTGGCTAAGACACCACCCTGGAAAGATCGGTGATGTGCCAATACTATTCCCAACAACAACAGACTAGTAGACACACCAGGAATTCTTTGTCAGGTTTCAGAATTCACTTGGAAGCAGATGGAGAGGGGGCTCTGGGGTTGTGGGGGGACTGACTCACCATGGGGAAGTTGGCTTTGTGCTGCTTGGGTCCTTACGTCTCCATCACTGCTGACTACACTAGAAAAAGAATCTGTTGATTTCATCATGTAAGCATTTCAGATGTACAAATCCTCTTAATCATTGGGGTGACTAATACTTTTCTGGCTCCCTGCAAATTAAAATTAAGAGACAAGAGCAAACAGACAATGAAGAAGTCGGGGAAAACATGAACCTCCATTTTACAGGTACCAAAATATTCCATAACAGAATCACCAAATTCCTAAATAGTCCTCGGGAAAACTTAGGAAGCATGCAATGGGAAAGATCTTGCAAAGTGCCAATGCCTTCTCAGTAAAGTATTCCGATGACTCCTCAACCTGGATTCTCTAGTTAGCAAAGTATTGGATAAGCCCTCAACAATCTGCCCTTTCTCCTCTCCTTTTCAGCCTCATTTCTCACCACTCCTCTGCAAGCTGACTCAATGAAGCTGGTTCCTTGATTTCTTCTTCACCACTGCCCCTACTCTTCTTTGGTTTTATCTGTCTGGAATGCCTTTCCACAACACAGCCCACCCCCGTTCTCCACAGACTAAGCCAAAAGGCTACCTCCTCCCTGAAATCTTCTCTTAATTCTACTCAACCAGAGGTGATGTCTCCTTGCTCTGGATTCCCACAACCCGATGTTCTTTCCTTTCTTAAACATGGATTATAGTTATTTGCGTCTTATTGTTCCTTCCTGAACCATAAGCATCTTGAGGGCGGGCACTGTTTCTTCATTTTTGTATCCCTCATTGCAACGGAGGCACAGTGGCCTCTGATTAAAACAGCTATTTTGACAAATATTTTAAGGATAAATGAGTTAATTCTCTGCATTCAGATGTGGTGGTGTCCATTTTTAACAAAATATGTGGAAAGTCACAATACTTTATGGACACTGGAAATGGGTAGAACCCATTGGAAGAAGAACGAGGCCACTTGTATGGTACATTGATACTGCTCCATACAGCATCAATAAGCAAAATAAATGGGAAGCTTGTTGTACTTTAAAATGAGATGTTTAACATCATGACCAACATGTAAATAGAGAGTTTAAATCTTTTCCACAGAGTGGGCAGCATACTTTATTGATGAATAAACTCACATATTTATATATCCTGATGTTCCTATCATTTCTCCCTGGTTCCTTGGTTTTGCTACTCAACAGAGGACCGACCACAGCCTTGTAGTCTACATGGGAGACAGGGATGTGGAACTCTTCTCTAGCATATCCCATCATGCCAGTAAGGTTGTCAAAGTCCAAGCTAGGACCTTGCCTAGCCTAATATTAGCCTAATAATTAGCCCTAGCCTAATAATGAATGCCTAAGTCCACACTGTCACAAGTAACTGAGGGCTTCTGGGAAAAGCCCATGAATTTTCTTTCAATGGAGATGTGTGCATGTTTTCCCCCAAGGGACTATAAGCTCCAAAAGGATGGAAACTTTTATTCTTGCTTTTTGTTTCCCCAGCGCCTAGCATAGTGCCCTGGCACATGGTAGGTGCTTAGTAAGTGCTTATCCATTTGAGTAGGTCCATAGATAGCAAGGAGTAGAATTTAGTTTGTGCAAGTATTTGGTGAGTTTCTATTTTCCTATATATTCATATCTAGGAAACTCTTTTTCATTGCATTTAAGTACTGAGCCCAGTATAGGTGGAGAATAACTCTTAAGTGACAATTGTTCTCTCCTCACACCCATTTTGTAAGATCCAAACCAAGGGCCAGTTGGCCTTGGCCAGCAGGACCAAGAACCATGGGTTGAGTTGTAAAGTAGCAAAGTTGGGCTTAACAGAAAGATGGATTTTCTAACCATTAGAGCTATCCTTAAGTGGGATAGACTGGCTCAGGAGGTAGTGAGGCTCCCCTCATTGGAAGCCTTCAAAAACTCGGAGCATATAATCGTCAGGAATGTGGTAATGGAGATTCTTTTTCAAGATATGAATTGGCCTGGACAGCTCTTTCCAACTTTGACATTCTGTGATTCTGCAACACTTAAAACCCAGCCTCTTCCTGAAGGGATATTGTGACCCTTAAGAAACTCTCTTTTGATTTCCTAGTGGTCTTCTGGGTCAATGGCATTGTCTAATCCTTCAGTCAGTGGCTGCCAGGGTTCACTGGAGTCAAACCATGACATAACCCACTCCTTTTAAAGTACATATAGGCTTTCCTGGGCTGTGCTTTGTGTGCCTGAGAGAATACTCTCACCGGGCCTGCAATTCAGCCAAACCTATGGGAACCCACTATTGCACAGGAATTATTAGGTGTTCTGGCCACGGGGAAAGATTTCATGAGATGGTACCTTGCTGGGCCCTAAGCCAGAATTACAAAGGAGACTGCTTCTGGCAAGATCATATATGTGTTGCAGGTTTGGGCACTTTTAGATCATGGACCCCACCAACTCCATGGAAAGCCCAGTAGGGAGGAGGGTCAAGGGGAGAGAGGGTGGCTGGTGATGCAGTAGGCCATGGGGTACCACTGGTCCTCACTAGAAAGCATGTCCTGATCATCCCAAGATCTGATGCCTTTTAACTCCTTTTCTCCTGGAACCTTAGCCTTTTTAAACCACACTAATTTGGTTCAAATGTAGGTCTCGGTACATAGGGCTTTAATGTTTCTCCACTATGAATCTAACCCTCCTAGCTCTTTCTTCTTATATCTGACATTTATATAGCACTTTCTACAATTTACAAACTGCCTTGGATGCATTATCTTGTTGTGTCTTACAACCCTGTGATATGGGGACTATTACTATTGTTAGAAATGAGGTAATATCTGTAAAGTACTTGCTTAGCACAGTGCCTGGCACATAGTAGGCACTCAAATGCTTACTCCCTTCTCTTGCTATCCCCCGTTTTACTGATGAGGAAACTGCAGAGTAGAAAGATTAAGGGATTTACTTCTTATCAAACATCTACTTGAATGTCAGAGGAGGGATTAGAACCCAGGCCCAGTACTCTATTGACCATCAGTTTGCCTTTCCAGTCCACCGTGGAGTGAGTGAATTGTTATTGAAGACAATCTCTTACTGGGTAAATGTCACATTCCTGTCAACCTAAAGAAAGGTCTAAGTTTACAGCCATTCTCCTATGTTGATGCAAAAATGAATGGAAATGAATTACTTTCCACTTCCTCATTTGGAGCCTCTAAAATTATCACACTCGCACAGGAACAAAATTAGTCTACATCCTGGGCGAGCTATTAAATTAACACCCCATGAACTTAACTCTTTTTACTTGATTCATAAGTCATTCTCCCATATCCAAACACTGTGCAGGAGGGAAAAAGGGATGCTTGCCTGGTATTTTCTAGATTGCATTCCAGGATCACAGAGCAGTTAGATGAGCTCTGATGTTATTTTTAACACATTATCCCACATGCTTGTGCCTTATTGTCAGCATAAGTAATTCATGGTAGAAATGAAGGTGACTTCCTACAAATAGGATTCTCCAGTTACGTTGTGCTGTTAGAATTAGGTTGACCCCTTGAATGAGCACTTTGAAGGAATAATAGAGCTGGGTCACAGATGGGTCACCTATTAAGTAGATAGGAATTCAAATACTTCCTGGAAAGAGAGGCCATTATTTTTATTTAATTTAAAATGCCACCAATGCAAAAGGGACCCAGACCACCTTCTTTGACTTCTTACCTTGTGCTTTCATAGGCAACACCCACTTAAGACCAGTAACTGAAAATGGAAGCAGGGCATTACAAGTGCCAATTGGGACCATCCTGGACAACCCAACATAATGGTGCTCCCTTAGTGGTGGCATTCCAGGATCACAGGATTTAGTAATCTTCTACATCTTGTCAAAGAATTGTATGACAGAAGAAACAAAGATGGGTCGGTACCATGGGCAAGGGCAAGGGCCTGCCAGGTAAACAGTCAGAGTGGAGACCTCCACTGGTATCCTCTCAATATCAGAAGAAAAAAGAGGAAAACCTCAAGCACCACAGGTGAACCACCTATGGCAAACTTATGGGAAGACATGGACAAGAGTCACCTTGGATAGGCAGGCATGGTTGGGTTGTGACCTACCAAATCAATGAGAGCATATATCCTTTTGAGTAGTATCTGATCACATTGAGTTTATCTTAATCTACCTAGAGAAACTGAGACTCCCATGAGGCTAGTGACTCAATTCTAGGCCACAAAGGTTTCTAAGTAGCAAGGCCAGGAATTTAAAACCCAGATCCTCTTGACTCAAATCATCACTTGACACCAGCAGACCACTCTACATATATCCATCACCTTTACCAGTAGAGTTCTGCTTTCTTTTAAGACTAATAGATTCAATAACAGATTCGCTTCTTAACCCCAGGTCTCATTCTTCAATCTTAACAGTGCCCTGGACTAAGCAGGTGGCACAGAACAACATCCATTCTTCAGTCCTAAACTTGGGTTGGGGGCAGGGGATCACCCTTGCTGCAGGAAGAAGGGTGATTTCTTATTTTAATCACATTACTTTGCTCTGCCGTATCAGGTTGGTTGCCTTCAATAACAATTTCCTGAGTGGCTGATTTTCCCTCCTCTTGGGAAACAGCGATATTTACTGTACGTTTCTAATAGAGCTTGAAATTACCCTGGTATGTTGTTTACTCTTCTTGGTGGTGGTTCTAGCAGCCACAGCATTTATCTAGCACTGTCATTATTTTTATTAAGTAAGCCTTTGCACTTTCAAAGTGTAAATATTTTATTAGCCTTTGTAATTAGTCATTACTCAGCTTCTCAGCAAATTGTTGGGATGTAGGTCAGTGTTATAATCCCCATGTATCACCAATAAGAAAAGCAAGGCTCTGAGATCTGGGAGCACTGGGGCTTTTTGACAGTGGATCCCTCCAGAGAGAGCACAAGATCCTTCCCCATCCCCCTCCTTAGCTCCACACTCTTATCATTCAGTTGCATAAAGTTTGCAGGAATCTATCATTAATGAATTGTAGCAACACCATATCAAAACCCCCACTAGATCGGAATGCCCAGAGACCAAAGTTGTAGTTAGTCCTAACTCTGCCAGTGGCTAGTTGTGTGATCGTGAGCCAGACGGCCTTCATTTCCCTGGTCCTCAATTTCCTCATCTATAAAATGAGAGGGTCGGACACAGATGACCTCGATTCCAAGGCCATGTCCAGCTCTCACGTTGGCTGATTGTAGGCCTCATCTCCAAGGTAACAAACTACCCTTGATTACCGGTGTAACCACAAGACTGAAAGTCACTGGATAATTTGTCTCCAGATCTTTTTTTTCCCTTTTAAATGCTCTGAAATGGGAAGAGAATAGGAAGATGGACAACTTTGTTCAACTTCTAAATACCCATCGAGTATTTTATTTGGATTTAATCATCCAAATACTGAGTAGTAGATATGCTGGGATTTTCCCTTGAATGCCAGCTACCTTCCTGAGGTCAGCTGTCTCTGCTCTACCCTGTTCATTGTTGTTCTGCCCACGGAAGCTTCCATGTGAGACCAAGGCAGAGGGAGAGGGGTAGAGATCGCTCTGAATACCTGGCTCCTGGAGTGATCCTCAACAGGTGGGGTAGTGCTCTGCACAGCCAACTTCAGAAACCCTTTTAAAAATACCAATACTCTTGGGAGGATTTTTAATAAACTAGTGTCCAAATTACCACTTAATATCTCAACAGAGACAGGGAAGGTTAAGATTGCCAACCCCTGCCCCTATCCTTAGAAAAACTCATCTGGTTTCATCATTTTGCTTAGGGCCCAGCATTATTATGGTCAGTCACTTGGAAAACAACAAACACGCCAAATAGGCTCTTTTTTTAAAATTAAAGAATAAACAATTGAAGATTTGGTAGATTTGACTAAAATCTGACTCAAGAGGATTTTAATGATAATGCCTCATATTTCTCTCTTAGCCATTTAAAACATCTCACAGGCAAAATGTTCAGAAAGGACTTTGATATCCCATTGTTTCCCCAATGGCATTAGTGAAGTAGTGAGAAACTGGGAGTCAGAAAACATGGGCTGCTCAAATATTGAGAAGAATGTGGAAATTGAGAGTCAGAAGAGCCAAGTTTGATTCTGGCCCTGCTACTTTCTAGCTGTGTGAGCTTGACCAAGTCCCTTGACCTCTTCAGACCTGAGTCTTCTCACCTATAAAATGAGGGGTTCAGACTAAATAAATCACCAGGTCTCTTCTTGCCCTCAAATTATTTGATTCTGGTAGCATGTAACTCATTTTACAACATTATAGCAAAGCTCTAGGATGTTAATTATTAAAAGTTGAGAAAATGAAACATTCAGTCACCCACCCAAGGGCCTTAAATAAATTGCTGAGAGATTAGTCACTGGGCCTAAGGAAAATCAGGCAATGGTCTCAAAGAAATGCAAAGGAAAGCCCCCTCTCTCCTTCCTATTTCTCCTTGGTTTGTTTGGCATGGCCAGCTGTGGTCATGGGGACTTCTTTAAGCTGGGGAACATGCATGTTGTACTTGATTGCGTTATAGCTTAGCAATTTAAGGAGCACTACACAACGTAATGCCCTACCTCTTCTATGAAGTCAGCCTCAAAATTACCCCAGCACCATGGATACCACTTCTCCTACCTCAGAAGCACTACATTCATTTCACCTGCTTGGCTCTTAACATAGACTATCCTAGATCATTGAACTTGACCATATGTTAGTCTCACCAACTCAGGGAGACTCTCCGTGAAGACAAGATTTTGTGTCTTGTACCATGCTTGGAATGTACCATGTCGCTCAGTGCAGGGAGGGAAGACCACTGGGAAGGAAAGTGAGCAAGCAACCAGCTGAGGGCTCCACAAGTTAGATACAATTTCTGCGGGCTTCATCACTTGTGGAAACTATTTGCAGTTAATATTGTTATCGTCCTCAAAATCCAAATCTTGCCCAATTTAAGGGTGGGGTGTAGGTAAACCTGGTGACAACCAGTGGTGAAATTTTATGTGAAAATTTATGTTGCTTATTCTGGAACGTAAATTATAAGCTTGTCCAAATTACTCCTGGATTTTGGCATGGCCTCAAAGTCTTGATCTTTTTTGGACACATACAGAAATTAGCTCAAGTGGCATGATAAGCCAGTGAGGGAGAGATATTATTACACTGTACTGAGCGCTGTGCTGAAGAATCATTAGTTGAGAGACACAGAGAGAGAGAGACAGATCTGGCTGGAGGAAGATTCACTATATTTAAATCAGGCTGCAACACTCTAGGACACAAGTCACCTTTGGTACCACTTTAAAAAAATCTATCCTAATGTTCCCATTTTTCTAGTTAGAGAGACTGGAACTGCCCATTGGAGGCACAGCAAATCAGGCTTCTCTGGGCTTGGACCAAGGGATCAAGGGTAATGGAAAAACCTGGCAAGCAATGCCAATATCTGGGCACTAGACTGGGAATCTGGAAGCCCATGTTCCATCCTAAACTCTGCCATAGACTCACTTTGGGACCCTGGACTGAAATTACATCTCTGGAACTCACCCTGGTAAAGCAAAGGGGCTTGGGGCCATGGCTGGAGTCAATGATCTCGAAGGTCCCTTCCAGCTCTGACATGCTATGATTGTATGGGCATTGCAACAAAGCCTATCAAAGTGCTTGGCAACATCTTCTAGCCATGCCATTGTTCCCTCTGGGGAACAAAGCTCCTGCTAAGGACGTAACAGGGGACCTTGGAGGGAAGGGACGAGCAGTGGGGGAGAAGGGACTCTATCAATAGATGGATCTTGGTCTCTGTTGAACTAGTGTCATGTTTTTTTTCACCATTCATTTCTGAAGTCACCCTAATTGAAAAGCTTTCCTTTAGTCTCTCTAGGTCTTTTTGTGCATTATATACAGTTCTTCAACCTATACCATGATCTTGGGAGGTTGATATGTGCTAAGAAGTTCATGGAGCATAAGACAGCTCCTCTGAACCTTATGATTTTCTTAAATTCAGAAATTTCCATGACTCTCTTCCTTCTCAAAGTGTCTGGCATTTATTTGTTTACATATTGTATTCCCTAGAATAATGCAAGCTCTTTGGGGGAAGGGTGTTGGGGTTTTTTTGGGGGGGAGGCAGTGCCTTTACATCACCAAAGCCTAGCACAGTGTTACGCATTCAGTAGGTGCTTAATAAACATTTGTTGAAGTGGACTGGATTCTGGATAAGTGGGGCTGCCCCAAAGGCAAGCAGGCATAGGTAGAAGCCATTCATGAAGATTGAGAAAGGCCCAACATGCCGTGGTTTAAGTTCATACTAGGTTGTGAATGGATATTAGGTCTTTGCCTATAGGACAGCTTTTGCAGAGGTCAAAGGGAGTAAATACTCTGGGGTCCTGGGACCCCAGGTACTGGAAGGGCCAAAAGAGAGCAACAAAAATAACCCAAAGGCAAAATGAACGAAGACCTGAGATAGCCAACTTCTAGGACTTCCTCATTTTGCCCCAGTGACCTCTCTTCCTTTCTACACCTTTTGGACCCGTTGCTGTTTTATCCATTTCTTCTGGGAAGGATTTGTACTCTGATTAGGCCTCAGCTTAGGCTCCACACCGACATAAAGGCCATTAACCAATACCCACCCATTGTGTGTCACTTCCATTCTGAGCCTCCAAAATTAAAATCATTTAATCCTGAGAGTTAACATTTGACCTGTAACAAGGAGAGCAAATAAGCAAACCTCAACACACAGGTATTCCACAGAGCCCTGGAAACCTTGCCTGATATTTTAGCAATTAAGGGCATTTGTCCATAAAACATTTTAAGATCCATTTAGATGATCCAGGCCTGCCCAAGCTCTTTAAGCTGGGATAAAGCAAGCAACTTTTTTTTTTTTTAAAGAGTGGGGGCCATACCTAAGTCTAGGCCTTGAGAGCTCAGTTACATAGAGTAGTCACAGAAGGTTGGGTCAAACAATATTATAAAGCTTTAAATGTGCTCAAGATGGCTTGGATTATATAAACACAGTCAACCTGCCTATAAGTATAAGCTGCCATTTTCTTTTTAATGAAGAAGCAGCATGAGGAAGGGAGGGCCAGGGGGCTGGCCCTGCCTCTGCTCAAGAAGATCTAGCTTGAAGTCCTATTTCTCTTTTGAGCTCTGTGACCACATATAGGTCTTCTAAGCTCTCTGAACTTCGTCTCCTTATCTGTAAAATGGGGATACCTCAGATACCACCTCCACAGGGATGCTGTGAGGTTCAAATGAAAACAGTGCACTTTGAAAAGCTGAAAGGGATCCTAAAATGTTCACTCTTATATTTTCTCCTGGACCACGCAATATCTAGTTTTCCTTCTTGCATACCTCCTTGTGGGCATTTACTAAATATTTGCTGATTTTAAAGCATTTTTTTTAAAAATAGTGTCTATACTTCTATTTGACCAAAAAAAAATAAAACTAGATAGTTCAGGACTGGGGGGTTTATTCAATATTTCAATACCTAGCAAGGTCCATGGATTTTCCCTTTAGGCGCTCCCTTTTATTAACAGAAATCACTTCTCCATCCTTTAGTAGACAATTCCGTGATCACTTGAGGCCCAAATCATTCTTTACCATCTGGCCAGCATTCTAGTGATAGTCTCCCAGTTTAGCTAGAGACAGATCCCACAGGGACAGACCTAAAGGTCATAGTTCAAATGGCTGGGCAAAGCTTTCCTTCCACATGGCCCAGGGTTACCATTATGCCCTGGTGAAACATTGGAATTAGAACTTTGGTGGAGGGTAGGCTTATCCAGGCATCCAGACGTTAAATTAAGAGAAGCCTTAGCCAAATCAAGAAAAGTCAAATTTATTAGACATAGATTATAACCTCTTTGAGAGTAAGGACTGTTATTGTGTCATACCTTCCTTTATTGCTCCCCGCCCTTCCCCGAAGCACCAAGCAGAGTTCCCTAAGACACAGGTAATTAAGATGTGTTGGTTGAACAGACATTTGAGGGGAGGGGCTCCTTTTCTTTGTCTCTGGCCTGGCCTCCTTGACTTGCTACCTGTTTGCAGATTAGCTAGAAACAACTGCTTGGCAAGTAAGGGGATGGGTATACAAACGTCTTGCCAAGGACCAGGGACAGCTCCTTGCAACTGCTTTGTACACAGATGTCAACAATGAAAAGCATATGCCCAAGGCTACCTGAGCTGGACCCACTGGATCAATGTGTTCAGCATATGCTCAAGAGAAAGAGATGGGGGCTTATGTTTCCCTACCTAGTGTCTTTTTATACACTGTGCCTTTAGGAAGTATTTATAACCAACAACAGTCCAAACCCAAACTCTGAGTCAGACACAGTACTAGATACTCAATAGTGAGGGCTTTGGTCTGGGAAATCCCAGGGATGGTGAATAGAGCCCTACAAAGATAATTGCTTGAAAAGTCCTTTGCAGGGATAGTAGTATTGATTTGATTGTTGTTCCCAAAGCTAAAGGTAGAAAAGAAGAGGGAAAGGGGTCTGAGGGACAGGAAATGACACGGGGATGACTGAGGCTTGGTGTGATAGATCTGTGTTTGGGTCAGGCTAAGTATGGTGAAGTCTCACCAATCAGGAGCCCAGGGTCCCAAGACCCCAAGGCAGGAATTGAAAAACTAAGTGGAGCCCTGAGATTCAGGGAGGAGTGAGCATCCATTTCATAGAAATTGGAGGGATTGGAGGGATTGTAGCACCTGGGGTCCAGGATGAAGTTGAGCTAGAATAGGGACAAACCTCACCAATTAGGAGTTCAGGACCTCAGAGGGAGATTTGGAGTGCTGGGTCAGAGACGTCAGGAATCAAGGGATCAAGGAATGAAGACACATGGCATGAAGAGGGCCAGAAGGCAGCATGATGGATCTGGTTCTGGGTCTGAGTTGGCCTAGATATGGAGGAGTCTCCCCAGTCAGGAACCACGGGCTTCAGGGAAAGAGAGATAAGTATTAGGTTGGAGGTGGAAACTGGGTTGAGGAGAGAGGAGGTATAGCAAGGAGATGGCCAAAGATTAAGCAAAGTCAACCAGAATATCAATCATGTCTAAAAGTGTATATAACACTGCACATTCATAGTTTCCCACCTCTCTAAGGGAAGGAGGGAAGTACATTTCCTCATCTTTTCTCAGGAAGACTCATTTTGGGGGCTATGTGTCTCTTCCCTAAATCCAGAATCCAATTAGTTCACCTTATATACAGTCCTGTGTTCTGTACTGGATTTCACACTCCTCAAGGACAGGGACCACCGGAGAATCACAGAGACCTCAGACTCCATCTGGTCCAACCTGAATCTGACCAGGATGCCCTTGACAACACACTCAAGTCATCATAATCCACCATGCTCTTCACTGTACCGCACTCTGCCTCCGGCAGTTGATAAACATTTGTTGCTGAAATGAACTCGGAAGAGGAGGGGGAGGAAAAGTCATGTCTGTGGAAGAGCTCACTCACCCACAACATTAGCTAAATAAGGTGTTACTATACTATACATTGGAAAGAAACTCCAAATAATAGCAGCGTGGTCTAGGAGAGCAAGTGTAGTTTCTAGATTGGGTCTAGATTATAACTAGAGAGGAGCTGGGCCCTTGGGAAGACCAGGTTGAATGTGTCTGAATTTATTATTAGCTCTCAGTTGAGGAACTAAAAATACCTTAAGGCCCCAAATGGGTGAGAGACTGGAACCTTTGGTCAAAGTTGGGCTATGGGGCAGATGAGACTAGTGGTTTTTTGTAGGTCTGATACGTCCTAGTTAGAGTTGCAAGAGAACTGAGGAAAAGCATAGAGGGTCCCTACTTGTTCCCAAGTAAACCCCCTTTACTTCAGGGAAGAGATTTGGGTGTTTGGACATAGTTTCAGAGATGGAAAGGAGCTCAGAGGTCATGAGTGGCACCCCCCACCCCAACTAATTTTATCAATGAGGAAATGGAGGCCTAAAGTGACTTGACCAAGGTCACACAGGCAGGAGTGGCAAAGCTAAGACTCGAACTCCGTCCTCCTATTCCAAATCCAGGGTTCTTTCCAGTGTACCAAGATGCTTCTGTGACTTAGAGCACTGGGGATTGGCCATTTGGCCAAAGAAATGAAAGGTAGTCTGCCTCTGCTATGGAATTCTCCTAAAGAGAGAAGCCCCAATCACACTCCCGGTTAGACTGGGTCAAAAGGAAACCTCCTCTTCCCTGACACTTGGGGATTTTCAAATGATTCTGGCTACTTTCCGAACCAGAGGAAAAACCCAGAAGGAAAGCCTTGGTGACAATATTGATAAATGTAGCATCATTTACTCAGAAACAAACTGAACTTTGAACTTGCCCTGGGGAAAAAAATCAGGCAAAGCACACCACTGATTTTTTTTCAAAGGTGCTTAAGAAATAGGGGCTAGGACTCATCTAGCCATAAACCCATGACCCTTTAGATGACAATTACAAATATCAAAAATTCATGACATTCCATTCTCCTGATCAGTGGGAAATACATTACAAACATCTCATGGATCCTCATAACACTAAAACACCTTGGGTTTTTTAAAAGTTGAAAGGCTGCCATCACTGGCTTGACTATAAAATCCTTATACTCAAGCATTTTTGTAACATTCATGCTTGGTTTCTGGGGAACAGGTTTTTAATAGAATACAGCAAAGGAGCGTTCCAAGCTATTTCACTCACACCCCACCACACTGGTGACAACATACTTGCAGGTATTTTTCTTTACCTAAGAGGTCCCAAGAAATCTAGAAAAGATTTACTAATTATTTAGGCTAAACTATTTATTCGAAAACTACCACATTTCTTAGGTGGCTGGCTGATATAGACAAAAAATGTTGGAGCCTTGGAGTTTTGATTGCCATATTCCGAATGGGCAGCCAAGTTTGGGAAAGGCCTCTAGATAATGCCATATGGGATCAGGTGAAGGATATTTCACCTGGACAAGAGAAGAGTTAGGGGAGAAACATGATGACTGTCTTCAAGTATTTGAAGGGCTATCATATGGAAGAGAAGGTAGAAGATCTGTTTGGCCCATAGGATGGAACCAGGAACAGAAGTAGATGTAGGCTTAATGTAAGGAAAAACTTGCTAATGATTAGAGCTCTCCAAAAGTGGAAGGGACTATCTCAGGATGTAGAAGATTCCTTCTGTGTGAGTGTGCCCCAAAACTCCATCCCAAGACCTCTTTCTTCTCTTTTCTCTCTCTGTTCTTTTTTCTTGGTGATTTCATCAACTCCCTTGGGTTCAATCTTCTCTGTGCAGATGACTCATAGATCAACCTACTCAACCCCTATCTCTCTCCCCTCTGGATGGCTCTACCTGCATGTCGCCTAGGCATCTCAAACTCAACATATCTAAAATAGGCCTCATTATGTTCTTTACAAACCCATCGTCTTCCTAACTCTTTCTGTCAAGGGTCGCATGATTATTCCAGATGGAGGTTCATAACCTCAGAGTTCTTCTTAACTCTTCGTCTCCCCTCACCCTCAAACATTCACAGAGTTGCCAAGCCTGGTCAGTTTTATCCCTAACTGTACTTTTTTTTTTTTTGCATTTATCTCCTTGTCACTAACATGGCTATCACCTCTTGCTTAGCCCCTTAATGGGGTTTTTTGTCTCCAGTCTCTCTTGTCTTCAATCCATTCTCTATGTAGTTGCCAAATTTCTATTCCTAGGTCTGACCATCCTCACCTCTAAAATGAGGTGGCTTAACTCAGTGGTCTCGAAGGTCCCTCACGACTCTAAATCTATGAGCCTTTGATCCTCTGTCACTCCTTTGTTTAAGAAACCATTGTGGTTCCCTATTGCCCCTAGGATAAAATACAAATTCCTCTGTCTGGCCCTTAATCCGTTTACAATATGACTGTAGCCTATCTTTCCAGACTGATTTATTTCACTACCTCTCCTCTACTCTGTGTTCAGGCCAAACTGGCCCGTTTCTTGTACTTCTGCACAGGCAGAATCCTTCTCCACTTTATGCAGTCGCCATCTCCCTTCAAGACTCAGCTTGCAGGACTCTTCCTCATCCACCATGCTGTTTTTCCTGAAATTGCTTTGCACTGACCTTGTACATATTATGGCTTTGCTTCTCTGTCTGCGTGCTATTTTCCCCCAATTGAATGTAAGCTCTTTGAGAGTAGGAACTGTTTTTGTCTTTGCCTACTCAGTGCCTAGCACGATACCTAGCACACAGCAGGCCCTTAATGAAGGCTTGTTGAATTGTTGAATTGAACTGAATTTCCCTTCGGTGGAAATTCTCAAGCCAGAGCAAGATGGCATCTTGCCAGATATGTTGTAGTGGGGAATTCCCCCTTGGGTATGTTTAGACTCAATGGTCACCTTGGAGGTCCCTTCCAACTCGGAAATGAAGCATTTGTCTTGGGAACTCAAGTACGCATTCTCGCCTAAACTAGGGCCCTCTCAACGTAGCCAGTGTGAGACCAGTCTAGAGAACTGGTTTGGGTAAAGGTTCGCTTCACATGCCTTCCTTAAGGAACGAGTTAATTAGCCAAAGAAGGCATAGGAGAAGCGGTGCAGCATTGTGGTGGGGCCAGAAGAGGTGGATTTGAAAATGATTGTGGTCAGTTACAAGGCTTCATTTCCCTCATCTGTAAAACATGGGGACTAGATGGAATGTCCTCAAAGGGCTCTTCTACCTCTAAATCGGTGGCAGTGAATGTGGCACAGTCCCATGTTCTTAACTATCTATCATGGCTCTTCTCGGAGTTAAACTAAGCGTCTCCCCACTCTGAGCTACATTTAGCTCACTATTGTTCCCTTCTGGACCCCCTGTGCTGACTGTACTGCTAAATTGTTTTACATAGTGTGCGCGAATCATTTTCACAACCATCTCCGAATCATTTCAGAGTCATTTCACATGGGCCTGAGTGATCTAATAGCCATCTTTATGAGTTGTCCTTCCCTCAAGTGTAGACATCACTGGTGGTTCCAAAAGGTGGACCATAAGCACGAGGTTTTCATTGCCACTTAGTGAAAAAGCATTAAGCACCTACTGTGTGCGAGGCCCTGAGTTGTCTTACCCTCTGCTGTCCTTTGTCAGGTCCCGCCTCCACCCAAACAAGCAGGACCTGTTGCAAAGGATGGATTCGGTATTGGCCAATAGAGGCTGCTCTGCAGCATTTACCAATGATCTGGGGGCTCTTTTTCAGGCTGTGTATTTGGAAACTCTATTTCTCCACTCTTCAGAGGGATGGAAAGCTATTTACTCTTCCCCTTTGCCTGTGTATCTCCCCTCTGAGCTTGGGGTCAGGCTGTACTCTCAACAGGCCCTTCAGGGGGTGGCCAAATTGATTAACTCTCTATTCCAGGAAGGGAAAGGAAAGATTAGGCACTATGAAAGGGGCCTCCGCGAAGGGGCTGAGAGCCTCTAAAGAAAGGATCAATGTTCCAGCCATCTCCCTTCGCCTCCCCATGCCCAGGATCTCTTCTCCTCCACTGTTGGGAAGGACTCCTCAGTACCAGTTGCCCAGTTGGGAGATAACTGCCTCATCCACTTGGCCAGCTGAGGAGGTCACTGGAGAATGGCCCCAGGTTATTGCTGAGAGGGGTGCAACCACCTCTTGTTCCAAATAGTTGCCAACGATAAGTCATTTGACATAGATAGGCAATTCCCAGGACTATGAAGGGAAGCAAAATCCACATAAAGTCACTGCAAAATGTGTAGTATTCACACTTTTCCTTTAAAAAAAATTCTCAGGGTCAGTGACTCAGATTACACAGTGCTTTGCTGTCATTTTCTATCAATCAGGACTTCTAGATAGCTGAGGAGAAACTTGGACAGGACCTAGGGCAGGAAAGCAAAGAGAAATAAAGTCTGAAGAGATACCGTGCAGAATTCCTTTCTACTTTTTGAGGTCAAGAGGAGGACAAATGCGTGCACTTCCAGGCCCTCCAGCAGGCTTGGATGAAGTTAGTGGATGATCTAACTGAAGAAGGCCTCCCTTGTTAGGGGTGTCCATCCCCCCCAAATAGAAAAGTTTTGGAAAAGAGATTAGAAAGGAGAGAATGAGGAGGAAAATATAGAGCAATTCTAGCTTTAAAAGGGAAAAGAGCCAGAGTGATATCGTTCTCCATTCCAATGATTAAAATTAAGCCCTTATTTTAAGTGACCATCTGCCCATGATTGTAGAATCATGGGACAGTGGAAATGGACAGGACTCGCAAGTCATATCTCAAACGTGGATGCTGTTTTCCTCCCAGAAAGCCAAGGAGGTACTTTCTCCTACGTAAACAATTCACTCTCTTTTACAGAGGAGGCATTGCCCAGATTTACACAGGAAAGTATGGGAGCTGGGACTTGAACTCCTCTCTTCTGTACCATCTAGTTTAACAATTTGCCGACGCATTAACCCACTCTGTAACATCCCCAACAAGCCACCATCCCGCTTCCGTTTCAACACACGCGGTGCTAGGTAATTCACAGGGCTGCAAGGCATCTCGTGGCGTTTTAGTACACTCTAACTGTTGAAGTTTTTCTTCCTATCCAGCTGAGACCCTCCTAACGCCATCAGTTGGTTCTAGTTCTGGATGGAGCAAACTGGCCAGTCTTACACATGTCTGTCATTTGACCGCTGCCATGCCAGTTTGGTTGCTGTGCCCCTCTGATTCTCCTCTTCTCCAAGCTGAGCATCCCCATGTCTTTCACTAGAGTCTCAGATGGCATAGCGTCTCTGCCCTCATGGTCCTGAATGGGACCTTTTGTGATGGACAGGATGGAACATAGTGCTTGAGATGGGAACAGCCAATGACGGGGTATCACCTCCCTTGTTAGGGATGTCATGTGTCTATCGAGGAAGCCAACAGTAGCATTTTATGGAGGCAGCCTGGCCTAGTGGATAGAGAGCTAGCCTGGGACTCAGAAAGACCCGTGTGGGGAGGGTCAAGTCAAATTCTGCCTGAGAAACAGTTTTTGTGACTCTGGTGAGTCATTTAATGTCTGTGCTCTAGGGAGCTCCCCAAGCCTGGAGGTTGCAAAAAAGATGCTGAGCTACGTTGGTAGAGGGAATTTCCTGTGCTGATGAAATCACAGCTCCCGTCCTGATCCCTATCTCCAAGATGACATTACTTTACTTTCTTTTTTTTTTCCTTTTGGCTGCTGTGTCACTGTGCTGATGTTGTGGAAAGTGACTTGATTAAGAGTCGGAGGACTTTACCTAGGGCTGCTACTCTTGGCTGGCATGAACTCAGACCATGATCCTAACTCGCCTGTGTAGTTTTACAAAGCACTTTCCTCAGAGAAACAGGATGAGATAGATCATGAGGATCATCATCCTTTTACAGAGAATGAAACTGAGGCTTTGAGAGTTTGACGCTTGTCCCTAGTCACATAGCCGGGAAGCATCTGGCACGAGATTCAAATCCAGATCTCCGGACTCCCAAGACCAGTACCCTGCCCGCTATGCCCCACTGCCCATCAACAAGACATTTCATCTCATTGGGCCTCAGTTTCCTCAATTGTAAAATGAAATGGTTGGATTAGATCATCTCTAAGGACCCCTTGAGTTTGAAATCTTGTGATCATTTGGTTCTTAGTAAATTTGCTTGTCTGTGGAAACCCTGGGTTGTTTTCCCAGGGACTGCTTCCCAGCCCTGTCCTTCCATTGCTTTCAGCTCAGCCAATGTCTTTTGGAGCCCAGGGGTCTGCAAAGATTCCCATTACTCCCTTTTACATTTTGGTTGCCCTATCTTCCATTGACAGTTGCATATAAACAAAATCCTGGATGCCTGAAATGCCAAAGTGTTTCACCTATCTGATGCTGCCCCCATCGCTGTCTTCCCATGGATGACTTTTTTTCCTGAGCCCTCTTGGATACTGCTTTGGGAATCTTTCTTTGTATTTGGGAAACTATTGGTCTATAGCCATAGCTGTCACTTGGCCGTCCCACGCACAGGATCACCATCATACTAAGTGTATGTGACTTCAGTCAGATCAGGGAATGCAAATTCCACAGAGCCCATGTTTCAGAATACACTTCAGAATTCATTATCCTGCAGCATCATTTTCTTGAAGAACCATTAGTAGAGGCGATTTAGGCCAACCTCATCATTTCTCAAATGGGGAAACTGAAGCTCCGGGCATGAAGCGACAAGCACACTCCCTACTCACTCTCAGGCGGTCTTCCCTCCAGCCACCCTTGCCTTGTAGCCCAGAGACTTTGTATGCCCTGGGAGCTTTAACCCTTCGTTGTCAGAACTTCTGCCTTGGGGCATGTATTGTCCTCGGTGTTAAGGACCTCACTAGGTCCACTATTTCAGGAAGGTCCCAGCTATGGGAGCGCTTTACTTCCTACTCAGCCATCATTTAGCATAGTGTTTGCCACATGGTAAGCCATTAGTAAATGATTTTTTTTTTCTTCCAAGGTTACACAGACATAATTTAGCAATACTGGAGTCTGAACCCTAGTTCTCTGACTTGAAATTCACTACTTTTTCCACTAAACCACACTACCTCCCAATTCCTTTAATGGATCTTTATATGGTATGGTATCTAGTCTTCTCTCCATCTCAGAGGCTTTTTCCTCAGCACAAGCTTAAGTTTGTCCTAACCAAATGTGGCTCCCAGGACAAATACAATGCTCCAGATTTGGTCATTGGGATTGTGTATGCCTTTCTTTAGGTATTATGCTTCTGTTCCTACAGGTTAAGATGGCATTGGGGCTTCTTTTGGGTTTTGGGGTTTTTTTTTGGTTTTTTTTTTGTTTTTTTTTTGCTGCCCTGTTGACTTCTTTTGAACATAATGTGAAATAAAACAACCAGATTGTCTCCTTCACATAAATGGCTGCCACATATCCTCTATCTTGCATTTATGCAGTTAATTAATTTTTTTTAACTAAATGTGGTACTTAGCATTTATTCTAAATATGTTTCCACATATTAGATTTACTCCATTGTACTAGAGTGTTGAGCTGTTGAATCATAATTCTATCAACTTACCTACTTCTCTTAGTTTTGCTTCATTCATGGGTCCGATGAACATGCCTGCTTTAATCAAGGTCATTGATGCAAAATAGGCCCAAGGAGTAAACCCTGTGGTATTACACTAGAGACCTCCTAGTAAGTTGGCATTGATCAATGCTCTTTAGATCTGGTCATTCATCTAATTATATTATAGATCGTATTTTTTCCATCTCGTACCCAAAGATACTGCGAAAGTCCTTGACAGATACCTGGCTGACATCCTGGTATACACTAAGCCTCTGGCAGTTTCCTGATCAGCCGAAGAAGGAGATAAGGTTAGTCTGGCATGACTTGGTTTGCTGTTGTTGTTGTTTTTCCTTCTGAACTAAATGATGTTCTTTATATAATAGAATTGTTTGATTTTAAAAATAATTTATTGTGTACTCCAAACAACAAAAACAAATAAACACATTTACAGGTATTTACATTTTAAAATTAATTTCTGCGTGCGTCTGGTCCCTAACGGCTCATTAGCTGCTCTCTCTATAACCCCTTTCTTTCTTTGTTTATTCATTCTTCTCTGTATTTGCTTGTACATTTGTCCTTTTCTGTAATTGTAGTCAGAATGTTTGCTCTTCTCCTGGTTCCGTTGTCTTCATATTCATTCCTGTGTCTTTCCAAATGGCTTTACATGTCCCAGAGTTATTATTTTTAATGGCATTGTAACATACCATTACACTGACATTAGACTTGGAAACATCAATGAATCCCTGATTACATTTGATATAGCTATTCTCCCTACCAGCTCAGATTGGAGACCATCCATGCCTCCTCGTTCTATTCATTTCTTGGCTAGGTTCCTTTCATGAAACCTCCATTATGGAGCTCCCCCAGCACATCCGGCACCTTTGTGACGGTCTCATGGGATTTCTTTGCACTGCAACCCTGTCTCCCTGCTCTTTCTCCATCTCACCAAAAGTCCATCTTTCCTTCTTCTATAGTTGTGGGTGTCCTTTGGAATATATTTCATGCCAAGGCTTCATTGGTAGTCTGGTACAACCTCCTGCAACCCACCATATACATTTCCATTGCCCTTTGGGCCACCTGCAATTATTTTTCTGCATGGTCTAGTAGCTCAAAATGTGTAAACACAGTGATATAGCAGCTGAAAAAAGCTGATGCAATTTAGATTGTATTAAGAGAAAAACTAATCCTAATGGCTTCCTTTAAGTCTCAGCTAAAATCATATCATCTATCTACCTTTTCCTTCCTTCTTGAGATTGTCTCTAATTTTCCTTGAATATATCTAATATGTACATAGTTATCAGCATGTTTTCACCACCTTGGAATATGAGCTCATTGAGGGCAGGGACTGTTTTTTTTTTCTTTCTTTCTTCATATCCTCAGAACTTAGGGCAGTGCCAGGCATATAACAAATACTTAATAAATGCTTATCTACTTGACTTATCTTCACATGGCATGGTTTTCAGTCCCTTCACCATCTTGGTCACCCTCCTCTGGATATACTGTAGCTTATCAATGTCTAATAAGGCCTTGAAGGATGGGTAGGACTTAGCTAGAAGGAGAGGAGATGGGGAAGAGACTCTATGTGAGAGACACAAACAGTAAGAGTATTTATAGGAATAAACAGCTATGAATAAGATCCTGTACTACAAAGTTTGCAGTTTAGGATCTATGCTATTAAAGAGTGGGAAATGTTTGGAAAAATTAGTTGGGGTCAAAGTAGAGGGACTTGAATGCTAGGCTAAGGTTCAAACTTTATCCTGTTGGGTCCTTAACTTTGTCAGAGTTCAGTCCTGTCATTTGTTTAATATTACTTTGGTCATTGGACAAGGGTCTTTGGAATTTTTAATCGATCCATCAATGAGCATCTATTAAGGTCTTACCGTGTCTGGAGACACAAAAGAATGGCAAAAACAATTCTTGCCCTCAAGGAGCTTACATTTTAATGGTTTAAGAAAACACGTACACAAATTAGTACACACAAAACGCATACATGGTAGATGGAAGACAGCCTTAGAAGGGAAGACAGTAGCAACCAGGAGCCAGAAAAGGCCTCCTGAAAAGGTGGTGCCTGAGTCGAGACTAAAAAGGACCCAGGGATGCTAAGAAGCCTTGATGAGGAGTGAGAATGTCCGAATGATAAAGGAAGGAAATGGTACATGGAGTGTCATGTGAGGAACAGTAAGGAGGTCAATATGGCTAGAAAGGGGTGTTTGTTGTGGGGAGTACTTTGTTAAAATATTGGAAAGACAGGAAGGAGCCAGACTCTGATAATCTTTAAAAGTCAGAGGACTTTATATTTGATCCCACAAGCAAATGGGAGTCACTGGAGTTGATTAAGTAGGGATGCTATAGTCAAACTTGCACTTCAGGAAAGTCAGTTTGGCCCCTTGATAGAGGATTGGTGTATGGAGAGACTTGAGACTTTTTTTTTTGACTAGGTAATTAGGATTAAGTGACTTGCCCAGGGTCCCACAGCTAGTAAGTGTCAAGTGTCTGAGGCTGGACTTGAACTCAGGTCCTCTAGGGCCACCGCTCTATGCCCTGCACCACCTAGCTGCCCCACCCCCTTTTTGTATTTAATTCATTTAATTAAAGTTTAAAAACAAAAACGTTTAAGTGCATGGTAACTTTAAATAGGTTAAATATAACTTAAAATATCATCTATAAACTTTATAGCGCTGTTATAGATATATTAAAACTCAAATACTGGTAGTAGAAATAACAGCAATATAGCAAAATAATTCTACCTAAATTTACTAAATGCTTAGGTCTACATGCAATGATATTAAATAGAAAACACGGTTGGTTGGTTGTTATCTTTTGTTCTTTAAGAGGACCAAAATGACATTATTATGCTAGAGTCAAGTTAGAGTGTTTCTGACTGTGGGATCGGACCAATACGAGCTCGGAATGTTCCACTGCAGGTCAAGCACAAACAGTCCATGTGAACATTTGGATGGATTTTCTAAATTTGTGCATCTTGCATTTCTCTTGAGCTAGATCAGTGGTCCTGTGCCACTGTCTCCCATGTCACACAATCAATTCCAGAGTTGTGAAGAGAGACTATGGGAGTGTCCTCATATTGTTTCTTCCAATGATCATGTGAATGCTTGCCCTGTGTGAGTTCTCCATAAAATAGTCTTTTTGGCAAGCTCATGTTTTGCATTCGAACAATGTGGCCAGCCCATTGGATTTGTGCTCTCCGCAGTAGAGTTTGAATGCTTGGCAGTTTAGTTTGAGAAAAAGACCTTATATCTTCAGAATCTTCCTAAGGCAATTCAAATGGAAGCTATTCAGTTTCTGGCATGGCACCAATATACTGTCCAGGTTTCACAGGCATACAGCATTGAGGTCAGCACAGCAGCCATATAGACCTTCAGTTTGGTAGTCAGTCTAATACTTCTCTGTCACACTTTCCTTCGGAGCCTCCCAAGCACTTAGCTAGCTCTGCAATGTGTGCATCAACCTCATTATCAATGCATACATCCCTGGAAAGTACACTACCAAGTTATGTGAACTTATCCACAACATTCAAAACTTCTCCATTCGCTGTAACCAATAGTTCCACATATGGATGGTGTGTTGATGGCTGATGGAGCACCTGTATTTTCTTGATGTTAGTTGCTAGGCCATAATTAGCACAAGCAGCAGAAGATCGATCCATACTTTGTTGCATCTCAGTTTCAGAGGCTGCATTGAGTACACAATCATCTGCAAACAGAAAATTATGCATCAACACTCCCCCCACTTTGATCTTGGCTTGTAGCCTTTTCGAGTTGAAGAATTTACCATCAGTGCAGTAGGTAGCCTTGATGACCTTGTTCATCCTCATTGAAGGCATTTGGCAACATGACTGAAAACATCATGCTAAAATTAGCATGGGAGCATGTTTCACTCCACTGGTGACTGGGAAAGCACGAGAGCATTGTCCATTATTCAGAACCCGGGCAAGCATGCTGTCATGAAATTGATGTACAATGCTGATGAACTTCTTTGGGGATTCAAATTTTGTCATAATTTTCCATAAGCCACCATAACTGAGAGTATCAAAGGTCAGATCAATGAGCATTGTGTACAGACTTCTGTTCTGCTTCTGGTATTTCTTCCTTGGCCCTTTCTGAAGCCACACTGGTTCTCAGGTAGATGACCATCTTCCAGGTGAAGGATCAGCCTCTTAAGGAAGACTCTGGCAAGAATCTTGCCAGCAATGACTAAGAAAGAAATCCCCCTGTGATTGTCACAGGACAATCTATTTCCTTTACCTTTATAGAGATGGACAATGGAGGAATCCTTGAACTGCTAGGGGATAACCTCCTCTTGCCATATAACCTGGAAAATCTCAGTCAGCTTTTGTATGAGCAATGTACCCCCTACCTTGTAAATCTCAGCTGGAATAGAATCATCACCAGGTGCTTTGCCACAAGAAAGGAGCCTAATAGCATTCAAAACCTCTTCTGCAGTTGGAACTTCAATTAGTGAAGGATTGACTTCAAGCTAAGGTAAACAGTCAATGGCTTCAGCATTGATTGATGACAGTCTGTTCAGAACACTATGGAAGTGTTCAGCCCATCTCTCTAGGATCATGTCCTTATCACTAATCAATGTGCCTCCATCAGCACTGAGTAGTTGAGCTGTACCATAGGTCTTTGGCCCATAAATAGCCTTCAGGGCATCATAAAAGTGCTTTTGATTGTTACTATCAGCATAAACTGAATTTTATCAGCCTTCTTACTGAGCAAAGAATCCTGCATCACTCTAAACTTCACTTGTAAATGCTGCCTTCTTAGGGGTGGATGAACTATCGTGCTGGTAAACCCTATGGAATTCTCATTTTTCATTTAGCAGCTTCTGAATTTCCCCATCATTTTCATCAAACCAGTCTTGATGTTTGCAAGTGTTCTGACCCAGACGACCAAATGTAGTGCTATACACCAAATCTCTGAAAGCTGCCCACTTCTTTTCTGCCAACTGTGTGCTGGCTTAACTTTCCCTTCCAGTTAGCAACAAACTGTTCCTGCTCAGAGAAGAGCTCTAATCTGTTGACATTAATTCTTCTGGTAGTCATTTTGGGGCCGCCACTTTTGTTGAATGTGAATATTTAGCTTGGAGAGGACAAGTCTGTGATCAGTCCAGCACTCTGTGCCACACATTGCCTTCGGCACGCTTACATCCCATCTACCCCTTCTCCTTACAATCCCATAGTCTATTGCATGCCAGTGTTTTCTGTGAGGGTGCATCCACAAAGTTTTCTTGTGTTTAGGTAAATGGAAGACAGTGTTGGTGATGAGAAGGTCATGAGATGCACACGTCTTCAGTAATAAGTGACAATTGCTGTTGCTGTTTCCAGCTCCCTTCCTCGCTAGGACTCCCAAGTCTGGTAGTCTGAGCCTATTCTAGCATTAAAGTCATCCAGAATTATGAGCTTGTCCTCTTTTGGCACATTGATGATAAGGGGCTCCAGGTCTTCATAAATTTTTTCTTTGACCTCATCAGGGTTTGTCATGGTGGGAGCATAGGCATTGATGATGATGGCCTGACATTTTCCTGCAAGTGTCAATCGCATTGTCACAAGCCTGTCATCATTCCTTTTGGTAGGCATACAAGCTTGTTGACTAGATTAGTTTTGACTGCAAAACCTACACCAGCTTCACAGTGCTCCCTTCACCGTGGCCAGTCCAGAAAAACATGTATCCAGCTCCAACTTCAGTAAGCTCACCTTCATTTGCCAGCCTTGTTTCACTCAGGGCTACTCTTTGGATGAGATACCTGCTGAATTCACTTGCAACAAAAGTTGTTCGTCTTTCAGGTCTACTGGATTTTGTGTTGTCTATAAGTGTGAATGCATTCCATGTACCGATGGTGAGCAGAATCATCTCTGCAGATGTTTTCGTACATTTTTTTGTGTGTTTCGGCTGCAGGGTGGGATCCCTGACTGCCACAATAATCAGGCCATAGTTGGGTAAGCAGATGATTTTTAGGGTACCTTTTTTAGCCCCTTCTTCACACCAGGAGGGAGCAGTGCAAACCTTTCAAAGCTGCTCAGACACCCAGGAGACTGCTAAATCCTACTGCTGCTTCCAATAAGAAAATGATCCTAGGGTCTGGGATGCCTATGCAGGGTTATGACTACAGCTCCCACTGTATCCATACCAGCTGCTTCATCACTTGCCTGTTGCCACAGGACTTTGAGACAGGTAAAAATGGTAAAATAGCATGGGCAATGTCTTCTGATTTGTGTGTAAATTGGATTTAAGTGAGGCACAGTTGCACAAAGTCATTGGCCTCACTCTCTCCTCCAGAATCATCACAGTCCAGTGGCAAGACAGAGTCAAGATGACTGGTGATGGCTCGAGATGCAGTGAATGATCTTGGCATCTTCTATATCTAACCAAGCCCTTAAGTGCTCCACAGCACCTGCTTCAGCTGCCTTCATGGCCATTGGAACAAATTGTTCTCATCCACCCATTCCAACAGGGGAAGTCTTCACATGCCTGGGGTAGACACCCCCTTAATTCACCAACAGATTTGAGGCCCCTTGCTTATTCTCAACCTGGTAGCCTGTCTGCCAAAATGATTTATTAAGGTGTGGCTGCTGCACATGCTACAGTTTATTGGAGTCACAGGGTAGAGTTAGGTGGAACAGGTGGACACCAAAAGTGGAAAGCCAGCCCTGAAAAAGACTCAATAGCCCTCTCACCAGAGGTACCAGTCTTCCCTGAAGATACTCTCCACCCCAGAAAACAGAGTTCAACCTTCAAAGACAGATAAGTAAAATATTACAGTCAACTTGGTGGTTTCTAGAGTACCTAACAGCAACGTATCAAAATAATTCTACCTAAATTTACTAAATGCTTAGGTCTACATACAATGATATTAAATAGAAAACACAGTATAATTTTCAAAATAAGTATTACAGTCAATTTGGGGATTACTAGAGTACTTACCAGTAATATATCAAAATCTACCTAAATTTACTACATGCTTAAGTCTACATACAATGATATTAAATAGAAAACATACTACAACCTTCAAAGATAGATAGCTAAAGTATTACTGACATGGTTTAGGGGTGCTGGGACCCCCGAAATGTCAGGGTACAGGGTAGTGTTGCATGGAACGAATTCACACACTCAAACTAGTCAAGTGGCAAAGTTTTATTGAGATGCCCTGAAACGGACTAAGTTCTTTAGGGAACTTGCAAACTAACTGGGGTGATGCTAAAGTTTATGTGGAAAAAGGGACAGTGAAAAGAAGGCCAAATATGCTAATTAGGTGGCCTGGGGTAGGATGAAGGAGTGGTCAGTCTTCAAAGAAATACCCAAGAATCCAGGTGACTTGGGCACAGGTGCCAATGGTCGGGACTTTGGGAATGTAGGGGAAAATTCAGGGAATGACCAGAGATAGTTCTGTCAACGCCAGATATCAGGGGAGAAGGGACGAGATAATTCTGTTTACACAAAGGGTTGCCAGAGGCATGGTCCTTGGGCAAGAACCCCAGTGCCAGCATTGATAGCTTTTATCTGAGGAGTTACAGGGTCAGGTCTATAGGTGCCGGCAACAAGGAAAGAATTTCTCAAAAGGGCCCACTGCGATACTGGGCTGCTTTCACATATGTGGTCTTTTTCCTTTGGGGTCCAAATCCTTTCACCTTATCATTACAGTCAATTTAGTGGTTTCTAGGATACCTGCAACAACTAACAATTTGGGGGGCAGGGTTACAAATATAAAGTTTTTAATAAAGAACTATACAAATATATTTACATATACATATGTACACACAGTACGTATTAAAACTTATGACACAACACATTTTCTAATACATTAGATTTTTTCACATTTGTATATTTAATAGAAAACCATTAAATATGTAAACATAGTTCATTTCACAAATGAACATTATTTCTTCCTTTAAAGCATGTAATTTTTCTTTCAAACCTCTAAATGTTCCTGAATTTCTAGGGGGACTGGATCCTGATTTAGATTTGGCATTTTTGAGGATTCATTAGTAAATCCAGCTTCGTCAAGCTTCTTAGTTATACTTTTTTTTCAACCCCTGCTTCATCTTTGCCAAGTAGGCCTACATTCTGCTTTTTGAAGACACTATGTTTACAGCAGAATACACTAAATTTCCTTTTGGCATACAACATCTGCTGAGGAACATACTGACATTAATATTCCTAACACGCAGTGGCTCCAGAACTCGCCTGTTTAATTTGTCTGACAATGGTTTCCTGATTCTTAATTCTTCCCAATAGAACAAAGCTATATGTCCCTAGTTCTGTCATCATTGATGTGTGGGAGACCAGTGCCTCAGGCCATTGCAGTGGCCCAAGTGAGAGGGGACAAGGCTTGGGATTAGGTTCGCATCTGTGTGGAGCACAGTACCAAATGCAAAAAGAAACAGGACCCACTGAATTGTTCGTACAGATTCCCAGGACTGTATATTGACTTAGAAACTGCATCATAGCATTATCTATGTCCCATTGTATTTTTTATTTATTTTGCTAAATATTTCTCAATTATACTTTAATTTGCTTACTGCTGTACATGTCAGGGCCAGGTGAGTATTAGAATCTCTGTTGTACAGAAAGAAATGACAAGGTTTGGCAACTGATTGTGTTGGGTGCATGTGTGAGGAATCTGGGATGATCACATTGGGGTTTGGAACTGGGGTGACCGGAAGGGCAATGATGCGCCACCTCAAGTAAAAGACAAGTTCAGAAAAGGGGGAACGGTTCAGGGTAAGGAGAGCTTGGCCTTGCGGGTTTGAGATGCCTGTGGGATACTTATTCTAAATGTAGAAGTTCACCAGTTAAATTCATGTTTATTGATGATCTGGGGCAGTTTATTTGGCCAATTACCAACTGCTGGATATTTTAGGTTGTTTTCAATTCTTTGTAGCCACAAATGATGCTGAAAAGTAGCATTGTTATGCTACGCTTCTAACTCTGGGCTTATTGGTTTAAGGATTTGATTTTTTTTTTTTTTGTTACTCTTCTTGCATACTGCTTTTGGCCTTCAAGAGCTGATAATCTGACATTTTACCAGCAGTGTGTGAGTGTGCCCACTTCCGCATACTCCTACAAGCAACGAGATTGTCCGTCGGTATTTTTGACCAGTTTTGCAGATGGGAAATGGTATATTAAAGTTGTTTTAATTTTGATTTATCTGATTATTATCGAGCTTAAAGATTTTTTCAAGTGATTTACAATACGTTTATCCTCTCTTATAAACTATTTGTATCCTCTGACTATCTGGCCGTTACACAGCTGCCAGAATTTTGTAAAGCACAAGTTGGACCACTTCACTCTATCACTCCAGAATCTCCCATGGTTCCCCATTGCCTCCAGAATAACAGAGAAACTCATCAGCCTGGTATGTAAACCTTCCACAATCTGGCTTCAATCTATCTTTCAGTGTTTGTTTCACATTATTGCCCCTCAAGCACTCTGTGTTCCAACCAAATTGGCCATCCTCAAAATCAGAAGTATCTACCTAGCATCCATCCTTGCACCAGGGCCTTATCTAGAGTTGTCCTGTTGGCAGTCCTGAGGACGGGACCCAGCCACCCACCTGTCTCCTGACCAGACTCCCTAGGGCCTTAGCACCACCTCCTCCTGCAGTCTGTGCATGAGGCCTCTAGGAGCACCACAGAATACAACATCACCACCTGTGGTTAGACATTAAGAGAGGACCTTGAACAGCCTAATCAAGGGTCTTCCTCAACAGAGCCTTTCCCAACCAATGGTACTCTGCCTGGCCTGTTTCCTCAATGCTTAGCATAGTCCCCACCTGAACCCAGTGATTCTAAACCTCTGAATGCTGATGTACAAACCCAATTCTCTCTTCTCCTATTGCCTACTCCCTTACTCCCATTTACTCCATCCTATCCCTGGAACGTCCCACGGCAGATCTACCTGCCCTTTTCACTGTGCCCTCTGGAATGCCTGCTCCATAGCTGACAAGCTTCCTTTTTTCCTGAGTCTTTTCCTTTCTCTTTTCATCTTCTGGCGCCAAATGAAACCTAGTTTCCTCCTCACCACCTTTTCTAGTTCTGGTTGTACTTTCACTCACACCTCCAACTCACTGGTTACAGTGGAGGAGTCAGAATATACTACCTGATCGTCATTGCACATACCGTTGTCCCTCAGCAGCATTTCCTGTGAGATTCATGCTCTACAAATAGATGGTCCCATCAAGACTCTGGTGGCCATTCTCTGTCACCCCTCAGGGACAGTCTCCTTTCTCCTCAATGAGGTCATTGCCTGGTTCACTATCTTTCTACCTCAATTCTTGCTCTCTTATTATTAACATTGATGATTTTCCAGTTTCTTATTCTGGCTGGTTCCCGTCACTGACTCCTGCATTCCATCTCAGTCACACAAAGAGATGGTCACACTCTCATTGTCTCTATTCCCTGCAACTGTTCTCCTTCCACGTCCGTGAACTTTTATCTAATTAGCTGTTTATGATTTCATCCTTCCCTCTGTTTTATGATCCCTTGTTCTTTCTTGTCACTGTGACTTCAGAACTCTCTCAAGGGGTGGGGAACCTTCAGCCTGGAGTCTACTTCAGAGAACAAATCCCCTTCACAAAAGGATTTGTTCTGTAAAACTTGGGACTCAGTCAAAAAGCTGAACCAGGGACCTAGAGGGCCACACAGGCTCCCCACCCCTGCCTATACCTCAGTTCTTTCTGAAGCCATCTCCTCTGGATTGGCTACACTCTTGGTGAACCAGTTCAACTCAACACTATCCTCAGCCCGAGAATCTCTCACACTCTTGTCTTGCTGACAATCACACCTTGCCAGACCCCAACCCTGGATGATTCCTAATGTCATCTTCCTTCATTCCTATTCATGTGCTGCTAAGCTAAGAAGAAAATGACAAAACCACAGTGATCTGGCCCACTGCCAGTTGATGTGACACCATCTCCCGTGGTCCCTGACTGCAGCACAGCAATCCTTTTACGTTTTTCCTGGGATGGGCCCAGTCACTAGAGTGGCCATTCCAACCCACTTCCTCAAGCCTTCCATAGTGCTCTTCCCTGCACCCTCTCAGATGAAAACCTTGCCTCGTAATTCACTGAAGAAGTTAGAGCGACTTACTGAGGACGCGGTCTTCTCCCCGCCTGCCTCTCGCATTCCTCCAATATCTCCACCCACCATCTCCTCCCTCCTTTCTCAAATGAAGACTGGCCCTTCTCCTCGCCCCTCATGCCCGGATGCTTTGTCTCTCTACCTGATTTCTCTGGCTTCCTTCCAGACTCAGATCAAATCTGACCTTCTGCAGGAGGCCTTTTCAGGTCTCTCTCCCTACCCCGCCCCACCCACTTCCTTCCCTGGAGAGTACATTCCATTTCCACTAATAGATGTACATAAATACACATGTGTATATGCGCATATTTATCTTACCTGTGCCTCATTATTGGCTGCTTGTCTCCTTCATTAGAATGTGTGCTCTCTGAGGACAGAACAGTGGTTTTTGTTTTGTATATCCCCAGTGCTTAGCTCAGTACCCAGCACACACTAAGCACTAAATAAATGCCTTTTCATGGTACCTAGAGTGCACTGCACCCTTGTTTCCACTTCTTTTATTTCCACTTCCACTACTGCCCTCCCTAGATCAGCTCAAAGGGTCTCCTCCCATGCTTTTAGGGGGTTCTCTCACCTCTAGGAAACGTGTGTGTATATTTACCCATTGACGTGTTGGATCCTCCAGTAGAATTTAAGCTTCTCATGGACAGGGGCGGCTTTTTGTTTTGTCCCTGTGTCCCCCAGTAACTAGCATGGTGCCTTGAACTTAGTAGATGTTTAATAAACTTAGAAGATGCTTGTTGAATTGGATTGAATTTAGCCATTTATCCAGTGATGCCTGGATGTTGCTTGAATATTTATAGCAGCTCTTTGTAAATTTCAGATGGTAAATTTGTATTGGTTGTATTTGCTAAAAAAAAATTTTCACCAATATTTTATCATGATTATATTGTTTTGACTTATACAGAGCTTTCTCATTTGTATATAATAAAACCCACCTACATTATACCCATTAATTTCTTCTGTTTAATAGTTGAAAATTAATCTACCCTACACAATTGAGATAAATATTTCCTTTTCATCTAACTTTAAAATTCATTTTCTCATGATAAATCTATGATCCTAAATTTCTTATTCTTTTTTTTGGGGGGGGGCATATTGCTAGTCATTTTCCCAACTACATTTGTTTAAGTAATAAATTCTTTCCTTAGTTTTGATCTTTTGTATTGGTTTGGTCTTATTTCTAAGATTTCTGTTCTGTCCCAGTGGTCTGTTTTTTAGAATATCTGACCAGTATCAGATATTTGTTTTTGCAGACATAGCTTTAAGTTTTATTTGAAAGTTTGGGAGTGCGAGTCTGCCGTAATTCAGTTTTTCTTTTTCAAGTAAACCCTTCACATTCTTCTGTTAGTTAGTCTGTTTTCCTATACAAGGGTCAGGGTCTACTTTCACTCCCAATTAATCACAGAAGGCCCAAATATCTCACTTGAATCAATCAGTCAAAAGTAAACAGGGTGTGAATAAATTCTTAATCAATTTGAAGGTATCATAGGGAAAAGGATCATAAGACTGATCATTCGTCAATTAATCAGAGGTATCATTGAGGTCCAGACAAGTCCTTAAACAATGTGGGAGGGCAAAGTGCTTTGATAATTAGATGAAAATACAGGACACCACATGGAAATGCTTTGTGAATTTTTGAAGGAAATCAGTTATGTCTGTGGGGCTATGTAGAACAGAGCAAGATATTTTGGAAACTCAGAGTCCAGCAGGGAAGTATTCAAATTTTGGGAGCTTTATGCCTGTCCAAAGGGCAGCAAAGGGGAAGGAGTGAGCCCAGAGTGTTATGTTCCCCCTTCCACTGATGAGATGATGACCTTGTGAACTTCAAAAGATCAGAGTATCCCAGGATCCATTGGTCTTCAGTGGAGATAGCAGTGTACCCCAGCAGCTGTGGCTGATGGCAGTGTCTGCATTGGGAGCTGAGAGACACACCAGGGACAAACTAGACCGTCCAAGACGAGATTGTTTAGTATTCTACAAAAGCACTAACTCTTTGAACCTAACAGAAAGTTAAGAGGAACTTCGTGAAGATTTCATGAAGGGAGAAAAAAGGACTTCCAGTAAGCAGAAAATACACATTTATGTTTTAGCCATATGGGCTTTCTAAGTTTGAGCCTACTCTGCCCAGGGACCTTGTGTGAATGTGTGTGGGAGAGGGGATATGGGCATGCAAAAATGAGAGGTTGCACCCAGTTCGGAGGGTTAGTTTTGTAACTGCTGTTCTCATATTTTCTCAGTAAATACCCCTTTTGGAAAAGTTGATCTCAACAGGTTGTTGATATTGGGGAGCACATCAGAGGGGGCACATGAATGACCATACTAAACAAATCCAGACTGTCAGTGTTACAGCTAGAGTCCTGCGGGGAGAACTTGCCAGCTGCCTTGTGGGGACCAAGCCAGACAGCTGGAGTGGGGGTTGGAGGGACTAGCTCTGGAAGGCATGGTATGCTGGTAGGGGGAGCCAATAAGGAAATGAGAAAAGAAAAGTCCTTCACCATTAAATTCAACCTCTCTTTGATTGATTGGCTTCAAATTACCTTGCTATTTTTATATATAGCCTCCTGGGATGTGACTGATTCTCTTCAACCAGTCAAAAGATATTTTTTTGTGTGTGTGTTGTGTAATCTCTTTCATTCAATCAGCTATAACCTCTCTGGATCTTTCAAATTGATTAAGGGGATTATTTTAACTTAGTTTGCTTTGGATAGATTGATTGTTTCAATTGAGATGCCTAGACCTTTTGTGAATTAATTGTGGTTGGGACACATCTACATTTTATCATGACTTTACCTGACTCTATAAAGAAATACATTGGTATTAGTATTTAATTGGTATGGCATTAAATCTATAAATTAATTTAGGGAATATTATTATTCTTACTATGTTGATTTATCGATCCATAAACTTTGAATTTCCCTATAATTATATGGGTTTTATAGTTAGAGAGAGAAAAGCTATTTCATATATATATATATATATATATGTACATATATACATATGTGTGTATATATATGGGTATACACATACACCCACACTCACTTGTGTGTCTAAGTTAATATCCAAGTATTTAATTTTGTTGCTGTTGTTGATGTTATAATTTTGGCTTCTTTTTTATGATGTTTTCTTGGTCTTTGTTGGTGGTCTATAAGAGTATAAACAATTTTATGGATCTATCTTGTATCTAGCCACCTTGTTAAACTCATTATCTTTTTTATTGTTGCAGGTAGGGGATTTCCTAGGTCAACAACCATGGCATTTACAAGTAAAGACATTTGCCTCTTTATTTCATAGATCAATCCCTCTGACTTTTTAAAAATCTTATTAGAAATTCTAGAATTTTTCTCACTCTGCTTAATAGAAGTGATGGGAAGTAAGCACCTTTGTTTTGTTCCTGTTTTTAGCTATGACTTGTCCTTGATTGGATAAAATGACTTCCCAACTCCCTTCTAGCTCTAAATCTAAATGATCCAGTGAATCCACTCATGCTAGTTTAGAAAGGTCCTTCATTTTCCAAGGACACACACATCACACCTTTAATTATATGTCCTGGAATTTTACAAGAAGTTGGAGTTTACC
The DNA here is from genome assembly GCF_900497805.2 of Vombatus ursinus. NCBI lineage: Eukaryota > Metazoa > Chordata > Mammalia > Diprotodontia > Vombatidae > Vombatus > Vombatus ursinus. Next base: position 24,138,823 of record NW_020954577.1, on the reverse strand, counting down.
CTTTAAGAAAAATGCCACTGCTGAGAATAAACATAAATCTATATTGAAAAGAACAAAAAGGACATACATGAAGTGATTCAGATCTATTTAACAAATGGTTATTCAATGCCTGTTACCAGATGGTAAAACTCTATGAGGGCAGAACCATCTTTCTGACTCTCCCATTGTCTAGCACAGTGCTTCTCTGCACATGGTAAGCCCTTTGTTGAGTATAATTGAATTGCATGGGGATGTAGTCCTGGAGCAATACATTTAAAGTGTGTCTCTGACGTTCAGGAAACGTTAAAAGACAATGGAGGAAGGCCTCCACTGTGTTGGACAGATCCTCCTAAACAGACAAAAATCATGTATGTTGAGAAGACACAGATGGCTTGTCATCTAGAGCCTTGGATGGAGCTCTCACTTCACAGAGATCGCTCAAAGTGCCATGGTCCTTTGGTACCCAGATGGACTTGCCCTCATTGGTCAGTCAACAGTCTTTTACTGAGCTCTGCCTATGTGACAGGCACCGTGCTAAGCACTGGGGATGTGAAGAAAGAGAAAACAAAACAAAAAACAGTTGCTTCTCTCAAGACACATTCCAAGGCGGGAGTCTGCATGTAAACAACTGACTAGCTACAAGATACATACGTAGAATAGAGGGAAGAGAACCTGAAAGGTGAAGCATTAATAGGTGGGACAGGTGGGAAAAGCATCTCATAGAAGGTGAGCTTTGAGGACCCACATGTACAAAAATATTTATGGCAGCTCTTTTTGTGGTGGTAAAGAATTGGAAATTGAGGGGATGCCCATCAATTAGGGAATGGTTGAACAAGTTGTGGTATATGAATGTAATAGAATACTATTGTGCTATAAGAAATGATGAGCAGATTTCAGAAAAACCTGGAAAGACTTACATTAACTGATGCTGAGCAAAGTGAGCAGAACCAGGAGAACATTGTACACAGAAACACATTGTATGATGGAGTACTCTCAGCTAAACAGTGTTCTAAGATAATCCCAAAGGACTCATGATAAAAAATGCTATCCACCTTCAGAGAAAGAACTATGGAGTCTGAATGCAGATTAAAGCATACTACTTTCACTTTTTTTTGTTTTTTTTTCTTGTGTTTTTTTTATCTGATTTTTCTTTCACAATATGACTAAGGTGGAATATGTTTAAAATGATTGCATATATATAACCTACATCAGATTCCTTGCCATCTTGGGGAGGAGGAGGGAAGGAAGGGAAGGAGAATTCAAACTCTTATAAAAAATTAATGTTGAAAATTATCTTCTCATGTAACTGGAAAAAAGAAAATACTATTTACAAAAAAAAAGTGAGTTTGGAGTCTTGAAGAAAGATGGGGAAACCTAGAGGCAGAGGTGAGGACACACAGGTGGGGTAGGTACCAATGTTGAAATGGACATTGGGAGAAAAAGAACAGAGTCATAGTGACAGAAGCAAAGGATGCCAACAGTTCCCAAACCACAGTGCCAGATCAGGGAGCCCCATCCTCCACTAACATGAAATGGTGGGAAGATGTGAGCAGACCTTGGATTTAGCAGTGCATGGGGCTGGCGGGGAAAATAAGGCTTAGGGTTGTGACATCCATCCCATGCCATCTTGTCCAGTGAGAATGAAAAGAGATGTCAAATTCCAGCATCTGTTAGCGACTGAAAAACCTCTCCACCCCTCTGAGATTGAAGACAAAAGTATTTGATGACCTGTCTTACTTTTCAGGCCATAGAATACCAACCTAAGGGCTCAAGAGAGATCATACGCAGAACCTCCTATCCATGGATCAAGAGTGTTGAAAACAGTTCTTTGATGTCACAGTATTTGATATTTTAAGTAAATTGTCCATCTTTGCTACTGATATGAAGTCTACATTAATCTGAATGGACCAATAAAGTGGGGAGTTTCTAGTCAGATACGAGCAAATGAGTCAAAGAGAGTAGGACAATCAGGCCCCTTACCCCTACCTCCAGCAGAGGCTGCACCATCAACTACAGGGATTAAAAAGGATTAGGAACATGAACAGAAGAGATTTTCTGGGCAAGCAGGAAGGATGAGGTGAGACGGTGATAGAGACCTTGAGGGAGTCTGTCATCTCAGACCAAGAATGGACCAGATTCAGTGTACTGGACAGTGAGGTATCCAGACCAGGAGAAGGCCAAGTTTCAGTCCCTCTACTTGTAGTTATTTTCTACAGGCGATGTTAACAGCTTGGGTTTATGCAGCTCTCTATAGTTACCACAGTATATTCTCTCTTTGAGGTGTATGGGGTGTTTGAGGAGGATTAGCACCTCTGGTGTGAGGGCCAGCTGAGCCCTTTTCAGGGCTGCTCAGTCACTTTTGGTGTGCGCCTGTCCCCCAACTCTCACCAGTGACTCCAAGAAGGTGTAGCATATTCAGCGGCCACACCCCAGTGAAACCAGTGTGGCAGATGGGCTAAACCAGGTTGAGGGTACCTGAGAAACTCATTTCCATCAGGGAGTTAGGGGATGTCTACTCCAAGCACGTGAAGACTTCCCCTGGCCGAATGGGCCCGTGAGAACAATTTATTCCAGTGGCTACAAAGGTGGCTGAAGCAGGCACTATGGAGTGCTTAGAGTTTGTTCATACACGGAAGATGCCAAGGTTATCCATTGCATTCAGGGCCATCGCCAGTCATCCTGACTTTTGTCTTGCCACCGGACTTCAATGACTTTGGAAGAGTGAGGCTGCTGACTTGGTGCAACTCTTCACTTAAATATAATTCATGGCTAAGTCAAGACTCACCCCTTTAACTCGGATCTGATGAAAATAATGTTCCGCCACTACCAGCCCTCCATTGTCACCTGCTTCCTCTGTACCAGTTCTTCCTTTCATGCCTCATTTGTATGAGACAATTGCTCCTTTTTACCTTTTCCTACCCAATTTTGTCTTTTAGAATTACCGCCTCATACTCAGCTCAGCCTCAACCTTTCTTTCAAACTACCTAAGTAATGATGATAGTCTTAAGAACACTGATAACATTTTCACATATAAGAAGTAAACAGTTTGACCTTAATGCATCCCTTATAATTGGTCTTTAACATTTTCCTTATATTTTTTCTGGATCTTATATATTGAATTTTCCACTGAGTTCTGGTCTTTCTGTCACAAATACCTGAAAGTCTTTCAGTTTGTTAAATATCCTTTTTTTTTTTTATTCAGGATTATATTCAACTTTCCTGGGTAAACTATTTTTGGCTGCAACTCCAGCTCTTTTGTTCTTTGAAACATTATGTTCCAAGACCTATGGTCTTTTGGTGTAGAAGCTGCTAGGTCTTATGAAATCCTGACTGTAGCTCTGTAATATTTAAATTATTTGTTTCTTGTTGCTTGTAATATTTTCTCCTTAACCTGGGAGCTTTGAAACTTGTCTATGATGTTCCTGTAAATTGCCCTCCTGGTATCTCTTTCAGGTGATGAATGGTGGATTTTTTTAATATTTCTCCTTTACCCTTTTGTTCTAGAACTTCAGGGCAATTTTCCTTAATAATTTCTTGTAATATTGTATCAAGATTCTTTTTTTGTTGGGAACTTTCAAGGAGTCTAACAATTATTATATTGTCTCTCCTCAATCTGTTCTCCAGATCAGTTGTTTTTCTAATGAGATGTTTCACATTCTTTTCTATTTTTTTCATTCTTTTAATTTTGATTTATTATTTCTTGGTGGCATTCACTTCCCCCACCCAGTTCTAGTTATCCAGGAGTTATTTTCTTCTTTAAGATTTTGGATATCTTGTTCCACTTGGTTGACTTTCTTTTCATGATTTTCTTAAATTGCTTTTATTTTTTTCCTACCTTTTCCTGGATCTCTCTTATTTGATTTTTGAAGTCCTTTTTAAGTTCTTTCAAGAACTCTTTTTGGGCATGTGACCATTTGACGTTACTCTTTGTGGTATGTGTAGCTTTTTTTTTTTTAACCTTACTATCCTCCTCTGAATATGAAACCAGATTTTCTTTTACACCATAGTAGCTGTCTATGGTCAGGTTCTTTGTCCTTTGCTTAGTCATTTTTATTTTGTTTCATTTTATTTTTAGCAGCTTGTTATTGTAATTGGGTTTACATCCGGAGTTGTGAGTAATGGTGCCCTAGGCCTCAGGTCCTTCTTACTGTTATTCACTGAATTGTGTCCAGGGGGCTAAGCTCAGGCACTTCTCTCCACCCCTAAGCCACGGCTACACCCCCCCTGCCACTCTGTCCCCAAAATGCTGCTCCCACCAGGCATGTGCTTGCTCCTCCTTGCCCACAGCTGCAGCCCAGGATCACATCTGGTCAGCACTGCTAGGTCTGTCTTCCAGAGAGAGCAGAGGGTCCTTCAGTCTTCCCCTACTCAGCCATCAGATCCCTGCTGTTTGTTAGATGAAAGTGAGGTGAAAATTCCCTAGACCTAGGCTTCTGATCCAGCTGCCCCCACGGCTGTTGTTTGCTGATTCACTGGAGTCTGTCTGGAGGGGCCTCAGCCCCTGGAGCTTGTGTCTTTCCCAAGGGTCCTCTCAGGTTGTCTTGGGAGTACAACTGCTTCACCCCTTTATTTTTGCCACTCTATGGTCATTTAGAGGTGACGTTCTGTCTGTTTGTGGAGGAAATTTGGAGAGCCTGGAATTTTCTGACCTACTCTGCTCTCTTCCCAGAATCCCTGGGTTAAAGATGGAACAACATATACATTTAAAAGGGTATAAAAGTCTTCTAAACTTGTAAAGAAATAAAAGGATGAAAGGAAAGGATAAGGGAGGGACTTTTAGAAGGATGTGCAATAAAAATTATATTTCATAAGGGACCACAGAAACATAGAATAAAAATTATTTGGAGACTAAACAACCTAATCTTGAAGAATGAGTGGGTTAAAGAACAAATCATAGAAACAATAATTTCATTAAAGAGAATGACAATAATGAGACAACATATCAAAACCTATGGGATACAGCAAAAGGAGTAATCAGAGGAAATTTTTTATCTTTAAATGTTTATATCAGTAAAATAGAGAAAGAGCAGCCCAATGAATTGGGAATGCTGTTAAAAAAAACTAGCAAAAGAACAAATGAAAAATTCCCAATTAAACACCAAATTGGAAATCCTAAAAATTAAAGGTGAGATTAATAAAATTGAGTGTAAGAAAAAAACTAGGAATTGGTTTTATGAAAAAAAAACCCCAATAAACTAGATAAACCATTGGTTAATATGATTTTTAAAAAGAGAAAAGAAAACCAAATCACTGCATTAAAAATGAAAAGGGTGAATAAATATGTCACTAACAAAGATGAAATCAAAGCAATTGTAAGGAGCTATTCTGCTTTATATTATTTATACTAATTATGTCATATATGCCAATAAATTTAATAATTTAAGTGAAATGAAAGAATATTTTCAAAAATATAAACTGCCTAGATTAGCAGAAGAGGAAATAGAATATCTAAATAGACCTATTTTAGGAAAAGAAATTGAACAGTCTATAAATGAACCTCCTAAGAAAAAAGCACCATTACCAGATGGATTTACAAGTGAATTCTATCAAACATTTAAAGACTAACTAATTACAATATGAAATTATTTGGAATAATAGGCAAAGAAGGGGTCCTACTGACCTCCTTTTATGAAACAAATATGATACTAATACCTAAACCAGAAGACAATTACAGACCAATTTCATTAATGAATATGGATGCAAAAATGCCAAATAAAATACTAGCTAAACAATTATAGCAATCTATTACAAAGATTATACCTTATGACCAAGTGGGATTTATACCAGGAGTACAGGGATGGTTTAACATAAGGAAAACTATTACCATAGTTGATTATAACATTAATAAAAGTAAGAAAAATCATACTATTACACCTATAGATTCAGAAAAAGCTTTTGATAAAGTGCAACACTTACTTCTGTTAAAACACTTGAAAGTATAAGCATAAATGGATTTTTCCTTAAATTGATAAAAAAAAGGTACTTAAAACTATCAGCAAGCATTATTTGTAACGGGGATAAGCTAGAATCCTTCTCTGTAAGATCAGATGTGGAAACAAGGATGCCCACTGTCACCAATATTATTCAGTATTGTATTGGAAATCCTAGCAATAGCAATAAGAGGGAAAAAAAAGAAATAAAATGAATCAGAATAGGAAAAGAGGTGATAAAACTATTTCTTTTTGCAGATGCTATGATAATATACTTGAAAAATCCCAAAAAGTGTTAACTTTTTAATAAGCTGAAACAATAATTTTAGCAAAGTAGCAAAATATAAAGTAAATCCACATAAGTCATCAGCATTCCTATATATTATACACAGAACCTTGCAGGAAGGAAGAGATACCCCATTTAAAATAATTCAAGACAGTATAAAATGCTGGGAGTACACCTGCCAAAACAAACCCAGGAACTATATGAACAAAATTATAAAAACATTTTATACAAATAAAATCAGATTTAAATAATTAGGGAAATATTAATTATTCATTAATTACTCAAATATTATATTGGCAGGGCCAATATAATAAAAATGACAATTTTACCTAAACCATGTATTCAATGTCATCCCAATTAAATTATCAAAAATTATTTTGCTGAGTTAGAAAAATAATAACAAAATTCATTTGGAAGAGCAAAAGGTCAAGAATATAAAGGAAATGAATGGAAAAAATGTAAAGGAAAAAGGTTTAGCAGTACTAGATCATAAACTATATTATAGGGCAATAATTATCAAAACTATCTGGTACTGGCTAAGAAATAGAAAGGTAGCTCAGTGGAACATAATAGACATACAATTTACAACAGCAAATGACTATAGTAACTTTGTCTTTGCAAGTGTAAGGACTCTGGGATAAGAATTCATTATTTGGTAAAAAAAAAATTATTGGGAAAAGCTGGAAAGTAGTCTGGCAGAAACTGGGCTTAGACCAATATCTTACACCATTTACCAAACTAAAGTCAAAATGGATACATGACCTAGATATAAAGAGAGAGATTACAGGAACTTTTGAAGAATATAGGACATATTACCTATCAGACTTATAGATAGAATAATTTATGAGTAAACAAGAGATAGAGAGCAGTGTGCAGTGTAAAATGGATAATTTCAATTACATTAAATTTAAAAGGGTTTGTAAAAATAAAACAAATGTAGCCAAGATCAGAAGAAATGCAGAATATTGGGGGGAAATTTTTTATAGACAGATACTCAAATAAAGGTCTCATTTCAAATATATAAAGAATTTTGTAAAATCTTTAAGAGTACAAGCCATTCCCTAATTGATAAATGATCAAAGGATATGAAATATGAAGTCCTCCAATGAAGAAATCAAAACAATTTATAGTCATATGAAAAATGCTATAAATCATTATTGATTAGAGAAATGCAAATTAAAAGAACCTTGAGATATCATTTTATACCTGTCAGATTGGCTAAAATGACTGAAGGGAAAAGCAACAAATGTTGGAGGGGGTGTGGAAAAATTGAAACACTAATTGTTGCTGGAACTGTGAACTGATCTAACCATTTTGGAAAGGAATCTGGAATTATGCCCAAAGAGTTATTAAGCTGCCTATACCCTTCGACCCAGCAATATCACTAATAGGGCTGTTTCCAAAGATGATTAGGGGAAAAGGAAAAGAACCGATATGTTTTAAAATATTTATAGCTGCTCTCTTTGTGATAGTGAAAAACTGGAAATGGGGTGGGGGGGATGCCTGTCAATTGGAGAATGACTGAACAAGTTGTGTTAAATGGTCCTGATGGAATACTACCGCACTATAAGAAATGATGAGCTTGACGATCTTAGAAAAACATGGATAGACTTGCAAGAAATAACAAAAAGCAAAACGAGCAGAACCAAAAGAATATTGTATACAGTAACAGCAATATTGTTTTAAGAACAACTTTGGGGGGCGGAGCCAAGGCAGATGGAAAGCAGTGACTTGCTTGAGCTCTCCCCAAACCCCTCCAAATACCTGTAAAAAATGACTGTAAACACATTATAAAGCAGCAGAACCCACAAAAAGACAGAGTGAGACAAATTTCCAGCCCAAGACAACCTGAATGGTTGATCGGAAAGGTATATCGGGCAGGGCGGGGAGAGGAGCACAGTTTGGCATGGGCATGCAGGGTGCAGTGACCCTGGAGCAGGGCTCAGAGAACTGAATCACGGGAAGCTATGGAGGTTTCCAGACTTCTCAACCCATGAACGCCAAAGACAACTTAGAAGGTCAGTGGGAAAAGTCTGTGACTGCGGTGAGAGAAGGAGCTAGGTCTCAGCCGCCTCCAGGCCATGGCTGTTTCCTGAGCTTCCCGCCCACAGACTAAGGGGGAATCCAGTGGCTGATCAGAGGGGCATTGCAGGGATCTCTTTGCTAAGGCTGAGGCAGGAATCTCTTGCTTTACCAGTGCTTGGATCTGGGTCACAGTTCTGAGGGGTGGTCCTAGGGAGAGGAGGAGGGCTGGCGTGGTGGAGCTTGTTGTGGTGGTGGAGAGAAAACACCTCGCCCCTTATCACAGCACCTTGGAAGAACTGAAAATTTGCAGGTCCCTAGCAGTATCTCTGAAAACAGCTGTACAAACCCCCGAAGCTTGGAATAGTACATTCTCCACATTGGAAACAGACTTTCACCTTAACAAAGAGTTTAAAACTCAAGTAATTGGCCAGGATCATGAGTATGCAGTGCAAAAAGAGTCAGACTATATTATCTTACTTTGGTGACAAAGAAGATCAAAACATACAACCAGAAGAAGACAACGAAGCCAAAGCTCCTACATCCAAAGCCTCCAAGAAGAATATCAATCAGTCCCAGGCCTTGGAAGAGCTCAAAAGGGATTTTGAGAAGCAAGTAAGAGAAGTAGAGGAAAAACTGAGTTTTGCAAGAAAATCATGAAGAACAAGTCAACAGCTTGCTAAAGGAGACTCAAAAAAATACTGAAGAAAATAACACCTTAAAAAATAGCCTAACCCAAATGGCAAAAGAGGTCCAAAAAGCCAATGAGGAGAAGAATGCCCTAAAAAGCAAAATTGGACAAATGGAAAAGGAAGTCCAAAAGCTTACTGAAGAAAATACTTCCTTAAAAATTAGAATAGAGCAATTGGAAGCTAGTGACTTGATGAGAAATCAAGATACTATAAAACAAATCCAAAAAAATGAAAAATTAGAAAATAATGTGAAATATCTCATTAGAAAAACAACTGACCTGGAAAATAGATCCAGGAGAGAGAATTCAAAAATTATTGAACTATCTGAAAGCCATGATCAAAAAAAGAGCCTAGACATCATCTTTCAAGAATTTATGCAGGAAAACTGCCCTGATATTTTAGAACCAGAGGGCAAAATAGAAATTGAAAGAATCCACTGATCACCTCCTGAAAGAGATCCCCAAAGGAAAACTCCTAGGAATATTGTTACCAAATTCCAGAGTTCCCAGGTCAAGGAGAAAATATTACAAGCAGCCAGAAAGAAACAATTCAAGTATTGTGGAAACACAATCAGGATAACACAAGATTTAGCTGCTTCTACATTAAGGGACCGCAGGACATGGAATATAATATTCTGGAGGGCAAAGGAGATAAGATTACAACGAAGAATCAGCTACCCAGCAAAACTGAGTATAATTCTTCAGGGGAAAAAATAGTCATTCAGTGAAATAGAGGACTTTCAAGCATTCTTGATGAAAAGACCAGAGCTGAATAGAAAATTTGATTTTCAAATACAAGACTCAAGGAACCCAAAGTTTTAAAATCACATGTTTAAAAAAATATTTTCACATACAACTGGGAAATAAGAAATATAGGAAATGGGGTACAGAAATCCATCCTGCCCTACAGGAAAATTGAAGGGGAAGGGGATGGGAGGGGAGAGATAGAAGGGAAGGCAGACTAGGGGAAGGGGTATTCAGAATGCATGCCATCTTGGGGTGGGGGGAGGGGCAAGATGGGGTGAAAATTTGGAACTCAAGTGGTACATGAAGAGGTAAACAGGAAAGAGAAAATCATAAGAGACTTATTATGGTTGAACTGTTTACATTCCTGCATGGAAAGATAGTATTTGTAACTCATGAGACCTTTGTCAGTATTAGGGTAGTTGGAGGGGAAAAAATTATATGTACATATATATAGATATAGATAGATAGATAGAGGGCACAGGGTGAGTTGAAAATGAAGGGGTCATATCTGGAGAATAAAATTAAGGGGTGAGAGAGGATTATACTAGGAGCAGGAGAAAGGGAGAGGTAGAATGGGGTAAATTATCTCACCAAAAAAAACAGAAAAGAAAAAGCTCTTACAGTGGAGGGGAAATGGGGGAAGGTGAGAGGAAATGAGTGAATCTTATTCTCATAGAATTTGACTTAAGGAGGGAATAACATACACACTTAATTGGGTATGGAAATCTGTCTTACTCTACAGGAAAATGGGGGGGGAGGGGACAAGGGAGTAGGGAGATGATAGAGAGGAGGGCAGATTGGGAAAGGGGGTAATCACAAGCAAGTACTTCTGAGGAGGGTCAGGGTCAAAAGAAAGAATAGAATAAATGGGGGGTGGGATAGGGTTAAGGGAAATAGAGTTAGTTTTTCACAGAATGTCTACTATGGAAGTGTTTTGCATAACTGCACATATATAAGCTATATTTAGTTGCTTCCTTTATCAGTGAGGGTGGGTGGAGAGGGAGGAAGGGAGAAAATTTGGAACCCAAAGTTTTAAAATCACATGTTTAAAAAAAAACATTTTCACATACAACCGGGAAATAAGAAATATAGGAAATGGGGTACAGAAATCCATCCTGCCCTACAGGAAAATTGAAGGGGAAGGGGATGGGGGGGGAGAGATAGAAGGGAAGGCAGACTAGGGGAAGGGGTATTCAGAATGCATGCCATCTTGGGGTGGGGTGAGGGGCAAGATGGGGTGAAAATTTGGAACTCAAAATCTTGTGGAAGTAAATGTTGAAAAAATAAATAAATAAAAATTACCATAAAAAAATTACCAAGAAAAAAAAAGAACAACTTTGAGTGACTAAGGCATTTTGACTATTATAAATACTCAAATTAACTACTAAGGACATATGAAGGAAAATACTATATGCATCCAGAGAAAGAACTGATAAATAGAAGTATGTATAGAATGATTTTACATATATATATGTGTATATATATATATATATACATATATATATAAACACACACACATCTATACACACACATATTTGTGTTTAATGGTAGCCATCTCTAGGATGTAGGAGGGGGAAGGGGAGGAAAAAAGGAAAAAAAGTTACATGATAACTTTATTATGTATTTAAAAGGAATAGCAAGTTGTACACGATAGATTTACAGTTTCCTGTGTAATCATTTTTGTTTATTTTCATTCTACTTTGTTATAGAAATGCTTGTTTTATTTCTTAAGCTTAGAATAAAATAATTTTTTAAAAATGATCCTCTTCAAAAGTGGAGGATGAACAACATTCTCTCTTGAGTGTCACAATGACCATGTATAGTAGGTTGACTAGATATTATCCATATTTTATAGATGAGGAAACTGGGGCTCATGTCAACGTTCTTCGCACTCTTTTGTGCTACATCTCACTTTAAGAAGACTAATCAGAAACATATTGTAGCAACTTAATGTGAGGAGATGAGTTGTGTTCCCAGGGCCATAGTTTCAAGAAAGAAATCCTCCCTTCCACTCTCCAAATGCTGAAGGTGCTGACTGGGCAGCTTGAAACCAGCAGAATAGAATTCTGTAATACAACTTCTTCTGCCCCACCCCTTAACTCCCCAAGCCATACACACCCACTCACCATCCCAGGGTCCTATGAGCAGCATGACATCACATGAAGAGCCCTGGATTTGGAGTCAGAAGAGACTTGGATCTGAACCTCTTTTGAAAGCCATGTGACCCTGGCAAGTCACTTAGCCCCTCTGAGTCTGTTTCCCCAACTGTGAAATGGAGATTTTCCTTTTTATAGTTACTTTGTTGTGAGGATCAAATGAAATTACACAAAGAAAGGGCTTTGTGAGCCTTAAAGTACCACATAAATGTCAGCCACCTGATGAGAGATCAATATATTTAGTTTACCCATCACACCCATTCAGTCCCTCCAGGAAACAGCTTGAGTAGTTAGAAATGAAAGGTTGCCATTCAATGAATCTTCCAAATATCAGACTGTAAATATAGACATGGCCTTCCACCACTTTTCCTTTATTTTTTTTTTGAGGGGGGAGGCTATTGTGCATGAGAGAGACCGAGAGACCTCTTCCAATTCTTTCCAGCTCCTGCCAGAAAAGAGACTCTACGACTGCTTCTAGGTCTCAATTCTATGTCCTCCATCAGTTTGTTTCCTGATCTGCAAAATGAGAATAGTTGCTTCACATATCTCACAAGGCTACTGTAGGGAGAGAGCTCCCTAAAATTGAAGTCCTACATATGAGCTACTAAGTGAACAAGGTCCTGGGAAAGGGGCAAAAGAGCTTCCAAAAGGGTTCTGCAGAACTGCTGGAAGAGAGATATCCTTAGGGCAAGATGGAGAAGTGTGAGGTAGAGACAAGGATAGTGAGGTCAGTTCAGAACTGCTTGGATGACCTAACCTAAAGAATATTGACAAAGATCACTGTCAGCTTAATACAAGGTCTCTAGGGCCATGCCGCAGGACTCTTGCCATCAGCCCTGTGTTGCCAACTATTTTTTCTCCTCTTAATCAGTAAGTTCCTTGACAGCTTAGTTGATACTCCCTTCACCTTGGAAGACACGAAAAGGATATCTTACAAAGCTGGGAGAGTTAGTTGATGTGTTGGTTAATAGAATCAGGCTTTGAGAAGATCACAACTGACTGAAACAATGGGCAAAAGTTGTTCTGGCTACCCCTCCATTTAAAAAAAAAACAAATGGAATAAGTCCCTATACCCTGTGAAATCACAACTCCAGACCACCAACAACAACAACAACAAAAAACTGGGGGTAAAAAACTGAGAAAAATTGCAAAGAGGAAGCAGTTAAAATGATGTCACCAGGAGAAGTAGGATTGAAAAAGGTTGTGGGATGGCCATATAAAGTGTGGGATGGCTGAGCAGGGATAGCCCACGTGTTCCATTATTATTCATGAAAGGTCTAGAGGTCTAGGGAAAAGGTTCCAGAATGTTAAGCAAGGGTCCTTTGGTGGATTGACAGGAGGGCAAGAATCCCATAGGATGATCATTGGGATGTGTAATCATTAGAAGGAGTATCTGCGTTGATGAGATCACAGATCCAGGGGAATATTAAAGTATAAGAAAAAACTTCCTAATGATTGGAACAACCTCCAAATGGAGCAAACTGCTGCTCCTAGAGGTTTTCGAGTGCAGGATGGATGACCTCTTGATGTGGGGATGTTGTAGACAATAATCATGCTTCAGATCGAGATTGGATGAGTTGACTCTGAGGTCTTCTCCAACTCATAAATTCTGAGACTTTGAGTTATGCTGACTGGATGTGCATTTATGTGTGCCTATTCTCCGTTTAGCACTGGGGAGATCTGGGTTCAGTATCACTTCTATGTCTGACCAGGTTGACCTTGAATCTTTTCCCAGTTTTGGATCAAATCTCACTTTCTCTCCAAATAGAGCTTTTCTCTCCCACCCTGGGTAAGTGATCATCTTACATTACTTTAAGCAGCCCCAGGCATAGTCAGTGTCCTTGAATCCTATGAGCATTCAATAACTATTAATTCAATGGAATTAAGATGAACTGAATTTACAACCTGCTACAGTCAGGGACCTGGTTTGAATCCTGTTATCTGACTCAATTGTATAGATTTTTTTTTTATGACAATCACTAACTCGGAGCTTAATCTTGAGGTGATCCAGGATGAATTGATTGTTCTCTGAACCAAAAACCTATTTTTGAAAAATAATTGAAAAATTCCCCTCTGGCAATGTGGACAAGTCACACACCTTCTCTGGGCCTCAGCTTCCTCATCTATAAAATGACAATAGTAATATTGAATCTATCTCACAGATTTTTTTAGGTTCCCATTAGATAACTATAACTGCCATTTACAAAGCACTTTATATACATTATCCCATTTAATCCTCACATCAACTCTATAGGTATTATTTTATCTCCACTTCACAGATGAGGAAACAGAGGCTCAGATGATATGATTTGCCTAGGTTATATAGCTGTTATCAGTGATGGGATTTTGAACCCAGGTCCTCCTGGTTTCAAGCACAGCATTCTATCCACTAGACCATGGTGCTTCTCTAAAAATGTGTGCAAAGTGATTGGCAAACTTTAAAGCATTGTATAAAATCCCTTACTGTTATTATTGTTACTAGAACTGATTCTTTAATGAACCCTTGAAAATAATCTCACCACTGACATCTGTTCTCCACTGATAAATATACAGGTAAAAAACAAAAATGACAAACAGGGAACTGAAACCCAAGATAAGCCATTAACTGGTAAGAGGATACCTTAGTCCCCTCAAGTCACTTGGCCTAAATGGTATAAATCCCAGTGTATCACAAGAACTTGCAGATGGGATTCCTGAGCCATTCCAGAGCTGATGAGATTGCTGATCTTTGAAAGATGGTGGAGGAGGTGGGAGTTGAACAGGAGTGGTAGCAGCACCAGAAGAGGTAAAAAAGCCCCCACCAGGGACACAGGGTATCAGAAATGGCCAGGTCATACGGCACTCTATAATGAAAAGGCCTAAGTCTCAAGGAAGCCCTTCAAGTTGGGCAAATCGCCAGCTCCCTGACAATCCCAGAATTCTGGCTTTCTCATCTCTGGCAGGTTTCCTTAGAACTGAGTTCTCCAATTGGCATGCCTACTCTTCTCAGTCCTTTGGATCTTAGCACCCCATAGATGCTCCAGTAATGGTCTAACCTTGCTTCACCAGCCCCAGGCAAGAATTGTTCTTTTCTCTAACTCAGGGATTTCCTTAATTAATAGCATATGTTTGCCTCGCTCCAGGTTAGACATGATGAAGCACGCAAGAAGTGTTGCATGAGTAGAGACAGACACATGTCTCAGTTTTGGAAAGGGAGAAGATGGTTTCTTCAACCTATTGAACTTGACTTTGACCATTGGCAAAGTTCTAGAATGCATTACTGCAGCAATGGTTCATGATTATTTGGGAAGGCAAGTGCTGATCATTAAGAATTTATCTAGATTCTTACAAAACAATACAAGCCAATCATCCCTCCCAAAAAGAAACCATTTAACTACCCATTGTGCACAGAATGCTGGTACTGGGAGAGAGACAATATTTAATTAAGATATAATTCCTGCTGTCAAAGAACTTACTGGCTCAGAGGATAAGGCACCATCACAGATAACACAATATTGTGTGATAAATATATAGGAAAATTACCAAAAAAAAACCCCAGCTATCTGAATTTGAAGTCTGAGCAGTAAGGTTATTACCAACCTAGGGGAATCAGAGAAGATTGGTGGCATTTTAAGGAAGAGTAGGAATGCCACACAGGAGGAGAAGGAATAGTCTATGTAAATGCTAGGAAAAGTGACTAACTGCATTTCCTTTTCTATCAGAATAACTAGACTGTTAAATCTGTAGACTACCATAGCAAAAGTCCACTTGGATTTTATCGAGACATTTGACAAGTGCTTCCCAATATCCTCATGGGTAAGATGGAAAGTTATGAAAGAGAGGAGAGTAAAATTAAGTGAATTCAGAACCAATTGAATGATGGGCCCCAAAGAATATTGAGTCCCAATAAACCTGATTTCTTATAGAACATTACAGAGCTCTCTTTTCAGCCTTGTTCTTCTTAATATTTTTACTAGTGATTTGAATAAAAGCATAGATAGCAGGCCTATTACATTTTCAGATGGCACAAATATTGGAAATAGGTAACAGGTTGAATGATGGGTGGTTGTTGGTGTTCATTTCATTTATGTCCTACTCTTTGTGACCCCATTTGGGGTTTTCTTGGCAAAGATACTGGAGTGGTTTGTGATTTCATTCCCCAGTTCATTTTACAGATGAGGAACTGAGGCAGACAGGGTGAAGTGACTTGCCCAGGGTCACACAGCTAATAAGTGTCTGAGGCTGGATTTGAACTCAAAAGATGAGTCTTCCTGACTGTAGACCCAGACTCTATCCACTGAGTGGGGTACTAAAAGATTTCAGTAGTCTGGGAAAATGGCTTGAATATCTTAAGAGGAAATTTTGCATGTTTAATTGTCAAGTCTTTTACTGGTGCAAAAAGTCAACTGCACAAATATATAGACAGGTAGGCAACAATTCATATGAAAAAGATTTGGGATTCTAAGGTACTACAAGTTCAATTTGTTTGATAGCAAAGCCAAAAAAAGTTACTGTCATCTTAGACGAGGTTAAGAGATTTAGCATCCAAAAAGAGGTGGTGCAATATGGAAGATAAAAACCTTACGTTCAAGGTTGGCTCCAATACGTACTGGTTTGTGACCTTGGGCAAGTCAGTTGACCTTCAGAAAGTCCTTTGATGTAGTCAATTTCTGCTATATCAGAGGAGAAACTTCCTAATGATCCACACTGTCTAAAAGTTGGATAGACTGCCTCAGGAGGTAGTGAGTTCCTTCTCACAGGAGAGCTTCAAGCAAAGACTGGATGACTAGTGAGAAATGTTGTAGAAAGTGTTCTAGGATCCAAGTTTGATTTAATAACCTCTGACATCCTCTCTAACTCAGAGATCTTTTGACTCTGAGATTGGTCAGGATAAGCAGAGCTGTAGTCCTTATATATATACTTGGTGGGGTGGGGAGGACAGAGAATAGGGAATAGCATCCTATAAAATAGCATTACATCCCTGATGGGAAAAGAGGACAATGACTGGATGAAGGGAAAGACATCAACTTCCCCAACTCTCCCCACCTTCCCCCACCATAGGGGTCATATACATCAAGAGATTTAGAATGTCCTTGGAAACATTTACAAGAGCCAATAAACATTTATTAAACACTTACTATGTCCTAGGTGGCTACTGGGTGGCACAGTGAATAGAGTGCCAAGCCTGGAATCAGAAAGATTCATTTTCCTGAGTTCAAATCTGACCTCAGATATTTACTAGCTATGTGACCTTGGGCAAGTCACTTTACTCTGTTTGCCCCAGTTTCCTCATCTGCAAAATGAGAAGGAAACGGCAAACCACTGCAGTATCTTTGCCAAGAAAATCCTAAATGGGGTCAGATAAGACTGAAAAATGACTAAACAACAAAATGTGCTAGGCATTGTGTTAATACAAATAGATAGTCCTTGCTCTCAAGGAGGTTACATTCTAAAGGAGGAAGACCACACAGATAATACATAAAAGGGGGATGAGGGGAGAGACAAAAGTTCCACTCAGGTGTGATTATATGGCAGAGAAAAATCCAAAATGAACCCCTGGTTCAAGGATAAAATATTACAAGCAACAAGAATAAACAACTTAAATATGGTGGTGGCACAATTAGAATCACATGAGACATAGCAGCAGTAACACTAAAAGACCACAGGTCTTGGAACATTATATATCAAAGAGCAAAAGAACTGGGGTTGTAGCTGAAAATATCATACCCAGCAAAGTTAAGCATAATCCTGAATGAAAAAAAAATGGATATTTAATGAATTGCCAGACTTTCAGGATTTTGTTAAAAAAAAAAGAAACAAACAAGCCCTGAACTTAATAGAAGATTTGACATATAAGATCCAAGAAGAACATAAGGTACAAATCAAAGACTAATTACAAGAGACTCAATAAGAACAGACTGTTTACCTTTTGTATGAGGAAATGTGATACGTAAATCTAAGGTTGTTATTAGTGATTGGGTAGTTCATCAGAAAGATTGGGGTAGTCCTGAGTATGATGTGATTTTATAAAGTAAAACTGTTTAGGAACAGCTAAAAAGAATAATTATCTCATACAAATGAAGTGAGAGGAAGAACCAACTTAGAAGAATTAGGTGGGGGAGGAAGGGCTGGTAGTTCTGCAACCCTATTCTCATATGGGTTTAAAAGGGAACGATACATATATACATGTGTATGTGTGTCTATATGTATGTATGTGTGTATGTATAAAAACCTTCTAAATTCAGAAAGAAAAAAGGCTAAGGGGATAGGGAGTGGGGAGAGGATGAAGGAGGAATGTTCAGGTGTTCAGATGAACAGGAATGGGTGGTTAAGGGATTCTTGGAGGGAGGGTAGGTTAGGTAATAGGAGGGCAAGGTAGCAGGTAGAAGCAAAGTAGAGGAGTCAGGAGGGATAAGAAATAAGAGATACAAACATAAAATAAAAATCAGGAATAGAATTTATTAGGGAAAAAAAGCAGGGATAGTGATCATGAACTAAAATTTAAAATGTAAAAAAGTTAAAGATAAAATAGATTTAATCAAAAGAGAATAGGGAAACTCCACTATATGTAAGCCATATTAATCAATATTATTTTAGACTATTTAAGATAACTAGACAGTATAAGGTTGGAATATTGCTGTGGTGTAGGAAATTATGAGTTGGTGGACTTGAAAAAATAAGGAAAGACTCGAACTTATGAAGGAAGAAGTTATCCACCCTCAAAGAAACAGAGGGTAAACAAGTATAGTATGGTCTTGCATAGATGCATATGAATGCATATGTCTATATGTGAGTATGATTGTAGATATCTAAGTATATATATGTGTGTGTATGTAAATGTATGTATGTATTAGGTATGTATATATATATCTTTGCATGTCTATGTGTATGCATGTATGTTTGTATATGCATATCTATATGTATAGGTATATGTGTATGAATGCATATATGTGTGTGTGTATAAATATATCCGCACTTAATTGTAGCCATTTTGGGGGGAGGGAGGGGGAGGAAAGGGGAAAAAAAGACCAAAGTAAAAAGTATACAGCAGAGAACAGAAGAAAACTTACAAAGAAGCAAAGAAAAAATGGACGGCTCTGAACACAATGTGTAGTATTTATTATATAGGCTTTCTTGAAATGGAAATTTATTACTGCATATTTTGAGTCCTCTCTTACATTCTGCTGGGCATATGGCAATGCTTTTTTTCCTTTTCTTATTTTGTAGTTAAGTTTTAATATTTAAGTTTATAATAAAGAAAAATCTAAAGTGCGGACTAGAGAGGAATGAGACATGGTGGGCCTGGGTGTCCTCCCCTAAGGAGGGTCTAGGAGGAGCCATCCAATCAGAGTGAGAGGCCGTAGGGTAGGAGGGGTCTTCCAGAATTCCAGAGCTGGGGTGAGTTTCAGGACAAAGATCTGGAGCATAGCAAAGGAAGTCTAGATTGCAGCCTGGAGAGGAACGAGGCCCACCCCTCCTATGTGACCCCCACCCATAACACACATACACATAGTGAGAGAATTGGACCATTTGTTCTTTACCATGCCAAAACACTGCAGAGGCTTAGTAATTGTTCAATAGTTAATGGCACTGATATTCATTCATGTGGTGCCCTGCAGTATTTAATGTAAACAAATCAATTAATCAAAGTCTTTTCCCAAAAAAAAATCTAGCCGCCATCCAGGCTGGAGCCTGCACAATGCTAAAGCAACTGTCCCTGCAGCCTGCACTGGCACAAGAGGCACAGGGTCATGGGAGCAATGCCAAGGCCACATATGCTGGCCTCAGTCAGACTGCTCCCAAGCTGCTTAGCAGCTCTCAAGATTCTGAGAAGTGGACCATCCCACTGAAAGCCAACAGATGTGATTCACAGCGTTACACGATCCCACGAAAAACAGATCACCAAATTCTATCTGAACTTGCGCCGGGCCTCACACCACCCAAACAGATCCCCCCAAAACCCGGCTAAGGCGTAACCATCCTCACCTGTCCTGACACAGCCAGGATGGATCCTACCTCCAGATAATGTCCTCCCAGTCTACTCTCTCCCCTCCTTCACACTCCCACTACCTTTGTTGCTGTTGTTCATCATATCCCACTCTTTGTGACCTCACTTGGGATTTCCTTAGCAAAGATACTGAGGTGGTCTGCCCTTTCCTTCTCCAGCTCATTTGACAGAAGATGAAACTGAGGCAAATAGGGTTAAGTGACTTGCCCAAGGTCACACATCTAATAAGTGTCCGAGGCTGGATTTGAGTTCAGGAGGATGAGTCTTGGTGCCTACCAATATTTGCATTTTATTCTTTCCTTCGTGAATTTGGTCTTTAGGTCCACAACCCCAGCTTCCTTTCTCTGGTATGCCACCCCATTCGATCCTAGCCCCAGCCCCTAACTGTGTCTAATTGGAGTAACTGTGTTTGATTGGATAAGCCTGTGAAAACCACAGGTCATACTTTGGTGTAGTTCTGATGATGATGATGGTGGTGGTGATAGTTAATGGTTTGTTTTTCACTTCAATTCAAATTGAGTATTTACTAGGTGCCAGGCACTGTGCTAAGTGCTGGAGGTACAAAGAGAGGCAAAAACAGGCCCTGCCCTCAGGGAGCTCACAATCTAATGGGGGAGATAACATGCAAACAATTATGTACTGATAAGATACAGATGGAATAAATTGAGGGGAGAGTCAAGGGCATCAAGGAGAATTCCTGCTGAAGTTGGGATTTTAGCTTAGACACAAAGGAAGGCAGGTAAGATGGGAGGCGGAGACAAGGAGGGAGAGCATATGGCATATATTTGTTAAGTGAGCACTATTGCTAAGTGAGAGGCATTGCGGATGCGTAGGCGGAGAGTTGGTCTTGGAATTAGGAAGACTCAGGTTCAAGTCCTTCTTCTGATATCCAATGACTGTGTAAACTTGGGTAAGTCATTAGCCTCTCCTAGACAACTCTCTAGGATGACAAAGTGCAGGACAGTGGCCTATCCATACTGGTAGAGGAATTTATTCACTGAGAGTTCTCTACACCAAATGGAATCTCAGGTCCAGGTCTTTCTGCCTGGCCCCTTTCCCCCCAAAAAAGCTCAGATCATGGGCAAGAGTCACATGGAATGAGAAAATTGGGAGGATTGCCCTGTGCCAAGGAGATTCCAAATCAAATGAATGAACAAATGAGTGAATGAATGAATGAAAAAAAGGATATATTAAGTACTTTCTATGTGCAAAACACTATACAAAACTGGGGACACAAGTGGAAAATTGAGATAGTTTCTCCCCTCAAGGAGTTCACCTTGCCAGATTGAACTTTCTCTACTATGACTCAGAAACCTGATCATCTTGGAAGCTTACTCCAACCCTAGAATTCGCGTATTGAAAGTACCCTTCACATATTGGAAGCCATCTAATTGGATGACTTCTCCCAAACTTCCATGGGGAAGGGGGCAGGAACAAGCATTTATTAAACACCTACTATGTGCTAGGCACTATGCTAAGCACTTTACAGATATTATCTCACTGACTTAAGGACGGCATTAAGACCAGCCATATTGGGGCAGCTAGATGGCACAGTAGATAGAGCACCAGCCCTGAAGTCAGGAGGACCTGAGTTCAAATTCAGTCTCAGACTCTTACTAGTTGTGTGACTCTGGAGAAGTCACTTAACCCCAATTGCTTCCCTCTCCCAAAAAAAAAAAAAAAAGATCAACCATATCTCATTTCTCTCCAGCCTGTACTCTACCATGCTCCCAAGACAAATACCTTCATCTCTACACCCTTGGCCCCTTTTATGTGTTTTTTTTCTTTCATTAGAACATAAGCTTCTTGAGGGCAGAAACTTTCTTTCTTCTTGTATTTTTATTCCAAGTACAGTAAGAACCTAATAAATGCTTGTTGACTGACTGACAGTCGTAGCCAGAGTGTTAGTCAGTGGTAGGTCATTCAGCTAGAAAAACTAGAGCTAGAATCATGAGATCTCTCCTATTTGCTAATTGGTATTTAACCTCCCAAGTTTCATTCTCCTGATCTGTAAAATGGGGATAATAATAGGAATTAGTAGTAATAGTAGTTGTCTTTACTATAATAACCTGAGTCCATTTTTAAAAATCAACAAATAATAAACCCAATGGAATTCTTTATCATCTAAGCTGTTCAATTTAGCTTTAACATCTTACCTCTAATTTAATATCTCATATGCATTATTAATATTGTTGAAGATTCTTTGATAGCTGTAGCCCCAAAGGTCACTTCACTTACTGATCCTCTGATTAACAGTATTGAGCTTAGCATTTAAAAAGGGAGATGCTGCCCACCCAAGCTGTCTGCCACTGTTACAGAGAATATGCACAGAAAATTCAATGGAAGAGAGATGGTGAGGTTTTTCAGATGTACCAGTTTGCAGATGACAGTTTGCTAACTGCACCAAGCTTCACAATATGACAATTTCTTCTCAACAAGATTTATAACGTTTTAAAAGAGATCAGCCCAACAATCCATATAGGAAAAAGCAAATGGATGGAGAATGCCAACTGTCCAAATGATGACATGCCATTGGATGAGGAAACCATTGAGTTAATCCATCAGGACAAAGAGTTTGCGCAGTCCTTGCAAACGGACAGTGAGCTGAGTCCAGAATGAAATAGGAGAAAAAGAGTGAGTTGGACTATATTTGAGAAACTGCTCAGTGTTTACAATGACTCCTGGTTGCTCCCTTACACAGAAACCTATTCTTTTAAGCACCAGTTTTCTGCAACAGATATTATTATGTGCTTTCGTATCAATGGAACATCAAAACATATGAAGAATCAAAATTTCTGGTTACCCACAATGGAATGGAGAGACATAAGGTGGGCATAAAGAGGCATATTGCCAATGGCTTGTTTTCAAGAGATGGCAAAATTAGACATAACCTAAGAAATATCTGATCAGAAAAGGAAGGTGGGTTAATCATGAAGCCATAGATGAGGGACAGAAGATGGACTCCCCACATGTTTCCTTGGTACCTATAAAATGTTAAAAGACCTAGATCGGGATTTTTTCACTTTAGGGTGTGCGAATGTGTTTTTTTAAAAAAGTTTTTATAAATGCATTTCAATAGAATTGGCTTTCTTTGTAATCTTATGTATTTTCTCAATTAAAAAAAAACCAAAACATGATTCTGAGAAGGGGCTGGATTTGATGGCTTCTAAGGTCCCTTCCATTTCTAGATCATTGATCTTATGAACCTCTGTGAAATAGGTTGTGTGTATATTATCCCCATATTACAGATTAAGAATATACATTAATTAAGAATACACATTGATTAAATCACTACTGGGCTTCCATAGGACTGTTGTGAGAAAAGCAGAGAGTTGGGAGGAATTGGGAATGATGAGTGTTTTGTAAAGTGTAAAGTACCATACAAACACAAAATAGTGTGAGAATCAAAGGAGCCTGAATCTCGAGCTGGAAGCTTGAGCTTCAAGGTCATTTAATCCAATTCCCCCATTTTGATCATGAGGAAACTGAGGCCCAGGCTTATTAAAGATTGCACAGTTTAACCACGATGCAGCCCCAGGCCTTCATGCTCCAAATGCAGTCCTCTTAACATCATACCATCTATTGTTCCAGATTGAGGATTTTATTTTGTAAGGGGGATTCTATGCAACAATGCCCTTCCTCCTTTTCTCAACACAAATTGGAAACTCTTCTGTAATTTTGAGTTTTGCAGAGTTGTCTGGAGACACTGAGACATGAAGTGATCTACCCAATGTCAACCAACCAGTAAGTGATGTGGAATGCACAAATGTAGAGACATCTCCACTCCAAATGCTCACATGGGCTCTTTGTGCCCAACCTGTGGTCCAGCCTTCCACGCTCATGTTGGTCTGATCAACCACAGTCAGATGCACTGTACCGTGACCCCAACATAGCGATGTCATTTTGGTCTTCTCTGAGCCCAAAAGATAACTCACCCTACAGAGGCAGGGCCTCTGAACTCTGAGCCTGTGGTTCTACTCACTATACCATTTTGTCTTAATATCATGCTACAGTTTTTTTTAATCAAATGTACACATACATGTAAATACTTGTATTTTAATGGTTTATGCCTTCTTTGTTCAACGGATATATCTTGAAGAGAATTGATGGTGAATACTATTATGCAAATGAAATGGGACAAACATTTTGGGACAAACATTTATTGTCTACTGTGAGTAGAGTTCTGCTTGCTCTAGGTGCTGGGAGAGAGGCAGGGTTTGTGCTTAATCTAATAAGATGAACTTTAGCAAGGATAAAAGTAAAATTATTCACTTGGGGCCAAAAAAAATCAACTCATGTATAAGGTGAGGAGTCATGGCTTAGATAACAGTTGACATGGAAAATATCTAAGGGATTTAGTGGATTGCAATTTTAATAGGAATCAGCAGTATGATGTGGTAATCAAAAAAAAAAAAACTAATGCAATCTTGGATGATAGTAAGAGGGGAATAGCTTCTAGGAATAGAAAAGTAATGGCCCCACTGTATTCAGCCTTCATCAGACTACATATGGATTATTGTGTTCAACCCTGGGTACCATGGCCAAAGCAGGGCTTTGATAAGCTGGTAGTTGTCCAGAAGAAGGCAAACAGGATGGTAAAGGGCCTTGCATCTATAACATATGAAGATCAGTTGGAAAAACTGAGTAGGTTTAGTCTGGAGAAGAGAAGATCCAAGGGGCACATAACTGTCTTCAAAAATCTAAAGAGTTGTCCCATGAAGGAGAGATTAGTCTTGTTCTGTGTGGTCCCCAAATGGAGAAATGGGTAGAAGTTGCCAAGGTGATTAGACTACTTGATGTCAGGAAAAAATTCCTAACAATTAGAGCTGCCCCAAAGTAGATTGGGCTACCTTGAGCGGCAGTAGGCTCCATCCCCTTACAAGTCTTCAAGCAGAGACTGAATGATCACTTGTTGGATATATTATAATGGTGATACATTTCGTGTATGGATTGGATTATATAACCACCAAAGTCCTTTCTAACTCATAAAAAATCTGTTATTCTTGGGTGGGAAGACCCGGAAGGTAACTACTGCAATAATTCAGACAGAAGGTAATGAGGTAATATTATAGTAGAAACAGACAAGAAGGGATAGACATGGGAGCATTTACCAGATGGAATCAATGAAACCTGGCAACTGATTGGATATTAGAGGTAGGGGAGAGAATGGGTCAAAGATAAATCTAGAGTACAATCAGTAGAGTGGTAGTGCCACAGAAAGAAATGATGAAGTCAGAAAGAATAACACATTTAGGGGGAAAGTTAATGAATTCAGGTTGAGACATGCCAAGGTTGAAGTTTTAAGTGGGACAGTCATGTGAAGATGTCACAGGATCATAGATCTGGGACTGTAGGGGATCTTCGATGACATCCAGAGATGTCATCTAAAGTCTGATGACTTGTCCAAAGTCACCCATGTAGCCAGTGACAGAACCCAGATATGATTTGGAGCTCAGCACACAGTACAGGATTGGAGATACAGATTGGAGCATCATTTGCATGGAGGTGGTGGTTAGAATACAAGTAAATTGGGATTGCCAAGGGAGACAGTGTAACAAAAAGAAAAGAAGGTCGAGTATAGACTGTTGGGGAATAATACCCACCCTGAGGAAGTACGAAGTAGGCAAGCCAGGATTCAAACCCAAGCTCTCCCAACTCCAGTTCCATTACTCTTCCCACTACACCACACTCTTTTTGATCCAAATCAAGTATTTATTGAGTTCCTGCTTCATGGCTTGTGTTGTATTACAGAAAATAAATTAGCAACTTCAAGACCTTAAGAGCAAAAGGACATTAGACATCAGATAAGGGAGGAAGGGGAATGAATACAGGGTATTTTCCATGAAAGTTCATTTGTTGTTTCTTACTGCATAGCAACTAAGCCTTTCTTTAATTTCTCGGAATGTTTTTGGACTCGATGACCTTGGAATTTGAGGTCAGTTCATGCTTTAATTACCACTTATCTGAGAAAGTACTTCTTGACACATGTATTTCTGTTTTATCGTCATCCAAAATGAACTGAAAATATGAACTCGGGTTGATACTGGCCATTAAGATTTTCAATATTTCAAACACCTCTTAAAACCTCTTTACTCTTGAATAAAGCAAGACTCTTTATTTAGCCTGACCTTCCAGGTTACCTCCCTTGTCAACTGCCCCTTTGTAACTCTACAATGATATACTAAACATCTTAGAGCATGACAATCAGAAAGTCAGAGATGGAGAAAGGTTGAGAAATAAGATTCCCTTAGAAATAACATTCTGACCTATAATACAAGTCTTCTGTATTAGTTCCCAGCATTTCTTTTGCTATCTAAATCATCTCATTATAAAAGCTATTTGGGGAAATGCTGCAATGTTGCCAATAACATCTTCCACATCTGAATCATAGTAAAAAAAATAACCTGATAGTTTGAGATTTGTACATTTGTTTACAAAAGTAAGAAGCATTCAACAAAATTTAGGAGATAGGGACCAGGCATATGATTTCACTGGTATAGGGAATTTCCCAAAGTGAGGAAACTTCCTGTGGGAATGCAGGTCTATTTACACCTTTTCTAAAATTTCATCTTAGAGAGTTGTCCAGGGTTACTGAGAGGTGCTGTAACTTTCTCAGGGTCACCCAGGTAATATGTTTGAGAGGCAGGATTTGAAGCTAGGATTACCTGACTCAGAGGCTAGCCCTCCATCCACTCTGCCACACTGCTTTCCAAAATAAAATTTACTGGCAGCTAGGTGGCGCAGTGGATAGAGCACCGGCCCTGAAGTCAGGAGGACCTGAGTTCAAATCCGGCCTCAGACCAAACACTTGACACTTACTAGTTGTGTGACCCTGGGCAAGTCACTTAACCCCAGTTGCCTAAAAACAAACAAAAATAAAACAAACAAAATAAAATGTACTAATGCTAAATGGTGGTTATAGAATCATAAAATATTGGCTATTAGAAGGGACCTCAGCAATCCAATCCATATGTGAATGGAATTCCTATTTCGTGTCCATTCAGCCTTCTGCTTATACACATCCAAGGAAGAACCCACCGCCTCTTAAGAAAGTCAATTTCATTTGTGGACAGCTCTAAGTATTAGGAAGTTATTCCTAATCTTGATCCAAAACTTGTTTCTTCGGGGCAGCTAGGTGGTGCAGTGGACAGAGTACCAGCCCTGGATTGAGGAGGACCTGAGTTCAAATCCAGCCTCAGACACATAATGCTTACTAGCTGTGTGACCCTGGGCAAGTCACTTAACCCCATTGCCTAACCAAAACAAAACAAAACAAAGCAAAAATTTGTTTCTTCTCACTATTCCTGGTTCTGCTCTCTGGGGCTAAACAGAACAAGTCCTAACTGTTTCTCTATATGACAGCCCTTCACGTATTTGAAGACAGCTGCCATGTGCCCCCGAGTCTTCTCCTCTCTAGAATAAACTTCCCCAATTTCCTCTTTGAAGCATTGAAATGTTTTCTTCTTGAAATATTTCTTTCATCCTTTCAAAGGACACCTAATTCTCTTTTGATAAATTGAAGAATACCATGGAAATTGACCTCTACTTTGTCCGTAAATAACGGTTACCTGACATTAGCAGAGATGCATACTATCTGCACTGAAAGCCACTGCAAGCCTC
Source organism: Vombatus ursinus (assembly GCF_900497805.2). Classification (NCBI taxonomy): domain Eukaryota; kingdom Metazoa; phylum Chordata; class Mammalia; order Diprotodontia; family Vombatidae; genus Vombatus; species Vombatus ursinus. The sequence continues at coordinate 24,111,405 of NW_020954577.1, read as the reverse complement.
TTCCATACTTTCTCAAAGGAAGTTTAATGGTTCTCCGTCATTCTTGTTGGTAAGCTCTTATGGGTAATTCATGTTTGTCATGGCAAACTGCCTGCTAGTCACGATGGAGGCATTATTCCTGAGGGTGTCTCTCAGGGGCTTTGTTCAGAATGGCCTTTCCCTGATTTTCCTGGAACCATCCTATATGCTTATTCAGCTAGCCTTTGATTACAATGAACAAATCCCTTCCCTCAGCTGTTGTCTGGGGAGAATCTGACGGAGGGATTGATGGAGAAATCCAGAAATCAGGTGTCTCTTCTCCTCTTCTCTGCTCTCCTGGCTAACATTCATATTGAGGACAAGAGAAAGGAGATGGAAGGCTCTCATTGATGAAATCACAGATCCGCCAAAATATCTCTTCATTCGATTTGGTTGTCATATTATAATCATTCCCACAGCATGGATCCGTGTTACTGGAGACAAGACCTACTTCGACAAATTTCCTTTACTTGAAACCAATGTAGCAAGACTCTAGACCCCTCTCCCAGAACCAGAAAGGCTATGTTACGTGACCTCCTCCAATTTATAGAGTGTGTTTATCTAATGCTTTTGACTTGAGCCCCCATTCTGGTGAATTCCCTTACTATTCTGGTAAATAGTGCTCCAGTTCCATTTAACCAATTAACATAAATTACTTTTGACAAATCCCCCATTAGATTGTGAACTCCTTGACAGCAGGGATTAATGCTAGAAGTGGTTCCTTTTTTGGCCTTTCTCTACATCCCCAATGCTTAGCACAGTGCCTGGCACATAGTAGGCACTTAATCAATGTTTATTGACTGACAAAGGAAGATATAACAAGAATAGAAATACAACACCCGAAGGACCTACTTTGCCTGATACTGTCTTGGCCTCTGGGGAGAGTGGACTCAAACTTAAAGCAGGTTTTCCATAGTGTTTGCTCCACCAAGCTCACTTCCAGCTTTGGCAGTAGCCTCTGGAAGTGTCTTCATTTCAGCTCCCATTGGGCTGGGCCCCTCAAGTTGTTCCTCCTTGGCATTTATTCTTCGAATGGAATGCCAGGAAAGGATGACAGACAGTCAGAGGATTATGTTTCAGTGGGACAAAGATGGTCTTGTGGATGGTCCCTCATATGTTAGATGAAGGTATATGAAAACCCCTGTCTTTACATGCCAGATGGCAGCATCTTCCTTCTCTCTGGCTACTTCTCTCCCTGGGACAGCTCTAGTCACATTTTCCCTGCAGCCAGAAGGGGACCAGGAACAGGGTAAAGACCAAAACAACTCAGCCAACCCTTAGTCTCACCCCTGCATGGTATCTGTCCCACCACACCCCATACCCTTTATCCTCAATGTCATTGTACACCCTCACTTTGTGGGCAGAAAAACACCACCATGCCAAATTCTAAAGGCATCATTATATCTGTGACTGGTGTTTTGTTACAATGGGCAAGTCAGAATTGGATTTGACTTTCCTGTGAACTATTGAGCCCTGGACTCATGGCATCAGGCCAAATCCAGGCCATTCTTGGTGCTCCCTAGGGTGATCCTGAGAAGAGAGACTAGATGAAATGCTTCTCAAAAGAGAAAAACCAGCTTGCCGAGCATGGTTGGCCCAAAGAGACTCTTAAATAATTGCCAAACTCCCCATTCCCTGATGTCCCTTTGCTACCTGTTCACTACAGAGTGCCTCATTAACAAGGTGGCCCAGGGAATTCAGGACAGGATCACTACATCCATAACTCAATACAGAAATATTTCTGGACCACCAACACAGAGGAGAGCTACATGCTAACATGCTAGGTACAGAAGCATAAAGTTTTCCTCCAAGAACTCATCATCTAATTGGAGAGATAAAATATGTGCACTTAAAAATATAACATGAGACTGTATACAGTTTTTTTTTTTTAAAAAGCTACCATTGACTAATGTGGAAATATGTTTGATATGATTATTCATGTGTAGCCTATATCAGATTGCATGCCATCTTGGGGAGGGAGTGGGGAAAAATTTAGAACTCAAAATCTTATAAAAGTGAATGTTGGAAACTAAAAATAAATTAATTAATTAAATTTTTTAAAGGCTACCATTATATAGCAGTGTGAAGAGCACTTTATTTGAACAATAACTACTAAATAATCATAACTAACATTCACTATTAAGTTATTAAAGCTTAAAATTAAACTAAGATTTTGGGGATACCCTTGAAAGTTTGTAAAGGATTTTAGATACTTATTACATACTACATACTTTAAGCCTATGGAGTTATAGATTCAGAGCTAGAAGGAGCCTATCTAGTGCAGCCCCCTAATTTTACATATTAGGAAACTGAGGCTCAGAAAGATTAAATCCTTTACCCAAAGTACCACTGGTGGTAATAGAAATAAGATTTGAATCCAGGTCCTCTGTCTCCAAAGGTGGTGCTCTTTCCATTATACCAATAGCTTCACATCAACCTCAAGAGATAAGCCCTACAGTTATGAATAACCCCATTTTATGGATGAAGAGACTAAGGGTTGGTTAGTTTAAGTGACTTACCCATGGCTACAGAGCAAGGAGGTGCTGGCAGAGGGATGCTCACCCAGGTCTTTCTGACGTCAAGCTCAATGCTCTAGCTACTCTCTCATATCACACAAGTGGTACAGATAATAAATAACAAAGGCTTTTTGGGACAGGGAAAGCCCCGATCTTGCTGCTTTATCTCCTGTTGCCTTCTAACCTTGCTGACTCTTTTGATCTTCCTCATCCTGCTGAAGTGATGTTCAGCCCAGGCTCTCTGAAGCAGTGCCCTCTCAGGCTTTCCAAGGCCAATGGTTCCCCAACCTCTTTGCCCCCTAGACCTTGCAGATACCACATTGATTTCACCCCTCCTCGTTGCCACCGCAAAGCCCAGACAAAACTTTGGAGAATAGATGGGAAGGTTGGCACCACTTCTGTTGAGATACAACAGGACGGCCTGGTTTTTTTTGTCAAATATCATAACTAAATTATTAATTCACGCTCAGAGCAAATGTGTAAACATGATCATCACGGATTAACAAACAGGACCAACAACCCTTCAAGCTGCCTACACGCCCTACAGGCGAACCTACTTGCCACTGGGATTAGTCACCGCTTAAGGAACTTCTGGAACATTTTTAACTGGGAGAAAGCATTGTGTGCATTCCCTGGGAAAGGTGACATAATTAATTGGTTGCCACCTTCTGTCACACTGTCACCATCACATGATGCAGAGCAGGACCCGTAGGAAACGGGCTTCATCAGAATGCTTTGTCTGTTTCAGCAATAAAACTGGTCATTTGGGTCAAGTAAGGCCGATATTAGGGGATCACCTTAGTACCTGGTGCCTAGAAGGATGGATCACGGATTGAAGATATACTTTCTTATTTTATAATTCCACCTAAAACTGGTACTAACTATAATAATAATAATAATAATAACTAGTATTTATTAACTCAGTAACTGGCACATCATAGTAGGTGCTTTGTAAACACTTGTTCTCTTCCCTTCCTCCCTAATGTGTGTAAAGTGCTTTACAAACTTTTAAGCACTCTATATATCAAGTCAAGTCAGCAAGTATTTATTAAGTACCTAATATGTGCCAGCCATATGCTAAGTTCTTTGTAAATAGCTCCTTTGAGTGTCCTAAGAACCCTGTGAGGTAACTGTAAGTTCCTTGAGAACAAGGATTATTTTGACTTTTGTCTTTGTAGCCCTAGCACTTAATACAGCACCTAGTGTATAATGGACACTTCAAAAATGCACCCATTTGTGCATTTTTTAAGATTAATCAATCAAATCAATCAATCAATCAATCAATTATAGTAATGGTGTACTATAATATAAATAATATAAGTGATTGATTACTATAAACATTATCCACATTTTATGTTTGAGGAAACTGAGATTGAGTGACGAGCCCATGGTCACAAAGATAGCAAGTATTAGTTGTGGAATTTTAACCCAGGACTTCCTGATTCCAAGTCTAGTACTCAGCATACAGTGTGCCATCCCGAGTTGGAAAGGCCTATTCAAATCCCACCCGCAGAAGCTTTCCAGTTGTGTTACCCTGAGCAAATCACTTAACCTTGTTGAACCTCAATTTCCTCATCTGTAAAATGGGCATAATAATAGAACCTACTTCACAGGGTTGTCGTGAGGATCACACGAGATTATGTATGTAGTACCCTTTGCAAAACTTAAAGCCTTGTATCAGTTAAAGCTATTATTATTCACCTCATTTTTCCACGTTTTTTGATGGAGTTCAGCTAAAAAAGATGTTGGGATAACAACAATAATGATGATGACTGATGTAATGACAACGACTGCTACTATCAGTAATTATTATCATGTTATGTTACATTATATTACGTTGTATTATATTATATATTGTGTTATATTGTATTGTATTTTGTTATGTTATATTATATTGTATTATGTTATGTTAATTCTATTCTATTCTATTCTATTCTATTCTATTACATTCCATTCTATTCTACCACACTTGTCCCAGTTCATAGGCCACCCATAAACCACACATTGAGACCTACTGACCTAAGTAGTGAAAGACTGGGGCAGCTCAGGGCTTAAGGGTTTCAAGGTACAAACATGGCGACCCAGAGGGCAGTGAAAAGGAGCCAATATGGAAGGGCAGGCAGGACCTAAGAATGTCAGTGATGCAGAGCTGGAGGTCAGGGTAACCTTGAGCGAAATGGTTCACTTGGAGCACTAGCTACATTTTGGGTAGGCTGTAACTCTGTCCTTCTGGGTTAATTAGTTAGCTAATGGAGAAGGGACCAGTAATTCAGGGAATGAACAACTAGGACATAGAAGCTCCCTGGGAAGCAAAGCTCATGAGCCCGTGGTGCCCTGCTGAGTTTAGCACTGTTCTGTAACTCTTCACCTCTCTCTCACGGATTTTCTTACACCCTCGGGAATCCTTGGTGGGAAATTGTTTTCTGCTAAATTTAGCAGAATTGAATAGAATCTTTAAAGAGGAGAAGCTCAGCCTTCCTGGAAAGGATTGACTTTCTTCACAAGATTTCAGGCCCACCTGAGCTTCCAAGTCTGTCTGGGCCCATTCCCAGGGTTGATCATCAGCTCCTACAGTGTTCGAGGGAGAAGATACCCTCTCCATCATTTAGAAGGCTTTATGGCGCATGGTGCAGCTGGCTCTGGAGGTCAGATTCCACCTCAGATGCTCATTACTTGGGTCACTTCGGGCAAATCACTTCATTTCCTTGGGTCTTAACTCCCTCATGTGTAAAGTGAGGGGTTGAAATAGAGATCCCCTGAGGTCCTTTTCAACCCTCGATCTGTGATCCTGGCCCAACTCTCCCCCTCCATCCCCAGTCTCATTTTTCAGACTGGGATACTGAGACTAACCAGAGAAGTGATTTGTCCAAGGTGACTTGGCAAGTAGAGGGCAAACCCTGGACTAGGTTTCCCAACATTCACTCAGTGTGAGTCCTACTACCCCCCCACCACTGTCTTGCCCCCATTTTACAGATGAGAAAACTGAGACAAGCAAAAGTTAAAATACTTGCTTCTTCCTATAATACTTCAAAGCATTATATGGCTAATCCAGTGATATGTCAAATGATCAAACATAGAAATACCTGAGAAGACATATCTGGTTTCCTTAAGATAAAATCCACTTTTAATCAAGAGAAGGCACTTAGTGAGGGGGTACAGAAGGGATAGACAGATGGCCATTAAGTCAGTCTTCCCTTTTCCCCCATGCCTTTCTATTATGGGCTACTTCAATAGAATAATATTTGAACTTAAATTATACCAAGCTAAATGTGGTTCATGTGAAAGCAAAGTATGACACACCTAAAACAGACATGCTTAATGCAACCAATCAGTTGGTGCAGGCAAGAAACAAAACACACCCCTTGATTCTGATAGACTTTTCCATCGGTTATAACAGACAGATGCATCCATTCTTCAATGGGAAGGCAAGCTCTTGGGAAATTTATGACCATTGTTACGGAGTCCTGAAGAGGAGTCAGGGTGCTAATAGGGGAAAATAGCAGATGTACAAAGGGGAGTGTGCATGAAGAAAAATCTTCCTATCCTGAGAAACTAATTGTCCGAAAGCAATTAAAACATTCTCAAGCTGAACCGTATATGCTTCATTATAGCCCCAAGTGGGCACGAGAGTGTCACCAACTTGCTATGTTTGGGTTTACGGAGAGGAAATGGTGCCACGTAAGGATCATGAGGCTGAAGACCGAGCCACCATTGCTGATGATCACAGGCTGCTGAAGAGTTGAGATAATTACCCAAATAGCAGATGCTTAGAAACCTGAAGAGTAGGAAAATGCAAGGTTTGGGGGTGTTGCATTCCAAGTTGCATAGATCTTGTCCCTACTTGTCTCTGACACAGTCACCAACATTTTTCTTCAACACTCAGTTTCTTCATTCAGAAAATGGCTAAGTCCATCAATCATAAGGCAGACATTCTAATTTGAGGCCCAGTAGCTCTGATTGGCCTCCCCAGCCCACAAGTAGCTCACTCAGATTAGAAATCTCAAATTTTCCAACCTTTTAAAGTTCAAAAGGTCTGTGGTCAAAGGTCAGCATGTAGGGGAATCAGAGCCTCTTTCCTCTTTCTCCTCCTCCCATCACTACCAGCAAGTGATTCCCTCCCTAGTGTCTGGCTAGATCTGTTCCATCGCTAGGCTAGCCTGCTGTTGGAATCCTGAATTATGTATTAGCTTGATGTTTTTATCCAAACTCCACAGGGTATGACTGATTCTTACCAATCGATCCCAATACATTTCCTGGGCAGTGTCATCTCATTTCAACCAAAGTGTCTCACTCCTTTCAGATTGATTAAGATCTTTTTTTCAAACCTAGTTTTCTGCCTTTAATTGATTGATTGATTGAATAGAGATGTTTAGGAATTATTCATGCCTACTATATACCTTTGATTGATTGATTGATTCTATAACCCAGTCAAAGAGACTTTCTCACCTGAAAAAGGTATCAAGGCAGAGAACATTGTTAGCTCCATTAATTGAGGTGGCAATGATTGAGTGATTCAATGAGGTCAGGACTTCTGTGTTTGATTGGAGAGGGGTAGACCTTCACCCTTCCATGTAAAATTACGCATTTGGACTACATTTACTCTAAAATTTCTTCCAGGAATTGGTGGAAAAGAATTGGATTCAAATTTTGCCCCAGTAACCTGCTTTGTGACATTGGGCAAGACACAACCTCTCTGCGCCTCAGTTTCCCCAACTAAAATGAGAGTAGATGGCCTCTAAATTCCCTCCCAGCTCTAAATTGATAATCTAGAAACTTGTGAACTCCCATTGCACTTTGGATCTATTCTAGTCATTTGGATCTCATCATACTGGGACGTAGGCAACCAAGGACTTGCTGTCCATTCATTTCAGTCATGTCTGATTTGTCGTGACTCCATTTGGGATTTTCTAGGCAAAGATGCTGGGGTGGCTTGCCATTTCTTTCTACAAATCAGATGAGGAAACTGAAGCAAACAAGATTAAATGACTTGCCCAGGGTCTCTAGTAAATATCTGAGGCCGGATTTGAACTCATGAATATGACTCTTCCTGACTCCAGGCCCAGTGTTCTATCTACTGCACCACCACATTGTCCCATATGGGAATGTAAAGTCCGTTGACTTCAACCTTCTCATCACACAGAAGAAACTGAGGCCCTGGTTATCTTTTCATGTATAAACTCCTCTGGTTTTACAACATAGCTCCAACTTACCTTTTGAGTCTTGTTATACATTTTACACCATCACCTCATACTCTCTTTGGTCTACTCACACTGCCCTGTTCATCTCAAGTGACATTCCTGATGCTGTCTCTGTCCCTGAAATGTCCCCCTTCCTCTCTTCCACCTTTTAGAATCCCAAGTTTCCTCAAAGTTTGGCTCCAATGGCCCCTCCTACATGTGACCTTTCCTGATGAGCCCAGCACCTAGTGCATCCTGACCGTATACTTATTTCATTTATGCCTATTTTGTATACACACATGTGTAACTGCTGCCTCTACCATAGAGTGTAAGTTCCTTGAGGAGAAACTTTCATTTTTGTCCATCAATGCCTAGTGAATCTGGCACATAGTAATGACTTAATAAACTCTTGGTGGTTGATTGATTTTACTGATTCATTCTTGCCTCCTCAACTTGACTATAAGCACCACGAGAGCTTAGGCCAATTAGATGGAACAATAGAAAGAACACTGGACCCGGAGTCAAGAAGACCTAATTCAAATCTAGCCTCAGACACTTACTGTGTGGCCCTGGGCAAATCACTTAACATCTATTTGCCTCAGTTTCCTCAATTGTAAAATAAGTATAATTATAGCACCTACCTCCCAGGGTTGTTGTGAGGATCCGATGAGATAATGCTTGTACGCACTTAGCACAGTGCCTGGCACATAGTAGGTGCGATATAAATGCCTCTTCCAATTCTCCTTCCCAGTGTAGATTGCAACCCATTCATGTCTGTCCATCTCGTGTGACTCTTGTCCACGTCTTCTCATAAATTCACCATAAGGGGTCCATCTACTGTGCTCTTTCTACTCTGTCTCTTTACATTTGTATGACTGACTGAGGAATATGTGGTTTATCCATTGATTATTCCTGACTCTTGCCACTCCCATCTTTTTTTTCACAGACATACATGTCTTTGATAGCATCCTTTTTGCTAATTCTCCTGAGCAGTCAGTTCCCCCTTTATAACATGCTCCAGCCTGATCACAAGCTTTAGGGGGTCCACAGATACAGTAGATATAGAATGGGGTATAGGGGTGTTCTAGAAGGACTAGCACCTCTGGTGTGAGCACTGCTGAGCCCTTTTCAGGGTTGCTCATTCACCTTTGGGGTTCACCTGATTCACCCAACTCTTACTTGTGTCTCCAAGAAGCTGAAGCACGTGCAGTGACCACACCATGTAAACCATCTTGGCAGACAGGCTAAACCAAAAGTTGACGGCAACCAACAGGCCCAAAACTTATTGGTGAGTTAGGGGGATGTCTACCCTGAGCATGTGAAGACTTTCTCTGGGTGAATGGGCAGATAAGAACAATTTATTCCAAAGACTATGAAGGCAGCTGAAGCAGGCACCGTGAAGCACTTAGAGCTTGGGTGGATATCAAAGACTCCAAGGCCATCCACTGCATCCTGGGCCATGGCCAGACATCTTGACTTTTATCATGCCACTGGACCTTGATGACTCTGGAAGAGACAGTAAGGCTGACAACTTTGTGCAACTCTGCCTCATTTAAATCCAATTTATGTGCGAGTCATGACATCACCCATGATGTCACCGATCCTTTTCAAAAATGAAGGACAAAACAACAACAGACAGAGAGTGTATAAAGTGATTGTATTAAGGTGACTTTTTCAGAACAGAATCTAAGGGCCCAGAGTGATCTACATAACTCTCTGTACAAAATGGACTATAACTCTGTCCTTGCAGTCTAGACCCAGGACCGCCTTGGGAGGCAGGCAGCTATGATTACTGACTGTGTAGCCTTGGAAAAGTTACTTAACCTCTGTTGACCTCCGTTTCCTCATCTCTAAAAATGAGGATAATAATAGGGATCACAAAATGTAGCATTAGAAGAGAGTATTAAAAATCACCTCATAACCCCTGCCGCCATTTCACATGGGAGGAAACAGGCCTGGAGAGATTGAGGACCTTGTCTGAGGTCACTAGGGTAAGCAGTGCTTGTCCTCGCCTACCTCACAAGGTAAATGAAGAAAGTAAAGAATCTCAAACAGCCATTCGAGAGTCAGCTACCATCATTCTTCTTGTGGAGAAAGGGCTGGAGGGGACCTTAGCGTTGATCTTCTATTCTTTAAGGTGGCCTGGTAGTGTAGTGGTTAGAGTGATGGACTAGGAAGATCTGATTTCAAGTCCTGCTTCAGACACACACTCACGTCTCAACCTCAGTACCCTCATCTATAAAATGGGGATAATAATAGTTCTCATCAAATGAGGTAATAGATGTAAAGCACTTTGAAAACCCTGAATTAAAATGCAAATGCTATTTTATTTTTATTTTTAGCTATTATCTAGTCCAACCTATTCATTTTACAGATGAGGAAACTGAGACCGACATAGGGGAAATGATTTGACCAGAATCACATAGACAATGCATAGTTCAACTAGGATTCAAACCCAGGTCTCCGCCCTCCAGATCCAGGCCTCTTTCCACCATACTGTGCTGTCTCAAATGTGTATAAAAATCCTTTGTAAACATAAAGCACTTCATTTTATACTTCATGTAAAAATAAGCTATAGGGAAGATTTCCTTGTAATCAGGTCCTTTTGCCTTATAAATCATAAAGCATTAGGTAAATAGGAGCTACAATATTATTATTACTATCTCCTTCCTCTCATCTTTTTCGATGGAGTTCTAATAGAATAATTCAGAGACAAGTCATTGTGCCCTTTTCCACAATAAAATGAAATAAGTGCTTTTTGTAATTGAATAAAAGTACTGGGAGGCAAGCTCATCTTATGTAGACTCACTGAGAGTATCTTTGGGACAGCTCCAGGAGCCAAGGGGATGATGGGAATCATAAGGATGCCCCCCCTGTTCTCATATGGTTTTGATGTTGAGGCTGATAGGATGATACCAATGCAGCCTCTTCAGATGGCTTCTAAGACTCTCCTTCCATCAAATTCCTAGCTACAAAGAAGAGGGCTGTAGTGAGGCTCAAACACATGAGTACAATCTCTTCCAGAATGTTGTTACGGGATTTGTTAACAGAGTAGCTAATAGAAAAGCTAGCATTTCCAGGGTGTTTTAAGGTTTACAGGGCACTTAACATCTAATAACTCAATTTATCCTTGAGACAACCCTGGGAGATAGATGCTATTATTGTTCCCATTTCATAGGTGAAAAAATAATTAAAAGAAAACAGAAGTTGAGAGAGATTAAGTGACTTGCCCAGGGATAGCTAGGAAGTATCTGAAGCAGGATTCAAACTCAGGTCTTCCTGACTGCAAGTCCAGCATTCAATCTGCCACATCCCCTATTAAGGATTCAATCTGTCTTGTAAATGCTAGATTTTAGTCATACTACAGTAATATTATGTTAATGTCTTTTTAAAAAATCAAAATAATTCAATGGATTTATTTTTCCATGCCATTGTCATGGTTTTGTGGGCATGGTATCACTGTATCCTCATCTCTTCAGAGGTTCTAATGAGGCAGGATCCCATGGGTTCACAGATCCATTAGGTTTTTTTGTGCTTCAGTAGAGGCAGACAGGGTAGTCTCAAGGAAGACTCATATTCCTGAGTTCAAATCTGGCCTCAGACATCTATTAGCTGTGTGACCCCGGGCAAGTCACTTAACCCTGTTTGCTTCAGTTTCCTCATCTGCAAAATGAGCTGGAGAAGGAAATGACAAAGTACTCAAGTATCTTTGCCAAGAAAAACCCAAATGGGATCATAAAGAGTCAGACAAGACTGAAACAACTGAAAACATCTACATTGTGCTTCCAAATGTATAGAACAATTTACACCCATCACCTCACTTGATTCACCCAGCAATCCTTGTGGGGTAGGTATTGTTATTCCATTTTACAGATGAGGAAACTGTGGTTCAGAATGGTTAGGGTCATCTTGACTCCAGTATTTTGCCCAATATACCAACTCCCATACACTTAGAGAACACTTTGTCTTAGAGTTATTGTTGTATATATGTGTTAATACATTGTTAATTCTTTGAGATCAGGAATCATGGAGTGGAAAAGTCCAGTGACAAAAGCCAGTGGGAAGGATGTAAGATGCAGCAGAGTTTCAGTGGGATTCCTGTCACTACAGAACCCTACCAAGCCTCCATGAATGGAGATGGACCCCACACAGCCACCTGAATTTGCTGGAAGGGTAAATGTAGCTAGGACAGAGATACTAAGCTCAAACAAACTTGGGACAGCTGTATACCTTATTGTCATTATAAGACCCTGTCAATATGGCTGAATCATCTTCCTCACCCCACCCCAATTCCATTTCCACGTACTCCCTGACACTTGGCATTTCTTTACCAGGGAACAAGGATTTTCATTCTACAACAAGACAGAGACAGAAAGGCAAAAAAAGAGAGACAGAGACTGAGAGACAGAGAGAACCTAAGATATAAATCTACCTGTGAGAGAGCACAGCAACTTAAATTCACCCAAAGTCAAAGAAGTATTAATAAAAGAGTAGATCCTGGGTACCTAAAAGTGTGGGAAGATAGAGGTGGATAAGGGAACAATTATTTATTCAGCAAGCACTTGTTACTGTATGCCACTCTGTGCTAGGCCCTGGGGATATAAGGGAAAATTGAAATGGTCCCTGTCCCCAAGGAGCTTACATTCAACTTGAGTATGAAGAGAAGTGGGAGGGATAGGGCTCTCACCCAAATTCACACTTACGCCTAGGGTCTAACCTTGGTAATCATACAACTTGTCAGAAAGAAGGTTTAATCGATCAATCAATCAGCAAGCATTCATCAATTGCTTACTATGTGCTGATCGCTATACAAAGAAGAGATGAGAGCAAAAGTGCCAAAAGATAATCTTCCATCCTTTACCCTGTGGTTGAGTTGCCCAAAGGAGAAGGCTAATTTTCAAGAATCTTCCTTGGGATAAGTTACTACAGTTAACTCTAAATTATTTGCATGCACATTTTCTGCATTACAGTTTATTTATGGACAATAAGGCCCATTTTCCCCTATTCCAGCACCTCGAAGCTTCCAGTAATGTCTGGACTTGGAATCAAGAGAGATCTGAGTTTAAATTGTAACTCAGATTACTTACGTAATTTAGCCTGTTTAAGTATCAGTATCTATCTATAAAGCGGGTATAATATTTGTAATACCTTCCCACGGGGGAATTGTGAGGAAAGTACTTTATAAACCTTAAGGTGGTATGGAATTGTTAATTATTATTATGCAGTAGGACTGGAGCTATGCCACACACACCTCTCTGTCTCTCTCTCTCTCTGTCTCTGTCTCTCTGTGTCTCTGTCTCTCTCTGTCTCTGTCTCTCTCTCTCTTTCTTTCTCTCTCTCTCTCTCTTACCACTTCCACCCCTTATTCAGTTATCCAGGTGGTGATCTCCTCATTCTCTCTGTCACTTAGGAGTCAGATCCCCCTCTGTATACAACAGCTGCATACATAATGCCTTTGGCTTGCTTGGAAGCCCAGTTCCATTCTTTATTATTCCCTAGTTAAGTCCTCATTCAGCACTGGGTTCTCATTACACAGACAGTCCTTGAATGTTAGAGTTAGAATAGGTCTCTAAGGTCATATTGTCTAAAGCATTCCATTTCATGGAAAAGAAGGCCCAGAGAGATCAGATGACTTGTCTAAGGTCCTAGAACTAAATACCGATAGACCTGGGGCCCAGATCCCTAATTAATCCTTTTGGTGCATAGGGCAATTCAGCTGAGAGGTACATTGGGTTATAGCCTGGAGGCTGACCTGCTGAGGGAAAGCTTGCCTCACTGAGGAAGTAGGCCATCTTTAACTAATTATTCTTGCTAATTAGGTTCTAAGCTCACTTGTTTCTATTTTACTGAAAGAATGCCAGAACTGTTAACACTCTCTAAATTCCAGGACCCCAGGGCAAAGCCCTAGTAGCCCTGCCCTAGTTACAGCTCTGCTGGAGCTAAGAACCCAGATCTTGACTCCAACCCCAGTATATTGTCTAACACCAGCCTTCCCAATCCTAAGAGGGGTTTAGTGGAGTTAACCATTCTTTGAACTTGCCACTCACTTTAATGCAAGGAGAAGCAGAGAATATAATTTTGGGATGATCTATCTAATTTTTTTTTAATTATCTGTATTTCCATTCTTTCTCCATTAGTGTAGCTGGGCCCTCAATAAGCATTTGATGAATGAATGAATGAATGAATGAATGAATGAATGAGTGAATGAATGAATGATTCACCAGGAATGGATGCTAGGATGAAGAGTAAGCTGGATGCTTTAATGTCAGGAAAGCCCATTTATTCTTTCAGATCAGTAGAGTGTCATTTAGCTCAGGATTTGTGCTGCAGCAATGCCCTCTAAGACTGAAAGTCTCTCCCACTAATAGCTAACTTACTAGCAGGAGTGACTTGGGCACTGGGGAGAACAGAGGCCATTATGTTCTTCTCAGAGAATACCATTCATCATGCTGTCAGCAGGAGGACAGAGGAAAGAAGACCCACCTAAGTACCTGGCAGGGAGGTGGAGGGAGCTGTGTGCCGCTGCTGCATGAGGTATCCTGGGCTCTTCTGAGCCCACAGGCTGCCCAAGTGCCAAGGAGGCTCGTTATCAAATGTGCACAGGGAGGTAGCAATTAGCTGGTAAACCCCAGGGAAAGGCATTACCACAAGCATTCATGGCTGGCTCCTCTGCAGTCTGACTCTCGCAGAGGCCCAGAAAAGTCTCCAAAAGACAGTTGCCATGGAGAAATGCCTCCCACAGCACTGAGTCAGCACCCAGCTCCCAGGACAGCCAGAATGACCACAAAGGGGAGAGCCCAGAGGCTCTATGTGCTCATAACCGGTTCTTGCACTTTTCAGCCCAGGTCCATGACAAACTTGGAATTCCTCAATCTTTTGGCAAGAGATACTGGGGTGGGGAGATAAACTGAAAGAAAGACAGGGGCACAGAGACAGAAAAAAGGAATTCAACAGGAGGCTCACAGGGTAACTCCATCTTTCCTTAACCTTTGGGAAAGAATCAAAAGCATCAGACTTCAGAGGTAGAAGAGGCCTTAGTGATTGTTGGGTGCAACTTACTCATTTTTCACTGATGAGGAAACTGAGGCCCAGAGAGTTTAAGCGGCTTGCCCAATATCACACAGTAAGCTGAAGAAGTGGGAACTGAACCCATAACTTCTGAGTCTAAGTACAATGTTCTCACCACTACATTCAACATAAATGCATTATTGTGCCTTTCCTATATTGTGACGAGTAATCTGGGGAATATAAAGATGAATGACACTTTGTCCCTGCCTCTGTGGTTCTGTGTGGTGTCCTTGCTGCTGGGGTAAACACCTGTGTGTGTCTGCTTCTCCCTCTTCTACGTCATGCAGAAGTGGTGTGAATGTTTGGTTGCCAGACCCAACCCACAGCATAGACATATGTATAAGTCAGCCTACAACCAGGAAGCCTGGAAAGGGCTGTGAACTTTGCCCCCTGGGAGGTTCTCAGACAAGGGCTGTTTACTCTTTTATTGGGAACTCAGCAAACATCAACAAATGTGAACGTTTCAATATACAAAAAACAGAAATATTTCTAAATATGAACTTGTTGCCTGTAAGTGTCCACACACATACACGCACCTAAAATTAGACAAGATACTAACAAAACTTCTCCACTTGTGTGACACCGTCTCTTTTCTCTATGTGTTCTTTAATGTTTCATTAACACTCTTTTCTTTTTCTTCTTTTTTGGCATCACAATCTTGACCCACCAATTCCCCCTGACCAACGGAAGCCCTCCATGTTCCCAGAGGGTAGAGCTGAGCAAAGTAACTCCACACCTTGCCTCAAAATGTAGGTCTCCTTCTTCTTCGCTAGTCTGTCCCCTTCCATCAGGAGTTGAATCTCGGTAGCATCTTTCATCATCAATGAGCATTTGGAAGTTATTTTCATTCATCAAAGTACTGGTAAGTCTTTCAAAGCTTTTTTTTTCCTTTCCTTTCCATTTTTGAGTCATTGTATAATTTGTTCTGCTGTTTCTGTTTACTTCACTCTTTGTCAGTCCGTAAAAGTCTTCCCAGGTTTCTCTGAATTCGTAATCTTCATCATTCCTTATTGTGTAATGATAACTGCATTATTATATTCCTATACCATTACATTCATATATCATCATTGGTTCTCTCTGTTTTGGTAGTTGGTTCTGCTTGTAGCTGTAACCTTACCAACTCTACTTCCTCTCTTCAACTCCACCTTTCCCACCCTGCCTCCCCAAAAAAGCACCCCTAACTCTTTGCATGTGGAATTTAATATATTTCTATCAGGAATTCCTTTGGTATATGTTCAATTCTCCCTATTTACTTTTCATTTACAAAAAAGTTTTTAAAACTTGGATATCAAGGTATCAATTCCTTTTTTTCTTCTAGAGCACTTCTCTGGATCCCTCCTTTGTCCCTGTCACTCTCTACTTTTCATTATATTTAGGGCCAGAGAATCAGCACTGGAAGGGACCATAGTTTTGTTTTCAAATGATAAAACTGAAACCCAGAGTAGGGAAGTAATTTACAAGTCACACAGGTAGCAAATGAGAGAGCTAAGATCTGAACCTGAGTGGCTGGAGTTATTGAATGTCTACCACATGCTTGGCACCACCCTCTTTTATCTGCAGAGATGGTCATCATCACCATCATCATCATGATTAGCTAACATTTCTATAGCACTTAAAGGTTTCCAAAGGCTTTACCTCATTAGCTTATTTTAATGTCTTATTCCAGCATGCTACATGATACTATTTACAGCTGGCTAAAGAGTTAGAAATTAGGGCCTGCACTACCTTTCTATCAGGATCCAGGCTTAACTTAAAGGGGGCAACTTCTTCCTCTTTGGGTCCTGTTCCATCCCAAATAACCTGGTATTACTTGATGTCAAGATTAAAGGATCAACCCACCTGGGGTGCCTGTACCTGTCTTGGGGATTTGTTTCCTTAACATCAATCACTCTGGCTTTTTCATTGAGCCAAATTAAAAGCCTGGCTGTTCACTGAAAGCCAGCTGCAACAAATTCCAGTTTGAGGTCAACCTTAAGGTATGTGTGAATGGACTGGCCCCACCAAGCCCCTAAATGACAAAGGACTATGAAGATCCCAGGCACATTACTAATCACCATCCACCCTCCCAATCCAG
>NW_020954577.1:24078198-24094152 GCF_900497805.2 Vombatus ursinus | reverse complement strand
CTCTCTCTCACTCTCTCTCTCTCTCTCTCTCTTTCTCTCTCTCTCTGTCTCTCTGTCTCTCTCTGTCTCTCTGTCTCTCTCTGTCTCTCTCTGTCTCTGTCTATCTCTGTCTCTCTCTGTCTCTCTCTCTCCCCTCTGTCTATCTGTGTGTCTCACTCTTTCTCTCTCCTTCCCTACCTCCCTCCTGTTGTCTTAGATTAGATCAGGTTTCCTTCAGACTGGGAAATGCACTGGTTACTCTCTGCCTGATGGCGTGGGAGCTTTGACCAGCTCTATTTCTGACCCAGGCTGGTTCCCTCCTCCTTCCGCAAGCCTATGGCTGCCTCCTCACTCCTAGGGTGGAGTTCACCATATTGATAGGGGACTTCCTGCAGACACCCTATTGGCTTAGCCCACTGCAGCTCAGAACTCTTGAGTTCTGCCAAGGGATCTGACAGCCTCAGCCACCCCAGTAACACAAATTACAAGCCTGTACTACCTCACCCACCCCATTTTCTCTGGAGCGGCAGTGACAGCAGCAGGTAATGTTTATGGAGTGCCTGAATGTATTGAGCCTAGGAGCTCTGCCCTAGAGCAGCCTATGGGTACATATTTTTTATTCATCTTAAATACTGGAAAAGCTATATCTCAATAATCTAAATTAAAGAGTGGAAGCCTGGGGACTGAGGGTCTTCATGCTCGATTTTTTTTTCTCCTACTCCCTCAGAGACCTTGGACAAAGCTTCTAATCCCACTGGGGCTGTTGTCAAAATGCATAACTGACGGTGGTGATTACAGTCTATTTCCAAGGATACGTTGGTATTTTTCCAATGGGTTTCCTCTATAAGGCCTTCCTATCCTCAGGGATCCCATTATAGGAGTATCTTCTGTCAGTCAGTCAGTCAATCAATCAACAAGCATTTATTAAATGCCTGCTATGGGGAGGGGATACAAAGAGGACTGTGGACCATCTCCGCCCCCAGGAGCATAAATTCTATCAGATGACCTTAGAGGGCACATGGGAATCTGTCCAGTGGCTGAGACTCTTCTGCATAGAACAGTGTTTCTCCCGCACTCTAATCTCCCTTCTCTTGTACACAGCAGCACCAGCAGTGGCCAGACTCCATACACTCCGAACTCTTATCCCAACAATCTTTTTCCCTTAGAAGCTTGGCCCAGTTTTCCGGAACCCCAAGAATTCTATGGTCCTGCTAGCTGAAACTAACCTGACCCAGCTTCTTTGACTCTTTCCTGCTCTGACCCTCACTTTCTCACAGAGTGAAGAATCTTTGGTGTTTCCTTATCCTTGACCTCTACTCTCCAACGAATTACCAATATCAGAGGACCTGGGTTCAAATCTTACCTCTACTCCCTGTTTGACTATGGGCAAATGCCTTAACTTCCCTGAGGCTGAGTTTCCTGATCTATAAAATGAGGGTGCTGGCCTCAGAAATCCTTTCCAGTTCTCATGATCTAATCAATTCTACCTCTAAGGAAAAAAACAAAAAAACAACCTATTACATTCATCTTTTTTGTCCCTACTACTACTGGCTACTACTTTAGTACAGGCCCTCTATGCCACCTCCTTAGAATATCAAGATAAACTCCTAGCAAGACTTCCTTTCAAGCATTCTATGGAGTCTTTCTCCTACCTGTTTACTCTGCTCTCCACACTGGGAACATCTACCTAATGTAATTAACCTAAGATTGTTTACTGTTAAATGCCATTTATATCATTCCTGGAGCTATCGAAAATTTTGTCTCTACCATATTGTTCCTAATCTATCAACAAGTGTTTATTAAATGCCTACTATATGCTATATATATAGGGCAGCTAGGCGGCACAGTACATAGAGCACTACACTGGGTACCAAGAAGACTCATCTTTGTGAGTTCAAATCTGGCCTCTGACACTTCATAGCTGTGTGACCCTGGGCAAGTCACTTCACCCTGTTTGCTCAGTTTCCCCATCTGTAAAATGAGCTGGAGAAGGAAATGGCAAAAACTATTCCAGTATTTCTGCCAAGAAAACCCCCAGTGGGGTCACAAAAAAGTCAGACTTGACTAAACAACAAAAACATGCTAGACACAGTGCTAAACAGTAGAGATAGAAAGACAGAAGTTCAACAAGCCCTGCCTTCAAGGAGTTTACATTCTAACAAAAATGGCAAAATTGGAAATTACTTTTAAAAAATTTAAAATTGAATTATGAAGACAGGTAACCTATGGTATAGGCACTAGTCATAGAATCTTAGATTTAGGTAGAATGAAGGGTGTGCTAGTAAATGTTTAAGAACTGACTGGAGAGTTGGAGGGTGCCTCCAAAAGCACAGAGGACTTCCCAATAGTTAAAGCCACCTAATCATGGAAAGTTGAGTGAGCATGAGGGTTATAGAAATTTATTACAATTTGTATTCAAACACAGGCTACCAAAGGATTTGTCCTTCCTTAGGTGGGAAGGTTGAACTAGGCGGCTTCTTAGGTTCTGAAAGCAATACATTCTTCTCTCCTTATCCTCTTCAACTCTGGCCCAACTCCTCATTGTCCATCCATCTCTACGCTCTGTCCCAGATGTACATAATGATAGGCTCTGTGTGTGTATGTGTGTGTGTGTGTGTGTGTGTGTGTGGGTGTGTGTGTGTGTGTAGAAAGAGAGAGGGGAGGTATGTAATAATAGACTATATGTTGTCGTTGCTGTTATTCAGTCATTACAGTTGTATTTGACTCTTTGTGACCACATTTGAGGATTCCTTGGCAAAGATACTGGGGTGGTTTGCCATTTCTTTCTCCAGTTCATTTTACAATTGAGGTACTGAGACTAACAAACTTAAGTGATTTGCCCAGAGTCACACAGCTAGTAAGTGTCTGAGACCGGATCTGAACTCATGAATAGGTGTCTTCCTGACTCCAAGCCCAGTGCTTTATCCACTGAACCACCTAACTGACATATATGCGTGTGTATGTGTATATGTATGTATGTATCTATGCATATGTATATATATACATATATATGCAGAGACAGAGAGAAACAGAGACATGCTCCATTTGATCATTCAAATGCATGTTGTAATCTGAGCAAAAAATTGAATAACATTATCTCTGTGTATTGCTCTTTCAAGGAGTATTAAATGGTTTTGATTTATAGATTGGGAGGGCACCTTGTGGAAAAAGAGTCTGTTTTGTTCTCCCGAATCAAATGTTTTGCTTTGTAACGAATAAACAAGCACAAATATATTTTCTGCATCATTCAGTTATGTAAAATGATAAAGATGGGTCCCATTGTGTGTGCCCATGCAGAAGCCTGCTTTTTCCTGAATAATACTCTCATGGAGATTGTCCTAGATTCATGTACAGATGAATCTCATAAAGATTTTGTATAAGTGAGAGAATACACATATAGGTCAGTGGTCTCTTAGCGGCAACCCATGAAACAAAGCACTGTAAAACTGTAGCATGTAATTATAATTCTCCTCCTCTCCTCTCTCTTCTCTGATAATTATTTCTCTTTCTTCTCCTATTCTTTTTCTTTCTCCTTCCTTTTTTCCCCCTTGGGGGCATGATTTGCCCCAATTCATATTTCTTAACTCAGCTAGTAGCACTTAGGGGTTTCGTATTCACTGTTATAAACATGGATGCCACAAGAGCCCAGGTGGTGAGCCAGCTAAGGAGCCTTGATTTTCCCCTCATGCCAGGGGACCTCCCCAGCCAGGCTGGAAGAGTCACTGCTGGAGAGGGAGCTAAGGGGAAAGGATTTGGTGGTGGTAACCTTAAATGTATCCTTTCTAAATTCTTTCTAAATTCACCCAGAATGATTGCCCCATGTCCCATGTGAATGATGACTGGGGATGTCACCATAAAGACATTGTGAGATAAGACAGAGGAGCAGCTGTTTTGCAGTTTGGGCTGGTTTACAGCACAGTTTTTCAGTTAATACTAAAATGTTACTAGAAAATCAGATTAGCTGGGACAGGACAAGGTGACCTGATCATTTGCTCCAATCAACAATGGCTTTTGAAATCAAGAGTATGTGCTTCCTGTTGCAGCCAGTGATGATCCTGAGTAAAGCAGACTGTTGCTGTACTGCTGGGAAATGCAGGACCCAGAGTATGAAGAGAAAACCATTTTCTAAAGTCAAATCTATTAAGGGGGACACATCGAATCCATTCTCATTTCTTTGGGGATTCTTTTGGGAAAGTTATTTGTGAAAGACTTAGAACAGTGCCTGGCACATAGTAGGTGCTTAATAAATACCTGTCCCCTTCCTCCTCTTCCCCCTCCCCCATTTACATCATATACACTGCATACATCTGGTATGGACTTAAGCCGATAATCGTTTATTGCCTACTATGTGCTAGACCCAGTGCTAATCATTGAGGATGTAAAGAAAAAGGAAAAAGGAAACCAAAACAACAGTCCCTGCCCTCACAGAGCTTACAGTCTAATGGGGGAGATAACATGCAAACAACTCTGTACAAACAAGATATAGGTATACATACACAGAAGATAAATGGGAGATAATCTCAGAAAGAAGGAGGAATAGGAAAGGCATTTTGCTGGTGGGGTTTTAGCTGAGTCTTGAGGAACTTAGGGAAGTCAGGAGGCAGAGATGAGGAAGGAGAGAATTCTAGGCATGGGGGATGGCCAGTGGCAATGCCAGAAACTAGCAGATGGAGTTGTCATGTTTCCCCCATTAGGTTGTAAGCTTCTTCAGGGCAGCGACCATGTTTTTGCCTTTCTTTGTATCCCCAGCACTTAGCACAGTGCCTGGGGCACATAGTAGGTCCTTAATAAATGCTTATTGTTACCAATTAATTTCTAAGTGCATACTGAAACATTTTTCCATTTTATTTTTCTTGCTTTTTTTTCAACATGGCTAATATGGAAGTATGTTTTGCATGACTTCGCATGTATAATTGATAGTATATTGCTTCCCCTCTCAATGAGTGGGGGAGGGGCTGGAGGGAGACAGAGAACTTGGAACTCAAAATTTTAAAAATGAATGTTTAAAAAAATGCTTTTTGTTGTTGCTGCTATTGGGAACTCTGAGTATAGATGCAAAATGAGAAAAGAGTCAGACAATTTTAGAGAAATATTTGGCTACAGAAACAATAAGATATAATAGTAGTGCAGTGGTGACTCCCTGGGCCTGGAGTCAGGAAGACCTGAGTTCAAATCCAGCCTCAGACACTTGCTAGCTGTGTGACCCTGTGCATATATTTAACTTTGTTTGCCTCAATTCCCTCACCTGTAAAATGGGGTTAATAATACCACTCATCTCCCAGGTTTGTCGTGAGGATCAAATGAGACATACTTGTAAAGCATTTAGTACAGAGCCAGGCACATGGTAGGTGCTATATAAATGTGAGCAATGATTCATGGCTGTGGGCCTCTGGACAATGTTCTAGGCAAGACTGTAAGTCACACGGAAGGTACCAAGCTCCTGGCTTGGCTTACCAGAACATGTAAATTTTAAGGAAGACAATACAGAGCTAAAGTGAAATGTAAAATGGCTAACCAACAGCCTTGCAAACTGCTTCATGCTTAGATAAGGTTTAAATATCAGCTTTCCATTAGACTGTAACAGCAGAGATTCCTGCTTGGAGTCATTTCAACAATCCTAGCTGAAGAGTCTTTTACTTTTTGTTTTTTGCATTTCTTTTGTGTATAGGAATAAAATGCCTGTCCTACACCTGGTTCATATTGTGCATCTCATACCTTTACTTTCCACTTTGAGGAGACCTAGATATAACCCAAAAATGTAAGCTTTAAATAATTTGTTCTGAGGGTGCCAGGGTTGGGGTTTAGTAAGATGAAAAGTGCAAGAAAAAGAACCCTAACCCCCCTCTCCACCCAGTCAAAGGACAGGCTCCTAGAACTGTATTCGGGTCAGACTTGCCTGGGTCCAGGGCAGAGGAGGCCCTTACTGGAGAAGGGAGTAAGTGTAGCACCCTAGTCTCTTTGGACCTAGGAGCAGTGTCTCAGTGTTAGAAGGAAATGGGGAGAATGGGCAAGGGATCAAAAGTAGGGGAAAAGGAGAAAGGATCATAGGAATTTGTGGTAGAAGAGAACTTAGAAATCATCTAACCTAACCCTCTCATTTTGCAGGTGAAGAAACTGAGACCTAGAAAGGCAGTATGTTGTGAAAGAAAGAACATGGTCTTGGAATCAGGAAAGATGTACACATGATAACACTAAAAAGCAGAGAGAGAGGGAAGGAGGGAGACAGACAGAGACAGAGAGATAGAGACAAACAGAAACAGAGAGACAGACAAGAAAGAAATAGGAAGAAGGAAGGAAGGAAGAAAAAGAAAGAGAAAGGAAGGAAGGAGGGAATGAGGGAGAGAGACTATGATGAGTATCTAATAAATCTCATCCCTTTTTGATTGAGAACCAAGGCACATTTGCCTGTGGTGTCTACGGACCTATGAAGGCAGACTTAATCTGCCAGTCTCTTAAAGTGAAGTGGAATTAACACCTTCTAGTGTCTTATCTAGTATGCTCTATTACTAGGGCAGTTGGATGGCACAGTGGATAGAGTACCAATCAAATCATCTTCCTGAGTTCAGATCTGGCCTCAGACACTTACTAGCTATGTGACCTTGGGCAAGTCACTTAACTCTGTTTACCTCAGTTTCCTCATCTGCAAAATGAGCTGGAGAAGGAAATGGCAAACCTCTCCAGTATCTTTGCCAAGAAAACCCCAAATGAGATTACAGTCAGACATGTGGCTATCTAGACCCTCAAGATTGTTTCCTTTTCTACCTCAACTCATAAAACTCTGAACATGTTGATGACATAACTCAAAGTTCTCTATTTGGATGACAAATGTAAAAGTCTGGAAGCCTGAGAGAGATTGCAGGCAGGTCTACTCCTCAGAGTTGTCCAAATGAGCAGGGGCAACTTTTCGGATCTACCTGCCTAGCCATGCAAATCCTGCTTTCCCACCTACTAAGCTAAAGAATCGAGGGTCAAGAAGCTAGTCTTATTCTGGAGAAGGGCAAAAAGAAAAGGGAATCACCCCAAGGCTGGAACACCATTCTTTATCTTGTCAGTGCTATAGGCCAGTAGTCAGCAAATTTTTCAAGTGCAAAAATTACTTTTTTTAAGGTAAAAATATTTTGTGAACCTTCACGTGATAGTAGATGTACTATTCTTGTCTGTTGAGAAAATACATGATGGAAAAAAAGGTGTAATGAATTTGGTAGCACTTTAAATGAATTTCTATTTTATTATTCACAACACTCTTTACATACCTTTGGAAAAATATTAATCTGCATGCAAGAGACAGTGTGATACAGCACATGGAAAGTTAGCCTTGAAACCAGGAAACTTTGGATTCAGATCCTACCTCTGGTATATATTGTCTATATGATCCTGGGCAAGTAACTTAACCTCTCACAGTTGTAGAAAACCCTCCAAAACAGGAGATCTTCACCTGGGGTCAGTGAACTTATTCTCAAAAATATGTTGATAACTTTATTTCAATATAATTTATTTTTTCTATGAGCATAGGCATTTTATTTTGAGCATTTAAAACGTTATTTTAAGAAGGTGTGATAGAACTAACTCTAATTCCTCCTAACCACAACATGGGGAGGCCCGAGCCCCGTCTTCTTCTTATATGATGGGGGAAAAAGCTATAATGAATTCTTCTCCTTCCTTAATCCTTAGGGATTAGCTTTCCATAAAAGAAAACCAAACTCTCCCCCATTCCCAGATGGTAGAGTTTTGGTCACTTAAAGTCATCAAAAGTCAGAGCCACAGGCAGGCAGGGCATCTCAACCTTGGTGAATTTTTGAAGACCCAGGGAGTCACCATGTTCTTTACCATATCCTAACCTGAAGACCAGACATGTTTTTATATGGAGTTTAGGGGATGGGGGTAAGGGTAGGGATGGAGACAAGAGAAGCTGAATCCTTGTGGCATGTCTTTGTCCTGTTAGGACAACGTTGTTGTTCAGTCATTTTCAGTCACGTCCAACTCTTTGTGAGTCCATTTGGGGTTTTCTTGGCAAAGATACTGGAGTGGTTTGCCATTTACTTCTCCAGCTCTTTTTACAGATGAGGAAACTGAGGCAATCAGGGTGAAGGGACTTGCCCAGGATCATACAGCTATTAAGTGTGTGAGGGTGGGATTTGAATCTCCTTGACTCCAGGACTAGTATGCTATCCACTCACTGTGCCACCTAGCTGCCCTTAGGGCAAAGTAAACCTTTTTCTAAGTGTTCAGTGACTTGTGAGTGCCTCATTTTGTCCCGACATCAACTGTGAACTAAGAGAATGCTGGAATTAGAGCTGCAGCCAACAGATAGACACCAGAATACCACATGGGTCCATGACACAAAAAAAGCTAAGAACGGCTGCTCTAAAACTTAGGTTTCAGATAGGGTATTGCATTAGTAGAGGTGGTTTTCTCACCTTTTACGGTTACAATCACAGGTCAAGTCTCTATCTCTATCCCTAATCCATATGTGGGAGGACTTGCCCCCTATTTACTTACCTTCCTGAGAGTTCCTCCTCAGCATTTCTAAACCTGCCCCCCAATTGTCACCCAGCATTTGGCAATGTCTTACACTGTTGAACTGAACAACGGGGCACGTAAGTGTGCCAGACATTCTTTATTTGGTCTACTGCTAGTATGCTTGGTCCCATATGGGTTCCTACATCCCTTGTAATTTCTCTGCTCTGGGTCAGGATTTCTGTTGCTCTCATTCTACAAGAGTCCTGCAGGTGGTCCACAGACTGCTTTCCTTTAACATGAATGACTTTAGGAATTATGGGTGATACCCAGGAAAGGATAGAGCGTCAATTAGGATTTTTATGCCTCTGGGACAAGTAATATACACTGTGCACAGGTCAGTTGGTATGAAGCATGCCCTCATTTAAGGCTGGGAGAGGGTCCAGTTCTCCACCCAGTAGTAAAAAGGCAGAGACCTTCAGTCACCGGTGAGTGACAGCACCCTTACTTTGAATGGGGGACAGGTACGGGGAAGGAAGGAAGCTCAGGGAAGCCTGCCATCTGGTAGCTTTGTATTTTAATGAATTCTTTCTGCTGTTTAGGTGCTAAATTCCATTGTTTCTATGCTCCTGGTGAACTGCAAGCCCTATCTGCACCCTCTCAATTCAGCACCTTTGGAAAAAGCTCTGGTCCCCTCCTAGCTTTGCCCTAGTTACAGTTCTAAATAAAAATGAGTCAGTTTGCTTGTAAATACTGTAGAGCTGGTAAGTGCAACCAGTAGCTGCTGTACCCTAGGGGGGCCAGGTGAGAGAAGAATTCAAAAGCCTGCTAAGGTGGTAATTGTCCTGTCGGACAACATTGTACCACATCCCTTCTTCCTTCACCCTCCTGGTGACTGCCTTTTCATGTCTTTGGGGCAGAAATAGGGGGAACAAGAAATTTTTTTTTATTAAAGCCAAACCAGTCTTTTTTATTTGTAGCAATTCTTTTTTTTTCCTTTTCTTTTCTTTTTTTTTTTTTTTTTTTTGCTTTTTGGTGAGGCAATTGGGGTTAAGTGACTTGCCCAGGGTCACGCAGCTAGTTAAGTGTCAAGTGTCCAAGGCCAGATTTGAACTCAGGTCCTCCTAACTCCAAGGCTAGAGCTCTATGCACTGCGCCACCTAGCTGCTCCTATTTGTAGCAATTCTATTTTTACATTAAAAGTGTTGTCTAAAATAAAATCTGTAAACTCTCTGTCCTAAGGGTTGTCTCTGTGGGTCTTCCAGCTTCTAGTCACTTCCCACTCCAATTAGTCTTTCCCAATGCTGCCAGACTAATCGCCAATGTTTTTATGTCACTCCTTTGCTCAAAACCCTTCGGTGACTCCCTAGTGCCTCCCTAATTCCAGCTCCCTAACCATTCAAACATTCAAAGCCTTCCAGAATCTTGCCCCCACCTTACCTAAGATAAGCAAGGCTCTAGTAAGTCAGCATCTAGAATGAATTCAAGTCACTGGGCCAAAGCAAGCTATATCCCAAGGCATTGTCAGACCTGGTAGGTGTGATTGCTGAGACAGAGTGCCCATTAAAAAAAAAAAAGACTGGAGGACAGAAGTACCACAAGACTAGAGAGTGTCAAATGTGACCATTTGGGGAGAAAAAAGAAAAAGAAAGGAAGATGGTGGAGTCTACAAACTATAGGCGGTGATATTGACTTCTATTCCAAGGCAAATTCTAGAACACATTATTTAGAGGAATGATTTGTGTTCAGAAAGGAAAACAGTGATCACTTCAAATCATTGTGGCTTCATGAAGAACAGGCCATTCCAGATTAATGACATTTCCTTTTTCTTTTGTTTTTTCTTTTCTTTTCTTTTTTTTTTTTTTGGTCAGGGTTTATAAACTATTAGATAAGAGAATCTTACAAATGCAGTAGACTTAAATCTCAGCAAAGCATATAGTGAAGTATCTCATACTATTGTTGTAGAAGAATGGATACATGTGATAGCACAGTTAAAATTTTGAATGACCAAATCCAAAGAATTGTCATTAATGGGCTTAATGTTAACTGGGATGGAGGTCTTTAGCTGGGATGGAGTGCCCTGGGGGGTGTGCTCATGGCTCTGTGCTGTTCTACATTA
Source organism: Vombatus ursinus (assembly GCF_900497805.2). Lineage (NCBI taxonomy): Eukaryota > Metazoa > Chordata > Mammalia > Diprotodontia > Vombatidae > Vombatus > Vombatus ursinus. Next base: position 24,083,597 of record NW_020954577.1, on the reverse strand, counting down.
TCCCTGATGTGGATGGGGCCACAGAAGACTTGTTTGCCAAATTTACAAATGCCTTGAAGCTGATGGGGCTAACTGTGGTGTTAGACAAGAGTCAGGAGCCAAAAAGATCTCAACAGGTTAGAGACACAGGCTGAACTGAGTGAGAGAATTTAATAGGGATAAATGTAATACTCTAAAGAGTGCTTCAAAAAATCCACTTAAGTATAGGATGAGGGAGGTTTAGGCAATAGTTCCTAGGGATCTCTGTGCTAGTTATTAGGTATTATTATGTAGTATACTTATTTGTGTATGTGTCATACATATAAAACCTGTGCATGCACCTGTGAGACTATAAGTTACATGAAGGCAGGTATGGACTGTATTTTGTGTAAATTTGGTACTTGACCTAGTACTTTGCATATCGAAGGTACAAACTAAATATTTGTTCAAAATGAATTCTTGAATCTCATTTTTCAATTGGATTGTTATGTTCCAAAGGGCAGGAATCAGATTAATTTTTTTGTCATCCCACCTACCCCTCCTCCATCACCTTACATGATTCTGAGCCTGTGGTAAGTTCTCAATAAATAGTTATTAAAATGAATTGATGGAGTCTTTCAAAGTAAAAAAGTAAAGAGATAAAAATGGCATAAATTCTGAGTTGGAGCCAGTTAATAGAAAGAAGAAAAAAAAAGAATATTAGAACCTGGAAATATGCATTCCCTACCCACCATGGGTCCAAGTAGTCCTCTCGGCAAAATTCAACTATAACTAAGAGATTTTTGGATCTCTTGCCAAGCCTATTATTATCTAATGGAATTACATCTATAAAATTACAGGATGTCAGAAATAGATAGGGCCTCCGAGGCTAGCTCTTCCAGTCTTCTCATTTTATGGAAGAGGAAAGGAAGGCTCTCCTTTGGATCTGGCTGACCATCTATACCAATCTAAAGGCCATTATGTTGAAATGATCAAATTTGCAGAAAGACTGGTATAGAAAAACCAAACCCCCATCCAAGCCACAGGCAGGGTCTTCAGTCCCTGTTTTGTGGAAGGCTAGTATCTGGAAGAAGCTTGCCCTGGGGATAGAGTTAGGCTTTCATAAGCAGAGATAAGTGATTTTATCAAATGTCTTAATATTGTTCATGTTTTAAAGTCTATGTGAGGATGGATCTGAATCAATTGTAATCACAGCATCATAGATTTAAAGGCTTTAGAGGAAATTGAGTCCAACTCCTTCATTATATATGTGGAAACTGAGGAATAGAAAGTTTAAGTGAAGTGTCTGAGTCAGGATTTGAACCGGGGGCTTCATGACTAAAAGCAGCACCACATTCATTATGCTACAGAATCACCTAATGTTACAACTAGAAAGGAATTTAGAGGTCATCTCATCTAACACCTTACTTTTTCAGGTGATGAACTGAGGCTCAGAGAAGAGAGTGATTTGCTTAGGGTCACAGAGGGGCAAAGCCAAAACTCAAATCTGCATTTTCTGACCCCAAAGATAGTATGATTTCTACCATGTTCTGCCAAGATGGTAGTACCAATGTGTTGGTCAGACCATATCTGGAACATTAGTAATCCACTGTAGGATAAGGATAGGGTTAGGGATAGGGAATGAACCTCTGATTTCATTAGTGCATTGATCTTCCAGGGTTAGGAAACCACCTCTACCAGTGAAGGTCAACATTATCTCTGTAACTTGGGGTGAGCACCAAAAGGTAAGTAACTTGCCCAGGGTCACATAGATAGCATGTGTCAGAGACAGGACTTGAACCAAGGTCTTTCTGGCTCTCTATCCATTCCACCTCTATACTGCCCTTCGTTGTGGAGAGAGCCTGAAAAGCTCGAGCCCATCCAGGAGGGTGAGCCAAATGGAAGAGTATTCAGATAGGAGTACTCATATCTGTACACATATCGTAGGAGATATAGGGCAGCTAGATGGTGCCATAGTGCATAGAGTGCTGGGCTTGGAATCAGCAAGACATCTTCCTGAGTTCAAATCCAGCCTCAGACACTTACTAGTTGGGTAACCCTGGGCAAGTCGTTTAACTCTGTTTGCCTCAGTTTCCTCATCTATAAAACAAGCCGGAGAAGGAAATGGCAAACCACTACAGAATGTTTGCCAAGAAAACCACAAATGGGGTCTCAAAAAGTTGGACATAACTGAAACAAGTGAACATGTGAGATCCCTCATATGTATTTATAAGAATAGGTTAGAGCTGTAGTTCTCAAAGTTTGGTCTGGGGACCCTAAGCGGGCCCCAAGACCTCTTCAGGGGAGCCAAGAAGCAAAAACTATTTTCATAGTAATACTAAACTTTTAACTTCTAATACAGTAAATATCAATAGATAAGACTCACATAAACAAAGGTTCTTTGGGAGAGTCCTCTATAATTATTAAGATTGCAAAGGGGGTACTGAGACTAAAAAGTTTGAGAACCTTTAGGTAAATGGAACTTAGGAAATTTAGACTATAGAAGCAAAGACTTAGGGGAAATTTGATCATTGTCTTCAAAATATTTTAAGAGTTGTCCTGTGGTAGAGGACATCTCTGTCTAGCTTCTGAGGGAGAATTTCATAGAACCATGGATTTTCCAAGTTGGAAGGGACCTCAGAGATTACCTAGGTTACATTGCTCCCCTTCACCCACTTAGTGTTCCAGTCAAACTAGTTCACTTGTTTTTCCCCTAAGTTGGCATACTGCTTTCTGCCTTCAAGTCTCTGAACATCCCATTCCTAAATGCATTTCCTCCTCCCTTTTGCCTTACAGAATCCTTAGCTTCCTTCAAAGCTCAACTCATGGACCATCTTCTCCTGTTAGACTTCCCCTGATCCCTACTAATTGTTAATGTTCTCTTCCTCTTAAATTGCTCTTGTATTTACACATCTGTTTGCATGGTGTATCCCAAAGTAGAATGTAATCTTCTTGAGGTCCTTATATGTCTTTGTATTCCCAACACTCAGCATAGAGTCTTACATTCCTAGGACAGGGGGACGACACCTGGGATTCCATTGATATATAGAACTCCTTGGCAAGAAAATCCTCTCTACCAATGGAAGCTCTCCAGCTTAAGGTTCTTTTTTTTTTTAAGGCAATTGGGGTTAAGTGACTTGCCCAGGGTCACACAGCTAGTAAGTGTCAAGTGTTTGGTCTGAGGCCAGATTTGAACTCAGGTCTTCCTGACTTCAGGGCCGGTGCTCTATCCACTACTCCACCTAGCTGTCCCCAGCTTAAGGTTCTTAAACTTTTTGGTGTCATGGACTACTGGGGCAGTCTAGCCATGCCTACAGAATCCTTCCCAAAAGAATGTTTTTAAATGCATAAAATAAAATGCATAGGATTACAAAGGAAACCCAATTATATTGAAATATAATTAGCAAAATCATTTTTCATAGTTTTGGACACTTTGGGCAATCTAGCCATATCTATAGATTCCCAAAAAAATTAAATGCATAAAATAGAATATATAGGATTACAAAGGAAGCCAATTATATTGAAATATAATTAGCAAAATAGTTCAAACACATAGATACACCCAAATTCACAGACCTCAGATTAAGAGTTTAAGAACTTAAGAGTTTGCCTAGATAACAACCTATATCTGATTGCTTCTGGAAGAGGGGTGGCAGAATGGGAGGAATAGATAGAATTTGGAACTCAAAACTTAAAAAAAAAAGTCAAAAGCTGTTTAAACATGTAATTGAGGGAAAATAAAATATATTTTTTAAAGGGAAAAAATATGCCTATATCATTGATTTAGGCAATGTTATATAACCAGTGTGGGACAGGAATGGGATTTGAACCCAAATCATCCCCTTTCAGAAGCCAACTTTCCAGCTAGTATGCCAAGCTGTTCCTGCACAGAGTAAGCTTCCAAGAAAGAAATGCTTCTCTGGTTGAATTGAATCGATATCAAACCCACTGCTCTTTCTGATTCCAAATTAAGATAGTGCCCAGAGACTCTCTCAGACGTTATCCCCGCTCTGGCCTCCTATGCACTGCTCCTTGCATGGGAGGTAAAATGTGCTCCAAATGGCCCCAAGATCAGCAGCAACCTGGATGGGGGAAGAGCCATTCTTGTGACCGCTTTTGGAAGCCTTGTGGGGGGGAAAAGGGAGAGGCCGGAAAAGATGCGGCAGGAAGAAAAGAGAGAAAAATGTGTAGTGTCTAATTTGAATTCATAAAGGAAACTATTAATCAGGGGCTTCAAAGGCTTGTCTTGGGACTTTTAATCAGCAGTCAGATTTTGTCATGGCAAAGGAGGGGGAGGAGGCGAGAGGGGAGGATGGGCCACATTAAAGAGGGAGAGGGCTTTGAAAACTGGGGCTAGGGACCGGAGCCCAGCAGGAAGTCCCAATTTATTCCCCCCCCCACAAAAAAAACCCAGTTTGCATTAACTGAGGCCAGTCTGGCTCTCCAGCACCCTCTCCCCTGGTTTCCAAGGCAACCAGGACCTGCAGTAAGTCCCATGTTTACATGTTGGCTGGTGAATTGCGCTTTGCTGAAAGAAATACCGACAAACAGGACTTCTCCTTGTTTGGGCCAAGGTCCAAATGAGGCTGTTGCCTGGAGCCAAGCGGGACATCGGAGGCAGTTTCAAACCCGAACACAGGCTATTCTCACCTGCCAAGAAGCTGATTGATTAACTGCCAAAGGGATAGGGCTATCTGCTTAGGCAAAGCACAGGGGACCCATAGGAGAGTCCCGGAGGGCCAGGCAGCGATGACTGAGCTGCATCTGGGGAGGAAGTAAGGAGAAACCAGAATCACTCCAGCACTGAATGCAGGATGATCATGAAAACGATCATTAATAGTAGTGCACATCTGTAGAGTGCTTTGCCATGACAGAATGATTTACACATGTTATTTCACCTGAACCTCCCAATAACGCTACAAGTGAGGGAGCATAAGTAATATCATTCCTTTGTTTCAAAAGAAGAAATTAAGGCTTTAGAAAAGGGAGAACATTTGTCCAAAGACACATAGCCATAAGTGGAAGTTTTTTGACTCCGTGTCCGGTGTTTTCCCCACATCATAACAATTCATCTTTACAGAGTGTGTTATGTGAATTGGGTCAGTGCAGTTTCATGGATAGAGAGGCATCCTAGGGTATAGATCTGATGGCAAAGAGATCTGCCCTGCCATTACACATGGGCCACTGGGCACAGGAGTGCAGACGATACTACCATTGCTTCTAGAGAGCGTGTCATTTGACCACCTTTCAGATCAACTGATTACCTCTTGGACTCCCCAGGCCAAAACTCCATTTCCCACCTACCACTCCTATAGGTGTGTTATTTCTTCTCCTTAAAAATGTGGGCTCCTTGAGGGAAGGGACTGCCTCACTTTTTATAAATGTATCCTCCTTTATTCATTCAGTTGTTCTTTCACTCATTCATTTCTCACCTTTATTCT
>NW_020954577.1:23986669-24078188 GCF_900497805.2 Vombatus ursinus | reverse complement strand
TATTCATTCAGTTGTTCTTTCACTCATTCATTTCTCACCTTTATTCTCCTCTATTCATTCAGTTGTTCTTTCACTCATTCATTCATTTCTCACCTTTATTCTCCTTTATTCATTCAGTTGTTCTTTCACTCATTCACTTCTCACCATCTTATAGGACACTGTAATGGAAATTTGGAGATCCTGGGGGCAATGCTAGAGGAATTGATTTCTGATTTGGAAGAGACCAAAAAGATTATCCAGTTCAATCTGCCCCGATCAAGAATTGCCTCTTTTGGTCATCTCTCTTCTGTTTTAAGAGTATTAGTGAGGGAGATACCTCTAGCTCAAGAGTAGAAACTGCTCCCTCCTGAGGCAGCCCACGGCACTTTCATAGGGTATAGAGAACCAGCTGCAGAGTCAGGAATACCCGAGGTCAAGTCCCACTTCTGACATATATTGGCTTTGACTCTAGCCTAGGGAAGCCGCTTAACATCTTGGTGCCCTCTGGCAGTTCGTTAATGTGATAAGTCGCAAAACTGGATTATTAGAAAAAGTTTCTTCTCCTGGGAGTTCCCTATACCAATGAGATCACAGATCCAGCCAAAAATTAATAATGATAGAATTATAGGATCATAGAGCCAGAAGGGTCCTCAGATGCATCTACTTCAACTCTCCCATTTCACAGTTGAAGAAACAGGTCCAAACAGGTAAAAATATCCTGCCCGATGGTGCACAGGGAGTAAATGGCAAAGACATGATTAAAACTCAGTCCTTTGACCCCAAAGACCCTTTTAACTGCAATAATAATTTTTAAAAATTAAATAAAAAGTAATAATGATAAAGCACTTTGGCTCTTGTAACCAGGCATCCATAACGGGCAATAGATTAATTGCTAGGCTTGAATTCAGGAAAACCCGGGTTCAAATACCACCTCTCACACTTACAAGCTGAGTGAGCCAAGGTAAGTTCTTTCGGTCTGACCTTTTTGGAGACTCAGTTTCCTCATCTGTAAAATGAGGGAGGTAGACTAGATGGCCGATGGCCTCTAAAATTCCCAGCTTTAGACGTGGCAGCCTATGAACCTGAGCACTTTGCAAACCTTAATGTGCTACCTGAATGTTAGCTATTATTATTATTCCCTCCACTAGACACAGAGTAAGATCCTCCTGGAGGCTGGAGGAAGTGAAGTCATGTGACTATCAGAGCAGAATAATCCCCAAAGCTCATGATATGGGGGTGGGGAAGGTTTGCTTTTCCTTCAGTGTTTTCTGGAAGGGGCTTGAGGCTGAGCATGGTGTTGAGCACATTTCACTTGTCTCCATGAAGCAACACCCAAGCATACACAAGGGACAGAGACCAAGAGAAGAGAGCGTTGGTGGCTGGATAAATAAAACCACTTGAAATGAAAAATTGCAACCATAAGTCCCCTTTAGATACAAAGAGCATGACCAAGGATTGGATTTGTGGTCCCAGGGTATGCTTTCTCTACATCCAATTAAACATTTGGCTGAAAAATAGTTTTAATTTCACGCTAGGCATGTAACAATGTGGCCGAAAGGAGTCAGTGGGAAAGGAGGGCTGGGGGAGGTGAGTCAGTTCCAAGGATCACTTTATCAAAATGCCATTCATTTACCTTGTTTGTGAATCTCCTGGACCTGCTGCAAATAAAAACAAAGTTGAATGATCTTTGTCTTCCTCCTCCTCCTCAAGTAACAATAACTGTCGCTGTCATTTACGTAGCAATTTGTGTTTTATATACATTACTGAGGGCAGCTGGGTGGCCCAGTGGATGGAGCATTGACCTTGGAATCAGGAAGACCTGAGTTCCAATCCAGCCTCACACACTTACTAGCTATGTGACCTTGGACAAGTCACTTAACCCTGTTTGCCTCACTTTCCTCATCTGTAAAATGACCTGGAGAAGGGAATGGCAAACTACTCCAGTATCTTTGCCAAGAAAACCCCAAATGGGGTCACGAAGAGTTGGACATGACTGAAAAATTACTGAAATACATTATTGAAGGCAACTACAATACTGTATGGTGAAAAGAACTCTGGTTTTGGAGTCCAAGGACCTGGGTTCAAATCCAGCAAGCAAGGGGGAGAGTATCATTTCCTACCTGTGTGGCCTCAGATAAGTCACCCTATGGTCCTATGATAAGTCACTTCCCCTCTCTAGACCCCACTTTCCCCATCTATAAATGAAGGGTTTGGTCTAGTTGACCTCTAAGGTCCCATCTAACGGTATGATCTCATGATCATTTCAACAGCTGTGTAACATAAATAGTGTAGGTATTATCACCATTTTAAAGAGTAGGAAACTGAGGCAAAGAGAGGTTAAGTGACTTATCTAAGGTCACTTATAATTAATAGAGAATAACTAAGGGAAAGTGAAAATGACAGGAAGAGAAGAAAGAAACCATCCCAAGTTTGGAATAACATTGCTGTATTAGTTACATTTTCAAAATGGTTTATCCTTGGCATTTAATCTTATAATTGAAGATAGCAACATTTATTAAGCACCTACTACGAACAAGGCACTATGCTAGGTACTTGAGATACAAAGATAAAATGAAAAATATTCTTTGCCTTCAAGGAATTTGTAGTCTACTGGAGGAGGGCAGGTATTATGCTTCTGGATCATGGATTTTGAAATCATGTGTCTACCATGTTTCCTGTTCTCCAGCCTCAACCTCTGCCTGGAATTAAAGGTCCTTACCCCTGTGATCCTGGGTTCTGATTGATGAGTATTTTACCTTAACTTACCTGGTCTTAGCCCACCATGCTACTAATTGGCCACACCCATGCCATGCTGCTCTTTCATGGCTCCCTCTCCCCATCTGTAGCTGTGAGAACAGTAATCATATCAATACTAGTATCCCCTGTACGGGTATGTCAATCAATTACCCTGTTACTCCAACTGACAATCTGCACTGGGGCCATACCCTACCCAGTATGCCACAGTAATATCAAATGCACCAAACTAAGCTTAACCAGCTTAGCTGAAAGGGCAGCTAGGTGGCACCATAGTGCATGGAGCACTGAGTCTGGAAGACCTGAGTTCAAACATGACCTTAGATACTTATTAGTTGTGTGACCCTGGACAGTTCACTTCACTTCCACCTGAAGTCCCTTTATCTTAAAATGGGAATAACAATAGCCCCTACCTTCTATGGTTGCTATAAGGATTAAAAAAAAAAGGATATGATTTTTGTAAAGTACTTTGCGAACCCTAAAACACTATATAAATGCTAGCTGTTATTATTATTGGTTAGGCAAGTGATATCGTTAGTCACCATAGGGAAAAAAAAGTACAAGATTCTGAACTCAGCATGACTTACCTCTACAAAGGCCACAAGGCAAAAATAAGTCTACATATAATTTGAATTATAGGTTCAGAACTTGATATATTATCATTATCAAGAATATACTTAAAGTGATCACTCAAAGGGAGGTCATAAAGAAAAAACACTTGGAAATGAAAGGCATCTGTTTTTCTATTTTATGGTCCCCCCAGACTGTGAATGGAAAACACCCCAGTGCATCTGGTAAAGAATTATTCTAGCTTTTAGCCTTAGGATGCCCATTCTCTACTAAGGTGAGCTCACTGCAAGGAATTCAATGTGGCATCAACGAGCCTGACTCTCCTCTGAGTTTGGGCAAGAGTAGACTCAATTCAACAAATATCTGTTAAGCCCTGGTTGCATACTATTCATTAGTTATGCAGTAGTAGGGACAGAATGGTGAAGAAACAGTATACTGTTGCCCACAAGAAATTTACAATCTAGGAGAGAGATTAGTTACTTAATAGACAGTTATAATACAAGTTAGAAGAGATGTTAAACAGATAAATACATAGGAGAGGTTAAGGAATAAGGGATTATTTCTAGGGAAGGGGGAAGCCAGGAAAGACTTTTGCCTTTCACCTGGTTCATCTAAATGAATTTGTGCATGTAGCAGTTACCTGGGTGACTGGCTCTGTTCAGGAAACAAACCAGTTCAGAAAGGCACATAAATGTTAGAGCCTCTGCAGTTTTATCCCTTGAAAAACAAAGGGAGCTAGAGTTTTTCTTTCTTTCTTTCTTTCTTTCTTTCTTTCTTTCTTTCTTTCTTTCTTTCTTTCTTTCTAGTTTTATTGATGTTTTGTTTTTTCATTACAAACATTTACAGATTATCTCCATTTGTAAGTTCTCCTATAAAACAGTTAAGTAAAACTGACATTTTTTCGGGGCAGCTAAATGGGACAGTGGATGGAGAGCACTGGCTCTGAAGTCAGAAGGACCTGAGTTCAAATCCAGCCTCAGACACATAAAACTTACTAGCTGTGTGACTCTGGGCAGGTCACTTAACCCCCAATTGCCTCACAAAAAAAAAATAAATAAACCTGGCATTATAGTAGCCTCATTTGAAAATATATGTAACATTCCATATCTATAGAATCTCCACCCCTCTTAAAATTTTTTTTAAGGGAACAGAAATCTATTTCTATTGGAGTTTATTACCAGACTGGTATAAGTAAACCCCAGATATTTCTGAATGAACTGACCATGAGAAGAGAAGATAAAGTTAAATCCAGGGGTGGCTACAAGTCCTTTGGAGTCAGTGGCTACACTTAGGGAAATGCATCAGTTACTTTAGCTAACTTTACCTCCTCCTCTAAGGCCCTGATTTAACCCTCATGATTCAAAGTAAATCTGACTGGTCTTGTAACCTGCTTTCCTACAGGTTAGGATGGGAAGGGAATCCTCCTACCACCTTCTTCCAAGACTTTCTAGACACTGACAGGAGTTAAATCTTCAAGGACTTTGAAGCATTGATTTTCAGTACGCAAAATTTGGACCCCAAGCATTAACTAGGGCACGAGGGACCACTGTCACAGTGTCCAAAGCTGCCCCAGTCCTTCCCCCAAACCAAGCTTCGTGGGCCCAAGAACATGAGTGGAGTAACTATGGGTAATCTCTCAGCCAGTAGGCAAAAGAGAAATATTCTTCTCTCCCATGTCAAGCCTACTCTCCCATAGGAAAGAAGGAAGGAAATAAGCATTTATTAAGCACTTACTGTGTGCCAGGTGATGTGTTAGGCACTTTACAAATATCTCACTTGATCCTCACAACAATCTTGTGGAGTAGGTGCTATTATTTAACTGCCCCCCGTTTTACAGGTGAGGAAACTGAGGTTGTGAGTTGCCCAGAGTCACCCAGCTTTTGAGCTTCTGAGGTCAAATTCAAACTCGGGTCTTCCAGACTCCAGTCCCGTTGCTCTACCCACTGTCCTACCTGGCTGCCACATGTGGAATAAGGACAGAATCAGGCCCAGAATTTTGAGCTAGGTTGCCAATGTTTCCACTGCATCCTTTCTCTCCTGAGGTGCTTTCCAAAGTCATGGGAGCTCTTTCAAGCCCTAAAGGCACTATTCAGGAAATTACTTTCTCTGATATCTTTGGGAGAAGTGAGTGGAATAGAATATAAAGGACAGAGTGAAAACAGCTCCTGTCTTCAAGATGTTGGAAATATTCTTAGATCTTAGAAAGAATCTGATGCAAAGTTTTCTCGTAGTCCTGATGTCCAGTGTATCTGCTCGCCCATCCTTTTTTCTCACATTCTGAAACTCAATTCAACAAGTATTTACTAGATGTACAATACTGCGCTAGGAACCTGAAAAATGATAAAAGATAAAATCATTTCTCTCATGGAATTTATGATCTTGGAGAAGGATAAAACAGAAACACAGATAACTATAAAGCATAAAATATCACATATAATATACATATATGTGTATGGTATAATGATATAAATGTATATATATAAGTATATATATACATGTGTATATAAATATATATAAATTTGTATATGTATAAGTATATACAAGTATGTATATAAAAATATGTATATGCACACACGCACACACATATATAAATATGTATATAATTATATGGAGCAGGGAGCAGCTAGGTGGCACAATGGATAGAATGCCAGGCCTAGAGGCAGTGTTCCTGAGTTCAAATCTGACCTCACACACTAACTAGCTGTGTGACTTTGGGCAAGTCACTTCACCCTGTTTGCCTCAGTTTCCTCATCTGTTAAATGAGCTGGAGAAGGAAATGGCAAACTGCTCCAGTATCTTTGCCAAGAAACCTCCAAATAGGTTCACCAAGAGTCAGACATGACTAAACAATAAAAAAATCTAAATCTATAAATGTGTGTGTGTGTATATATGTATATATGGACACATAACTGTACAGATGTCCTCAAATTCCTGTAAACAGAGTCATCTAGGTGTTATTATGGATAGAACACCGGACTTGGAATCAGGAAAATCCAAGTTCAAATTCTGCCTCTGACACTTACTGACTGTGTAACCCTGGGCAAATCACTTTTACCTCTAGGAGGCTCAGTTTCTTGACCTATAAAATGGTTATAGTAATAGCACCCACTTCTCAGGCATGTTATGATAACACATCCAAAGTGCTTTGTAGACCTTAAAGCACTATATTAAAGACGGTCTTGGTGTGTATGAAGATATATCTGGACCTTCAGGAGAAATAATGCTTCTATGACAAACAGTACATCCTATAAGGTTGGGTCCATGGGTGGAAGACATTTGGCAGGAATGTGAGTGTGTGGGGCACAGGGTGGAGGTTTTACCAAATTCTATATTCTCGTGCTCCTTCTATCGGTGTAATGATGAGGATGATTCCAAGCTCAGGAAGATTCTGTATTATGTGATACAACTCAAAGGCAAGTTGGTCGGCTCTCAGTAGCATAAGAAGGGACTGTGGTTGAGTTTGCTGTTCGGTACAGGGAGTTAGGGAGAAGTACACAAGAGAGATCAGAGTGTTGGGTGTGAATAAAAATGTGACTAAGGAACCGCTCTCCTGCCTCCCCTTTGTTCCAGACCTCTTTGGTATCAGTATGGTTGGAGATTCAGCTCAAATTTGACTTTCTGCTGGAGGCTTTTTCCCCAAACCCACCCTCTGAGGTTATCTCCCATTTCCATTGTATACATCTTGTATGTACATAATTAGTTGCTTGGAGTCTTCTCCTCATTGGAATGTGAGCTCTCCAGGGCTCTCAAGGGTAATGACCCAGTTTTTGCCTTTCTTGGAATTCCCAGCATTTAGCACAATGCTTGGCACATACAAGGGTTTAATGAATGCTTGTTGACTATCTCTTATACGCAACATTATGAGTCACGTGCCATCTCTTTCCACTTGAAGTATTTGGGTGTTGGACCCTGTGCTGACAAAAGATGGAGGATCTGAAGAAGCTTTTCGCTGTGGGACTACAAAGGTAGTTGCTCAGGAGTAATTCAGCAGGCTTTCCCTTGCACCCTTACACCTCTCCTCTCACACTCAAATACAAGCCACGCTCCAAGGGCAGAACTTCACCAGACACCAGGATGTTCACTGGCACTTAGCACCCCGACATTAACAGAGAAGTTGACTGGCTCATTCATAGTCATGCTTACATGAATACTGCATGTACTGGCCAAGTCTTTATTCCAAGGGAATCAACCTAGGTCTCACACATACTGTTTACACTTTCAGCAGCCATTCACTCTTTACTCTTCCAAAGCTCCTCAGGAAGCTGGTTTACTGTGGATAATATCACAAATCGCAGTTAAAACATTAACAAGAAAGTGTTTTTTGGCAGCTCTAGAATATTTTCACACAGCTGCCTATCACCTTATTATATCAGAGAGGAGGACTGCAAGATAAGAATGAAAGGGGGCAGCTAGGTGGCGCAGTGGATAAAGCACTGGCCCTGAAGTCAGGAGAACCTGAGTTCAAATCCAAGTGGCCTCAGACCAAACACTTGACACTAAACTAGCTGTGTGACCCTGGGCAAGTCACTTAACCCCGATTGCCTAAAAAAAACAAAACAAAAAGATAAGAATGAAAGGGGTGGGTGAGTAACAATATCTAGGTTTTAACAGATGGTGGAAGGCCTTATTGGAACTTGGTTTAATAGGCAACAGGGAACTATGAAGATTTTTGAAGGGAGGAGTAAGAGAACCAGGTCAATGAATTAAGAAGATTGATCTACTATTGTGGTATGATAGAAGGAACAGGTGACATAGATTAGAGATAGGAAGACTGGTTAGAACACTTGTCCAGTTAGTCTAATCTCTCATTTTACAGATAAGGAAACTGAGACTCAAAAGGATTGAGTGACTTGTCTAAAGTCACTCAGTAATAAAGCCAAAATTTGAACCCAGGTCTTTAGAGCTCAAAGAACAACGGCTGCCTTTCAATTGTTGTTTGTCTTTGATTTTTGAAGAAGACCAATGACATCACTTATCCAAGGTCAGGATTATGCCCAGGGTATGGAACATAGCTGAGCCTTGATGGCAGGGAGGAGAGATAAGCAGACACGCCTACTGAGGTCAATCAGCAAGCATTTATTGATCACTTACTTCGTGTCAGGCATTGTGTAAAGAGCTGAGGATACAAAAAAAGACAAAAACAGTTCCCGTTCTCCAGGCACTCACAATGTAATGGGGGAAACAACATGTAAACAAACAGATACATACAACGGACATAGAGAGGTTGGAGGTATACTCATTCAATGAGCCAGCCAGACTCTTGATAAAGCTTCTCTGTAGTGAACGCTATCTCCCAGTTCCAGCATCACTCAAAGCTGCTGGGTCCACGGTGATGCATTTGAGAAGGTGTCCAATAAGATCTATGAAAGTATTTTAAATTGCATGAGACTTTTCCCCTGACCTCCTTTGCTGCCCTGTCTGGAGACTCAATAATTCCCTGACAGTGTTTCTCTGAGAATTGAACTTGTAAATCTTTTCCTCATCTAGCTTTGAATACTTCTGAGGGTGATTTGGGGTGAGGCTAAATCTAATAAGCTTCACATAAAGTTCCGAAACAAGGAATTCACTTTTTGTTATTTATGTATTTCAGCTGTTCCCATCACCTTTCAGGAGGAAGGGTCGTCTTCCTTTGTTTTTCTATCGTTGTCCTTAGTGGAGAAGGGGAGGGCCAGCTGGGAGGAGGGGCATGAAACACCTGCAGTAGAATGAAACAGACAAGGCAGCATCATTCTAAATGGAAAGTTTGTGTAAGTTCTCCCCCAAGGGCATCAGCATCACTTTAGACAAGACCAAAGTGCTGATGGGCTGGTGATGGGTCAGTGGTTTATAATTTGCCTGCTAGTGTCAATGGCTTCACACTGTCACTGCTTACAGAGTGCCTTCAGGGAGGAAAAACCAGGGGTCGTTTTGGCTTGGGTTACTTGTTCTGTTGATGTTTTTTTTTAATTACTATTATTTTTATTTTTAGACACCCATAAAAATGACAGCAAGGTAGAGTACAGATGAAGTGGTCTGTTTACAGTGGATTTAGAATGAGTCATACACATGTAGGATACTCCCCAACTCCAGCAGGGTAAGGGAATTGGATCCCCTCCACCCCAGCCCCAGGGAGGAGGCATGCCACAAGCAGTGACAGTGATGAATTGCAACTTGAGGAGGGAAAGAGCAAATTGGGCTGGGGACAGGACTTTTGAGAGGCTACACAGTGATAACTCTCAGCAAGCCAGAGCATCCCTGGGCTTTTGCCACTTCTGATTTTGCAGTGCCTTTTGGAGGGCCATTAACTCTTTCAGGGTAGAGAGTTCAATTGTCCTCAGTTATCCAGGCTATGGCTTGTTCACCAGACAGACAGAGATAGAGACAGAGACAGAGACAGAGAGAGAAGGAGAGAGGAAGAGAGCATAGAGAGGGAGAGAAAGGGAGAGAGAGGAAGAGAGAGGAATAGAAGAGGAAGAAGAAGAAGAAGAAGAAGAAGAAGAAGAAGAAGAAGAAGAAGAAGAAGAAAGAGAGAGAGAGAGAGTCATATGTAATCCAAGTCTGTTAATTTTAAGTCTTGTTATCACCTCTGGTTAAAAAAAGAAAAAGGTTAAAGGGCCAGGAGGTTCTTGGAAGCTGTTGGAATGAGGCTTGGGTAGAAAGCATGCTTACTTCCCTGTGTGTAAAAATGAAAGTACTTGCAGTATTCTAATTATGGATGCCTCACTTATCACCATTACCATGAAGTCTAGTGGTCAGAGAGAAATCACAGACTTTTAAATTCCAATACTATATAAACTATTTGGGAAAATGGGCAAAGAAGGAGTCCTACCAAATTCTTTTTATGATACAAATATGGGACTGATACCTAAACAGGCAAGAATCAAAGCAGAGAAAGAAAATTATAGACCAATTTCCCTAATGAATACAGGTGCAAAAATTTTAAATAAAACATTAGCAAAGAGACCACAGCAACTTGCCACAAGGATAATACACTATGACCAAGTAGGATTTATACCAGGAATGCAGGGCTGGTTCAATATTAGGAAAACCAGCAGTATAATTGACCATATCAACAACAAAGCTAACAGAAATCATATGATTGCCTCAATAGATGCAGAAAAAGCTTTTGATAAAATATAACACCATTCCTATTAAAAACACTAGAGAGCATAGGAATAAATGGAGTCTTCCTTAAAATGATAAGTAGCATCTATCTAAAACCATCAACAAGCATTATATATAATGGGGATAATCTAGAAGCATTTCCAATAAGATTGGGAATGAAACAAGGATGTCCATTATCACCACCGTTATTCAATATTGTACTAGAAATGTTAGCTTTAGTAATGAGAAGAAAAAGAAATCGAAGAAATTAGAACAGGCAAATAATAGGCTCCCTCTCTCTCTCCCTTTCCTTCTCCCTCTCCCTCTGCCTAGAATAGGTAAAGCTATCACTCTTTGCAGATGATATGATGTTATACTTAGAGAATCAAGTAAAAAACTACTTGAAACAATAAACCACTTCAGCAAAGTTGCAAGATATAAAGTAAACCCACATAAATCATCAGCATTTCTATATATTACTAACAAAGCCTAACAGCAAGAGATAGAAAGAGAAATTCCATTTAAAGTTACGGTAGACATTATAAAATATTTGGCCTGTCAGCACCATATTTGTATCATCCTGCCAAGACAAACCCAGGAACTATATGAACATAATTACAAAACACTTTTCACGCAAATAAAGTCAGATCTAAATAACTGGAAAAATATCAGTTGCTCATGGGTATCACAGAGTTTCCAAAATGCCCCTGACTTTACAACTAGAAGGTAATTTAGACAATTGAGTCAAGTGTCTTAATTCGTGAGGCAAGGCACAATGCTCCCAGGCAACTCTTTAGAATGATAAGCTACAGCACAGGAGCTAATCAGTCTGCACTTGGTAGAGGAAGTTTTCTCACTGGGAGTTCCTTACCCTGATTGAATCAAAAGAAAAAAAAAGTTAGGAAGTCTTTCTTTCCTTACATGGAGCCAAAATCATTCTCACAGAGCTGATGGTTGAAAATATGAGGATAGACAGGAAAGGCGAGAGCAGAATCCTAGAACAGGGCAAGATCCTAAAGCCAAAGTAGGGAGGAGAAAGTTTTAACAAGGGTCAACAAAGCTGCAGCCTACAGAAGGACCACAAAGAACAAAGATTAAAGCAAGGCTATTGGACATGGGGGTGGATGTGGGTGGTGCCCTTCAGTAGCATGGTGGGAAGAGAAGCCACACTGCTGGGAGCTAAGGAGAGAAAGGTTGGGGATGAAACAAAGGCAGCTACTTTAGGATGGGATCCAGAATTACGGTATGGAAAAAAAAGAAGTAAGCCAGGATGGGACCTCCTCTCAAAAGATCATCTGTTTTTGTACTTCATTATACACATGATACTTGAGGTCTGGCAGATAATTCTAGCTCTATCTAGAATAATAACTAAATGAATTCAGCACCTTATCTTCCGGGGAACTAATGAGAGCCCCAATTTCCCTTTACCGTTTTTTCAAATGGAAGCATTCTTTGAAATGATAATGGGCAAAGCCCATTCACTTTACACAGCTGCTATATGTCAGAGCAGGGCTGAGATAGTTAGTGAGGTTTTGGGGCCATAGCTGGTAGAAAGTGTCATTTAAAGGCTCTGCCCTTCTGTTCCTAGATATTTCCCTTAGTGCCTGGGAGAGTATGTGTGATGGAAGGCCTACCAATGGTGGTGACGCTTAAAAGACAAGTTAACCCTTGAATGCACACACACATAAACAGACACATATATATGTGTGTATATATATATATATATATATGGATATATCATAAGAATATCTGGCATTTATATACTTCTTAAAGGTTGCAAAACACTTTATAAATATGATCTCATTTTATCCTTATAACAACCCTGGAATATTTGTGCTATTATCCCCATTTTAGAGATGAGGAAACTGAAGAAAGCAGCAGTTAAGTGATTTGCCCAGTATCACACAGCTAGCAAATGGCTGAGGCCACATTTGAACTCAAGACTTTCTGACTTGGTGGAATGGGGAGTGGTTGAAATATAAGGTAGAACATGAGAGAGTTTCTGCTGTCCTTTGGGACTATAATTTCATCCGTAAGAGGAACGCCCAATACGGAAACTTCCTCCATCTGTGGAGACTGGCAACTCCTTGGCTATTTATAGTCTTAGAGACAGTCAGTCAATCAACAATCATTTTTTAAGTGCCTACTATGTGCCAAACATTGTGCTAATCACTGGAGATACAAAGAAAAGTAAGACAATGAGATGAGAGCAATAGAAAGATGAAAATGTGCAAGAACTACTACCATAAGGAATGAGTTGAGACAGCAATGGCAGTGTGCCCAGCTGGGGACACTCCCAACTCTCTACTTAACAGCTCTCATCATAAGACTCTTCTTTCCATCACAGTGGTGACTTTTGCTTAGAGGGAGAGATGCTGGTTTTGGACAAGCCACCAAAGAGTTGGCTGCTGGACTCTGATAAGCCCTTCAAACTTTGGAGACCTATGAAAGACTTCTCCCAAACCTTGCTGGGCTGTTAAAGTAGACTCCTGGCAACATTTAAGTGAGTAGCCTATCTATGTTTCTACATCTGGTCCTGGCTAGAACCCAGAAATCCAGAAGCATGCAACAGCGATAACTGGCTTTAACTTCAGGGAAGTTTGTTGAACAATCCAAAGTTCAGGATTCATTGGGTTATTAGGAGTAAGGCTAAAAGAAATGTGTTTTATTAAAAATATTAGATTAGCTCCATTTATGTGCCTTTTCCCAGCCAATACTTTTTTTCTAACAATATCTTTACCCTTTTTTTCTCAAATTAACTTCTGACTTCATCGTTATCTGCTCAGAAGTAGGTTTCCAGCAGTTGTAATTGTCCCTAGAACAGGTTCTCTTCAGAAGATCATAGATTTAATGATGGAAGGTTCCTCAAAGGCCATCAGTTCCAACTTCCTCAGTTTATAGATGAAGAAACTGGGGCCCAGAGAGATTAAGAGATTTGCCCAAGGTCATGCATGTAATAAGTGCCAGAAGCAGGATTTGAATCCAGGTCCTCTGACACCAGAGCCTGTATTCTCCTAATTTCCTCCCAAGTAGAAATGTACAAAGGTGGAGTAGAAAGGTGGGTCACTCAATCAATCAACAAGCATTTATTAAGTACTTACTATGTGTCGGGAATTGGGTATACATACAAACACAAAAAAATGAAATAATCCTTACTCTCAAGGAACTTCTATTGAGGGTGACACACATATGTGTATATGTATATGACATATAAATATATACGATCACCTGTTTGGAGTTCTTCAAGAAGATGTTGGATATTCACCTAGTGGGTGGCCACAGTGAGGACTGCTTTCCTGTTAGATTGGACTAGATGCCCACCCTGGTCCCTTCCATCTCTCACATTCTGGGCTTCTATGATTCAGTCAATCTAGAAACTGGTGGCACACAAGTCTGACTAAAGGGTTTGGGGAAAGCAAGGTGGGCTTGAAGAGAGGGGTACCATGACAAATTTAGGCCTGATGTAAAGGGGAAAAAGTAGAATGCTTTTCTTTCAGAGATAGTGGGGTTTCCCTTCATTCAAAGCTTCCAGAAAAGGCTGAGTGACCATTTGTTGGTTCCGTTATAGCAGGATTCTTTTTTGGGTATGGGTTGGACTAGATGACCACTGAGATACCATCCACTTCTAAAACTCTGTGGTTCTGTGATTTGGTGGTTCTATCACGTGATCCTAGGGGTGGAAACCTGAGGGCACAGCTGGGTCATGTATTACTTAAGGACTATGGCATGTAACTCAGGACTCACAACAAAGAGGAGTAAGCATCCCCCCCAGATGTTGGTGCCATGGAGTAGAGCCCCATTTGCCCCATGCTAGTTACATAGTGATTTTCATTTGAGCTTGTGCTAGTTAGGAGCTAGTCAGACACTAGAAATGAAGAAGGGAAATGAATGAAGATCTTTCAGCTATCCCTATCCCAGTAGGTCTGGATGGTTTGTTGTTGTTTTTCTTCCAAATAACCAAGTGCTTTGTTATCTGCCATGAAGACTTCCAACATTCCTATGATGACTGCTTAGGTAGT
This sequence comes from Vombatus ursinus, assembly GCF_900497805.2. Lineage (NCBI taxonomy): Eukaryota > Metazoa > Chordata > Mammalia > Diprotodontia > Vombatidae > Vombatus > Vombatus ursinus. The sequence continues at coordinate 24,063,783 of NW_020954577.1, read as the reverse complement.
TATCACAATTTGTGATGAATATTATAATGATTATTAACTAACCAAGGCTGTCCACAAAGTCCTTTCAGGTAAGCTATGCCCTGGTTGCTTGTTGTACCTGACAAATTCATGTTCATTTCCCTTACCCCCCCCACCCAATTTTTTCTTTTATGTTAAATATACGATGTTATCCTCAGAAGGGGGATTATCTAAGAGCAGAATTGGCAAGGTTAAACACTATCTATAAAAAACATTCAGCTGTACTGTGAAATGAATTACATAATGTATCAGTCATCTACCTGGCGTTCAAAAAAAAAAATCCCTGCAAATGCATTTTCTGTTCAGTCTGGGTGAGTATTTTATATTTTGCTTCCCTTCCCATGAAGGTAAAAATGACCTTGGTTATTAGGAAGTGAAGATATATTGGACTGGTTAGAATCAACACAGTTCCATTTCATTTACCCTCTGCTAAAATTGCAAGGAGTGGAAATAGAGATTGAATTTATTTTACTATATATTGCCTCATTTGAACTTTAGTAAAGCATTAGCTACTAAGGGGCACCCTTCCCCCTCCCATAATCTCTTATTGATAGCATGTTAAGGAAATTGCCTTGACTTTATTGATTCTGAGCTATGAGGTACAACGTAACCACTGGTGTGTTAAACTGAGAAAATGTATGCTATACTGCCTTGGCTGGAATGTAAGTCAGTGATAGGGCAGCAGTATTTCCCTACAGAGCAATCTCTGACTTTAAAAAAAAATTACAGATTAGGAGAGAACCGTTCACCTTCGAGGGCCATCTTCCTTTGATGATCCCATTTTTAAAAGTAATATCAGATCCCTTCAATATTGTAACAAAATATAAGAAGAGCCTTTTGCAGATAAAATGGTGGCATTGAAACTAGTTGCCTTATTAAGTCAAGGCATTGTCTTAATTAGTAAGAATTAACATTTACGTAATGCTTCTTAAAGTTTGCAAAACAGTTCACATACATTATCTCATTTTAACCACACAATGACCCTATTAGTTTTTATTATTAGCCCCATTTTTATAGAAAAGAAAACAGAATCTCAGAGAAGTTAAGTAATTAGCAATGATGACATGGATAAGAAGTAGCATAAAATATAACAGAAGATATGTACCAGGAAAGGTGGTGGACCTATAATGGGCGTGGTATGGCCATGGGCATGAAACACAATACATAAATAGCCTGTGCACTGTCCTGGTAAACACAGACTGTTAACAATACATTGAGAGGGTTCCCCTTCCCCTGTAGAGGATTTATGGGAGAACAGAGACTAAGTCCATGAATGAAAAGACATAGAGGAGTCACAAGGAATGCTATTGGATTGAGTGTCCATATTGATGAGATCATAGATCCACTGACATATTGAAATCTCTTCCAGTAGAGACCCTCCATGCTTCTGGGCTTAATCAGAAACTCTGTAACTTAGATATTGAGCTCTGGCTATAACTTTTGCTCTCTTCCAATTTGTTTACTCTTTTCAATGTCAAATGCTCATCAACATTTTTTTTTTTTTGGCCACCAAATAAGGCCATCTATTTCTTCTCTTCAAAATCCATCTTGACTTTGAAGACAGAAGAATCTGTCTAGTAGAATCAAGCATAACTCAGAGCTATGATGTTTGTGCAGCATTAGATCATGTTAATATTAGATATAATCCAATATAAATCCTCTTAGTGTCAGGGGAACTATAAGGGTGGATATAATTGCTTGGGGCTTAAAACAAATTTGTACCCTTTCCTCCCCTTGGAGTCAGTTCCAATTAGGCCAAGAGAACTTTCTAATCCCACCGAGGTCCTAATTAGGACCTAACAGTCCATTGCTGACAACCTGGTTTTGTCCCTAAAGAGATGTGGAGGAAGTAACGTATTTATTGCATTCATCTAACTGCCAAACAGGAAGACTGGTTTGGTGGGGACCACCTGCCTCTCAGTCATAGATGGAGCTTTCACAGTGCCTTGGACCTCTACTCTGATGGAGCCATAGAATTGACCATCATTCTTTCTATGCATAAGTCTTTAGGGATGGCAATAGTGAGCTTCAGGATCCCTGATTCATGGGATTATAGCTTTGGAGCTAGAAGGGAGCTTTCAGAGGCGATCTAGTCCAGCTCCCTCTTATATTAAAATAAATTTTTATTTATGTCTTTTGTTTTTTTAGATCACCATAGTTTCCTCCAGTATCCTTTCCCCTCCCCCTCTCAGAGAAGTATACAATATAAGAAATAGTATTTTTAAAGACAAAAAAAGAGGAAAAAACCAACACAATATCAATACACAGAAAAATTCTGAAAATATGTGCAATGTGAAACACTCATAGACCTCCTAATTTTACAAAGGGGTAGGGTTGGAGTATCTTTTCATATTTCTTCTTTTAAACCATGCTTGTTTTTTATAACTTTGCTTTCATTTGCTTTAATTTTTCGTGTATGTTCTTTCCATTCACATTGCTGTACTCATTGTGTATATTGTTTTCTTGGCTCTGCTTGCTTCACTCGGAATCAGTTCAAATAGCTCTTTCCATGCTTCTCTGTGTTTACCACATTTGTCATTTCTTACAGCACAGTAATATTCCATTCCATTCATATACTACAATTTGGTCAGCCAATGGGCATCTCCTTTGTTTCCAATTCTTGACTACTACAAAATGTACTGCTATAAATATGTTGTTGTATATGGGGACTTTTTTCTTATTGGTACCCTCCTAGCCAAATCCCTTTTCTTACAGGTGAAGAAACTGAGGCTAAATGACTTACCCAAAGTTGACCGGCAACAGAGATGAGATCTGATTCCAGAATCTCTTATTTCAAATTAAATTCTCCTGGATCACCCTGGATCAAATTTTTTTTGATGTCTTTTGTCTTTTTATTTCACCATAGTTTCCTCCAGTATCCTTTCCCCTCCCCCTCCCAGAGAAGTATACAATATAAGAAATAGTATTCAAAGTTCAAAGTTCAACCTGGAGTCCATAGATAGAATTCAGAGGGTCTGTGAACTTACACGGAAAAAAAAAAATTACATGTTTACTTTTACTAACCTTTAGTTTCCTTTAAACTGTTTAATACTATTCTGAGAAGTGTTCTGTAGACTTCACTAGGCTACCAAAAGGGCCTATGACTCAAAAAAGGTTAAGAACTCCAATTCTATTGGGTCACCTAGAAATAGTCAATTTAATTCAATAAGCATTTTAAACCTACTATGTACTAGGCAATGCTGTATGCTAGGAATCAAAAGTGGAAAAATTGACCTATTTCTTTCCCCGAAGAAACTTACCATCTTTTTGCAAATAATTTGATCGTGAGAAATTCTTTCTTCGTAAATAGTTCCAGAGAAGCCTTGGCCTTGATACATCTTTCCAGATTTCTAAGGTGAAAAATGACGCTAGTATTGTAACTTTTTTAGCTCTGAGAAAGACTCTCCCTAGCCCATCCCCGCAGAAGGGTGAGAATCTGTTTTCACAGGAAAAAGAAATTCCACAACTTCTGTTGGTAATCTATTAGAAAGTGTAACAGTCTCCCTTGTCAGGAAATTCTGCCCAAGGGGGTCTCCTGGGAAGTAGACACCTCAGATCTGCTAAGCCTCAGGCTGTAAAGTGCCTGGTAAGGTGTATTTACTCAGGGAAGGAGTAATTTACATCTATCCTGTTCTCAGCCTTCCTTCCACATTGGAGAACCTTGCTGTTGGCTCAGCCTTTGACAGTCCCACCCTGGGGGCCCAGGCACCTGTGTTCCCATTTCCTTTAGCTGGGCTGCCTTACTGGCTGCCTTTTTTCTTGCCATTGCCCATTTCAAATGTGTCCCTGGTCTTTCTCTAGTTTGTGTGAAGGGAACATCTGAGTTAGCCCCTTTGTTCTTGCTTTGCCTTGTCCAAAGGGTAGAAGAGGTATCTTGGAAGTGAGGTGCTATATCTCCGAGACTGCCTTTAATCTAATTTAAAGCTCTCATACTACAGTTTAAGCACGATTCTTCCATTGATCACCAAAGACTAAGGGTTCTTAACCTTCTTTGTGTCATGGACTCCTTTGGCAGCCTTGTGAAGCCCATGGGTCCTTTCTCGGAATAATTCCTTTAAACACATAAAATCAAACACATGAGATTATAAAGGAAATCAATTATGTTGAAATAAAAATGTGATTAATTTTTCCCATCCAAGTTTATGGACACCCTCCAAGCAATCCACGGACCTCTTGGTGGGGAGGGGTCTGTGGACCTCAAGTTAAGAATGCTTGTCTTAGAATGTTAGTGCGGAGAAGGACCTTGGAGACAATCCAGGTTCTCAAAGCAATTCTCAAAGGGAGTGCCATGAAATTGTGGATGTTATACTATTGCAGATAAAAGCAAATTTATAAATAATTTTGTTTGACAGGCAGAATGGTATAGTACTGAGAGAGCTGGTCTTGAAGTCAGAAAGATCTGAGTTCAAGATCTGCTTTTGGACACATATTGGCTATGTGCAACCTTGGTGAACCTGGTGGGAACTCATGAACTATATTGCATTAGAAAGATACTGCCAACCTGTCAGGGGTATTCCTATAACCTAGAAGGGATATCATATCAGCTGAACTCCAGGGATCCAGTTCACAGTGAGGCACAACACGCAACAGGTGCTGACTTGCATTGGCAGAGGGAGTTTCCTCACCTGGGAATTCCCTATTCAATTGAAATCCAGTCTTTATAGCTATCCTCTATAAATAAATAAATTACATGTGCTGACTCAGCATATGTAATACGGCAAGAATAGTATTCACCAAATAAATAAAACTTGGCTACGACAAAGATGCTCTCACCTTGAAGCACGCTAGAACTTAAACTCACAAAGAACTCAACCAAGATGACGATTGTTATGAAAAGAAACTGCTCAAGTACCATTCTCCTACCTAGCTCTTCTCTAGTGCGGTCAGCTTGAGTTTTCGGTAGGCCACAATTACTCATGGCAAAGAATGTCGTTCCACACGGAAAAATAATTTGAGAATCATTGACTCAGTCCAATCCCTCATTGATGGCAATCTTTTCCATTCGTGAAGCCCATCCTGCTGAGTCTGAAGAATCCCAGTTGTCTCGGCCTCAACTCGTAAGTTTTATGCTTTGCTTCCGCTATTGTCCTTGGGGCTCTTCTGAGCCCCGTACATTGTCCACAGCTTTCTAAAGTTGAGCCAAGGTGTAGACATAGTTATGTCATGGTAGTGTGCCCAGTGTGGAACTGGTGGGGAGGATATTTAACTGATGAATAAACTGCCATTTAGTCAGAAGAAGATGACCAAGATGGCGAGAGAATTGGAAGCCATGCCAAGTGAAGACTGGTTGAAGGAACTGGGTATAGAAAAGACTCAAGGGCAATTTGAAGGGCAGTCATATGGAAGAGAAATTGGGCTTGATTCTCTGGGCCCTGTTGGGCAGTACTAGGAACACAATGGGTAAACATGACCAATTTTGGCTTGTATAAGGACAAACACCCTTGCAATCGGTGGCTTGGGCTGGCTTGGGAAACACAAGGTTTTTCATCACTGGAAGTCTTCAAGCAAAGGTTCATCAGCAGCTTTTTAGGGATGTTGGAGAAGGCATTCTCATGCACGTACAGGTTGAGTTAGATCAGGAGTGGGCAAACCACAGCCTAAGGGACAAATCTGTTAGCTTCCGTTTTTATCCTTCCTGCAAACTAAGAATGTTTTTTTTAAATTTTAAAATAAAGTTTTATTGTATCTAAAAAGTAAAAATTCTTCATAGCTCAGAATACCTACAAAAACCAGGCAGCTGGCTGGATTTGGCCCTTGGGCTATAATTTGTTGACCCCTTGGATTGGTCTCTAAGGTCCCTTTCCACTCTGAGGTTTTGCAATTCTGTGAAGGGGTGAGCATAGGTTAAAAGTGAATAGTTTCATGAGAAGACAGATGCTGAATAAGAGAATCACTTCCATCTCTTTTCTAACTGCTATGGAATACCCTGTCGTGCTGTCTTTGAGATTTCTGCCACAAGAAAGCGTAGGAAACAGAAATGCAAAAATGAGGTCCTTTTGGCACTTCCAGTTGAAACCCTCTGGTTCAGGACCCAGGACAGGCCTGTCTTATTCTAAATTTTGCCCCCTAAGGAAAGTGTCAAAGTAAGATCCCAGTGTACAGCATGACCTCATGGAGCCATGGAGGAAGCAGTGGACCCAGGGTCAATGGGCCTGTGGTCTGTCACTTACTTTTTATCTGTGTGAACTTGGGCAAGTCAAAGAATTGCAGAAACTCAGAGTTGGTTGGCATCCCAGAGACCATCTAGTATAAGTTGTTCTTGAATAAGCCCATTTCTACAACACCCAGGACAAGTGACTGTCCAGCCTTCTCTTGAAGATCGCTAACGAAGGCAAGACTCCGCTATCTCCTGAGACGGCCTCTTCCACTTCCAGATAACTCTCATCATTAGACATTCTTCCCCCTTACAAAAAACCCAGATCTGCCTCCCTGTACCTTCTATACATTGTTCCTAGTTGTGTCCTCTGGGGTCCAGCAGAACAGGTGTAATCTCTTTTCCATATGACAGACCATCAAATATGTGAAGACATGTCCTCCCACTCAAATTTTCCCTTCAGGTTACTGGAATCATCTCCAGTTCTTAGAACCAGTCCTCAAATGACATTATCCTAAGACCCTTCATTTGGATTCCAGGGGGTACAGTGGGTAGATTGGTGGGCCTGGAGTCAGGAAGTCCTGAGTTCAAATCTGGCCTCAGATACTTACTCTCTGTGTGACCCTGGGTAATTCATTTAACCTCAGTTTCTTTCCTCATATGTAAAATGGGAATCATAACAGTACTACTGTAATATCTATAAAGTGCTTAATACAATAAATGTTAAATATTAAAGCACACAGTAGGTGCTTTAATAAATGCTTGTTTCTCTTCCTTTTATGGTGGCTAGGACAGAGAGAGCAGGCTGCTATGCTATGCTATGCTATTCTCTTCACCTTGTCGATATTTTTTTTTTCCAAAAAGGTGATGCCCAGAACTGAATACAGTTCTTTAGAAGTGGTCTGCCTGGGGCAATTTAAAGTTTGCAAATACCTTTTTTCACTTCAACTCTGTGAGATGGATAATGGGAATTGATTGAGTCAATTAATCAAATCACCCAGCCACACTTAAAGTGACCAATAAGACATCATCTTCTAATAACCTTTGTCAACGAGAATCCATCAATTGAACCAATGAGTCAGAGATGTGAACTAGTTGTGAACCAGACCTGTAATCTGTTTAATCAAAGTATTTCAGCTAGATGGGACAGGAAGTCTGTTTGGATTGGTTGAGGGAATTAGTCCTGCCCTGTGGGCTTTATATAAACCAGGAAGCCAGTTTGGAATTGGAGAATCGAGTATCTGGCAGGGGAAGAGAGAGAGCCTTGCCCCTACTGAGTAACCACTTGGGGAGGAGGAGAGTGCTATGGCCCACTTGGAAGTTGGCCTTCCCCCTATTCCTTGACTGGAGGAAGACCTTGTGAACTTAGGAGGATGCAGTGTCCTTAGGCTATCAACAGCTGATGGCTGGGTCTGTATCAGGAGCCCAGGACAGACGGGCTCAGTGAGGAAACACAAACTAAAGGTAAAGAAAGGTGGCACCATACTTAAGGAAAGCATCTTGAGGACTCCAGCCAAAGCACTTCCAGAAACTATGAGTTACTTTTTTGGCATATATGCTTTCTAAGCTTGAGCCCACTTTCCCCTGGGCTTTGTATGTATTGGTGGGAGAGTTTATCATAGCCTTTTAGGGGAATATTTTATACCAACTTATACTACTATACTAAATATGCGTTTCTAAAAGATGATTGTCTGGATGATGAGTTGATATCAACTTATAGTCACTGGGGTAAAGATGTTGGTGGGAACTCATGAGCAGTAACATTAGAAAGACAGTCCCCACCCCTCTGGGGTTCCTCTAACCAGAAGGTATGTAATAGTGGTTGAGCTCTGGGAATCCAGCCTGCCAGTTCAAGTGAGGTCTGTTCTACCCTACACAACTATAATTATCCCCATTTTTATAAATGTAGAAACTGAAGCTCAGAGAAAGCAAACCCATAATCACAGAGCTAGTAAAAGTTTGAAGTGGAATTTGAGCCCAGATATTCTAAATCTAAATTCAGAATTCTATCCACTACACTCTTTCTACTCTTGCCCTCTTTTTTTCTGGATGCTATTCCTATCAACGGTAGCCTAAGATTGCATTAGGATTTTGGGCTTCTATATACTGCCTGATATTGAGATTACAGTCCACTGAAACCCCTAAAACTTTTTTGGAGTAATTGATAGCCTGGCTAGGCATACCTTCCTCATCTTGTACTTGGGGAGTTGATTTCTTGAACCCAAGCACAAGACTTTAAATTTATCCTTCTTACAGTTTCATATTATTTGATTTGACACACCATTCTAGCCTGCTCAGATCTTTCTTGTATCCTAGCTCTGTCATCCTCCGTGTTAGTTGTTCCTCCCTAGTTTGTGTTGACTGATAGGTGGATAAGGATGCCATCTATGACTTTACTCCAGCCATTTACTGGAGAAGCAGATTGGTATGGTAGATAGAGAGTAAGCCATAGAATCAAGAAGACCAGAGTTCAAATTTTGTCTCTGAAACATTAGTTGTGGCCCATAATCTGTCATCACCCCCAGGTAACTCTGAAAAGCTGTAACTTGAACAATGCTGCTGATCTACAAGGGCAGAGGAAATTTCCTTACTAGGGATTCACCAGAGGTTGGCTAAACCAATCAAATCAAAGGTCTGAACCAAAAAAAAAAGGAAAAAAATCCAAAGATAAAGAAATATTAAGCAACACATCATCCAGGACAGATCCCCTGCTACTCTACTAAAAAAAAATCCCTTTTCTGTTGACAACAGACCATTGATGAGCATTCTTTGGGTCTAGCCAAATTCATGTAACTATGCATCTTTCATCTAGCTTACCTCTCTCTATCTTGTACACAAGGATAGAATTAGAACTCTTTCAAATGCTTTGCTAAAACTCTAACTGAACTATATCTACAGCATTCCTAACTTAGTAGTTTGATAACTTTATCAATAAAGGATATCGGATTGTTCTGACATGACATGTTCTTCATGATGCCATGCTGACTTTTTGTGACTACTGCTTCCTTTTCTAGATGTCTACTAACTATCCCTTTGATTACGTATTCTAGAAGATTGCCAGAAATCAAAGTCAGGCTCACAGACCTATAATTCTCAGACCCCTCTTTGCTTCTCTGAAAATTAAACAGACATTTGACCATCCCCAGTCTTGAGTCTTGAGATCCCATTCTCCTCAGGCCAGATAACTGAATTTATCAAGGGCAACTAGGTGTTCTCTTACCAAAATGCAGCTCTGGACATGTTACCCCCTTCTTATCAAGAATCTTCAATGGCTTCCTACTACCTCTAGAATAAAATGCAAACCCCTCAATCAGGCATTCAAATGCCTCCACAACCTGGCTTTCACCTACTTTTCTAGTCAAACTGATCTTATAGCAAATATCTATATTCAACATTCTCCTTTGCAAAAAATCTATAAAATATGCCCTCTTCATCTCCTCCTTATAGAAACTCTAGTTTCCTACAAAACATGGCAGATGCCACCTCCTACATAAGGCCTTTCCTGCACTTCCTTCCTCCTGAAATAACTTTGTATTGTCTTGCTGTTATTTATGTGTGTAACTTGTATCTCAATGCCCACTCCCACCCACCCCCATCAAGAATATAAGTTTCTTGATGGCAAAAACTGTTGGTTTTATCTAACACAATGCCTTATATGTGATAGGCATTAATTAAGTTAATTAAACTGAATTTCTATCTTTCTTTTTATTTTAGGTTTTCATTCTCTATTAGTCACATTTGTGTTTATCTTACCCTCTTTGAGCACCGGCTTCCTCATCTTTAAAATAGATCTAATAACACTTGTACTAGCTATCTCACAGGGTTGTTCTAAGTTACCAAATGGCCAGATGCATATAAGGTGCCATGAGTGTGCTGAACCCAGCTCTATCCAAGAGCTAATCGTACATTTTCACATGAGCATTTACACCTCAGAAATCACCAAATACAACAAATCAAAGTTTGATTTATTGTTTCATTGATTTTCTTGTTTAGACTTAAGAAAGTCATGGAGAAAATGTTAAAAATAAGATTTAACTTAAAAGTATGTTGAGTTTACTTTTATTCACCCAGAGAGCAGGTTGTTAAACATGTATCAGCATACTGGTTGTTAAACATGTATTAGCATACTCTTATAATTAAAATAGGTTTTAAATATAAAACCAACCTGGGGTTTTAATGTTTAATATGAACCACTAGCATGATATAACACCTACAAAAGCTAATGCCAATTTACACTGTATTAATAATAATGGTTAATAACTCGGTGCAAATATGCATGTGTATATGTGAGTGTGTGTGTGTGTGTGTGTGTATTGAGGCAGCTAAGTGGCACAGTGGATAGAGTGCGGAGCTTAAAATTGGGAAAACTCATCTTTCTGAGTTCAAATCTGGTCTCAATCATTTATTAGCTGTGTGATTCTGGGCAAGTTACATAACATTATTTCCTCTTTTTTCTCATCTGTGAAATGAACTGGAGAAGGAAATAGCAAACCACACCATATCTTTGCCAAGAAAACCTCAAATGGGGTCAGGAAGAGTCAGATATAACTGAATAACAACATGTGTATACATTACATATAAAATGTATATATATTATGTGTATATATTATATATAAAATATCATGTATACATACATACAGACGTATAGACATACATACATACACTCATATGCTTAGTTGATCCACCGTCACTAGAATATGTGATTCAAACTAAAATAACTAGGGAAAATTTTCCAACTAGTGATGGATTGGTATAGATCCATAGTCTCTGGAATGGTCTCCTTTATAAACACATAGCATTTATTAACCAGCCAGCTGGACTGCTGGAGGAAGGGGAGGAGGGGTGGATAGCCTGTGCCCTTGGCAAAGAGTAATGTTAACTAGCCTGCCTGGAAATGAACTTGTCAATTTGGCCTTGGCCTCATTAGTACAAAGGAGAATCTAAGAACTCCCATCTCCCTTTCACACTTTTATTCATGGTGAGCGCAGGCCTTGCCAAGCAAAGCTCCATCCCCTAGCAGACAGACTGTGGAAGCTGGAGGCTCCAGATTTCAGGAGGCACGTCCCATGTTGCCTTTGAGCATCAAGCTAGACAGGTTGTGTTTTGGTTGGGGAGAGAGAGTTGAAATTCAGCAGATTCCTTGCATTTTTCTCCTTTGTCCTTGATCACTCTCACAGCATGCCAGAAGCATTCATGACTTAGAGAAATTGGTCTCTATTTACGGAATTGTCTGCTGTGGAATCTTGGTGTGTGTTAAATAGATAATGGCAGAGGTGGAAGCTGAGAATGGAATCAGTCTTGGCACTCAAAGTACAAGGACACCACCTTCCTTTAGGAATTTAAGGGGCCCCTGCAAGCCTTGCGACCTCTTCCCCTTGCCCCAGTTGAGAAGCTGTAGCTCTCTTCTTAATGCTTATACACATGCACATTCACACACCCACAATGTCAAAAACTGTTAATCATCCCTTAGTATCTTCTCTGAGAACCCAAGCCCCTGATGTTCAAAGGTAACTAGGAGCCATTGACCAGAATGGCCTTGGGGTCAGTTCAGATCTAGAAACTAATCCAATGGATCATACTCTGAACAGATCGCCATTCACCCTACTCAGATTATCTTGAAAGGGTTTGGGAAAAGATGTGCCTATTTGTGGCATGCCTTCTTCAAGGGAAAGAGTCCTACCCCACCCCCCACCTCCATGTCCCAATAAGGCAGAACAATTATGGTAGCTCACATTTGGGCAAATCTACTTTCCTCATGATATCCCTGACTTTCCAGTTGTGTAAACATTGTTATCTCCATTTTACAGTTGCAGAAACTGAGGTAAAGTGATTTTCCCAGAGTTTCTTAATACTCCTAACACTTTAAGTTGTAGAGATGGATGGTAGCAACCTGTATTGTTGTGGTTTAGTCATTTTCAGTCATTTTCGACTCTTTGTGACCCCATTTGAGGTTTTCTTGGCAAAAATACTAGAGTGATTTGCCATTTCCTTCTCTGGCTCATTTTACAGATAAGTTAACTGAGGCAAACAGGATTCAGTGATTTGCCCAGGGTCACACAGCTAGTAAGTGTCTCGGGAAATGAGGCTTCCTGACTCCAGGCCTGGCATTCTATCCCCTGCATCACCTAGCTGCCCTGGCAACCTACATTACTAGAAGGATTTCCCTTATCTGGGAATTCCCTATCTTAATAACATCACAGGTCTAGTCTCTATTCTTAACCTCATTCTACAGCTAGTATTAAGTTATTTGGCTGCATGGTTAATAAGTAAGGGAGCAGTTACTGACCCATCTCCTAACTCTTACTCCAAGGTTCTTTCCATTAAACCAGAGCCTCTCCTGAGTGGGGATCCTCTCTGTGGAAAAGTACAGTTAAGAGAGCATTGAATGTGGGAAGCCCAGCTCTGCTGCTCACTGTTTATGTCACCTTAGAAAGTCCCCCTGGGCTCCAGTTCTTTTACGGTCAATGGGAGAAGGGGCTGGTTCAGAGGATCTTAGATTCAAGGTCATTAACTGTTCTAAATCTAGGATGCCATGATTCCATGATAAGTTATTTCCTCTCTCGGGACTTCAGAGTTTCTTAATATACAAAATGAGGCAGTTGGGCTAGATGATCAATGGGTCCTTTCCTTCCCTAGATTTATGATTCTATGAACAAACCACTAGGACACAGGAATCAAACATCATTTAAAAGGTGTGGCAAGGGTTGCAACTCTAGAGACAATGGCAGCCATCCTACTCATCATCAGTGGTTGAAAGAGTCTGAAACCCATTCAAGGGGACATCTCTGAGATAAGCATTGAGAGACGCGGTTCCCCCCCAATCCAACTCTGAAGATAGTTCTATGATACAATTGGGGTTCCCTGTTTGAAACCCTTGTCTTTACATTTCTGGAAGTGGAAAAGATTGTCTCTAGACTACGATGAGCCCCACTCTTTAAGTGAGGAAGAAGAGTCAGTTGTGAATCCCTGGAGACAGGATTCAGTCAAATAAAGTGGGCTCCTTGTCAGCCAGCTGCCATCTTCATAACCTTTCTCAGCTGTGGGACATGCCAGTGCCTCCTTGGCATGTGACTGTGGGACTGTTTCATTATTCCATCAGCTGATACCCTTAGCATTCCTTATCCCCATCCTTCCCTCCCACCAACCCAAATGCCTCAGATCTTGGGGCATGTGGCTAAATCCAATGGAAATCAGTAGACTGATACATCATCATTTATCTTACATTGGGCTGTTGCCCCAAACTGTGTTCTCTATTTCTGTCTCTCTCTTTCTCTCTCTGTCTCTCTCTGTTTTTCTCTCTGTCTCTCTGTCTGTCTCTGTCTCTCTCTCTCTCTGGAGGTTGAAGTGGGGGTCAAGAAACAGCCAAAGGGATCCCAAAAGTCAGACAGAGACATTTAGATTTAATGCAGTATGATGTGGTAGGTAATAGAGAGCCATGGAAGATTCCTGAACAAGGGAGTGACATGATAAAAGTGGGGCCAAATCCAACAAAGAGATTTGAGTATAGCAGAGATCTCTCTCCACAACAATAACAATAATAATAACTAAAACATATATAGTGCTTTAAAAATCATTTTACATCTGTTATTTCATTTGATCTTCATAACAATTCTATAAGGTAGGTACTATTATTATCTCCATTTTACAGATGGGAAAACTGAGGTTAAAAGAACTTAAGTGACTCACCTAGGGTCATACAATCGCCACGTACGTAAGGCAGGGTCTGCAGCACTTCAGATCCATCAGCTACACTCAGGGTGAATTGGCCCTCTTCCGTGCACCTGTACATCACTTTCAGTAGACACAAGCTTGTGCCTTGTGTTTTCTTCACTAAAATCCTCCTTTGGTATCTCACTGTGGTGTGCCTTGAGTTAGGAACTTGAGCTCCTCAAGGCTATGCTGGGAGATTCATGCTCTGATGGGGCCTACTAAGCCACAAAGGCTTCCAGCGCAGGCCCCACAAAGGATTATGGGCCTCTAAGAGACTCATCACCTGGAGTTGGTCATCAGATGGCAAGTTTTGTTGTCCACACCACAACAACTCATAAAGACTGTCTCCTAAGGCAGTGGTGTCCAAAGTGAGTCTATGCAGTAACCTTGAAAGGGTCAGTCCTCCTAAGGAATGAATGATCAGCCAATAGGGGCATGAGAATATGGGTCACATCATCCTTTATTCCCCCTAACCAATTGTGGCCTTGTCTCCAACAGAATGACATCATTCTCTTAACTGTTTTCCTACCCTGCCCCTCTCATCCCTCAGCCTTCCAGGGCCCCTCGCAGGGTCACAATTCACTCCTATGGAGACACTTGAAGCAGCTGTGGCAATCGAAAGTCCTTACAGCCCCGGTACCCCTGGCATCCCCACATCTGCCTCTCCTGACCACACGCCTGGACCAGCCTGGGAGTAGTAGTTAATAAGCTCTTCACATGCTCTTCATTCTTCGGTGAGAAAGAGTGAATAGCAGAAGATGAGGTAGCACAGATGGGTTAAGATTGTACCATCTTTCCCCCAAACACTTCTCTTTTTCAAACTTCTCTATTTCTGTCAAGGGCACTGCCATCCTTCCAGGCACCTGAGTTCCCAACCTTTCTATTATCCCTGACTCCTCATTCCCTCTCACTAAACATTTTGTTCAATTGTTTCAGTCATGTTTGACTCTTTACGACTCCGTCTGGTGTTTTCTTGGCAAAGATATTGGAGTGCTTTGCCGTTTCCTTCTCCAGCTCATTTTTACATATGAGGAAACTGAGGCAAACAGGGTTAGGTGACTTGCCTGAGGTCACATAGCCAGTAAGTGTCTGGGGCTGGATATGAACTCAGGAAGATGAGTCTTCCTGACTCCAGGCCTGGCGCTCCATCCACTTGTCATGTCTACCTCCATAACAGCTCTCTCCCATCTCTCCCCTTCTCTCCACTCACATAGACACTGCCTCAGTTTAGTCCCTCACCACTTTTCATCTAGGTTATTTCAGTATCCTTCTAATTAGTCTCCCTGCTTCAAGTCTCTCCCTTCTCCAACCCATTTTCCATACATTGACCAATGTGATTTTCCTAAAGGACAGATCTAACCATGTTACTCCCTTACTCAAAAAATTCCAGTGACCCCCGTGGTGTTCTAGTAATGTTTAACAACTGGCTTTCAAAAAAAAGAAAAAAAAAGTAAATCTAGCACTTAAGTTTAACCTACATTAACATTTTCTCCATCACTTTCTTAAGTCTAGATTATCCACAAAACAATAAACCAAGCCCTGATTTGTGGTTTGCCAATTTCTGAGGTGAGTTGGCTCCAGCACTTCCTTTAATGGCCCCCTTTGACCCTAGAATCAAATATTATTTACTCTTTTATCTCATTTTAAAACTTCTATTTTGTGTAATTTCAGTCATTCCATAAACCTTTATTAAGTGCCTGGTATGTGCCAGCCACTGTGCTAAGTGCTAGGGATACAAAAAAAGGCAAGAGAAGAGTCCTTGCCTTTGAGAGGTTCCCAGTCTACTAGGGGAAACAACATGCAGGCAACAACAGAAAACCAAGTTCAATGCGGGAGAGGTAGGAAATAAGAAACCAAGGGAAGGTACTACAATTAAGAGGGACTGGGAAAGTCTTCCTGTAGAAGGTGGGATTTAAGAGACTTAAAAGAAGCCAGGGAAGCCAGGAGGCAGAGATGAGGAGGCAGAGTATTCCAGGTATGGGAGATGACCAGAAAAAAATGCCTAGAGTTGGGAGTTGAGTGTCTTATTTGAAGAACCACAAGGAGGCCAGCATCATTGGAATGAAGAGTACTTAGAGGAAATGGAGGAGATGTGTATAAGGTGTAATAAGACAGGAAAAATGGGGGGGGATTAGAATATGAATTATTAGTACAATGGCATATGTATATAATTTGCTGTGGTTCAGTCATTCAGTTGTGTCCAACTCTTTGAGACCCAAGTAAATAAGTATTAGGGATATACGCTCAACATGTTTTAGTGACAGAAATTATGAGGGCTTAAACTAGGGTGGTGGCCATGTGAGTGAAGAGAAGGGATCAACAATGAAGAATGAAAATTTACCTTCGTTACTGGCTCTCCCTCAAAGAAAAGAGTCAGTATTTTACTGGCCATGGAAAAGATATTATATTTTATATCGCATATAATTATAATATATTTTATAAATAAAGTTCTATTTTCTCCCACAGAATGGTGGCATAGTGGTAAGACAGCCTGTATTTCATACAAAATTAAAAGGAAAGAAGTCAATTGTCCAATGTGTTTGAGTATTGTTAGATGGCCAGACCCAATTGTTCACGTGAACTGGCCAATCAATAGATGCTGAATGAGCTTACCATGTGTCCACCTGAGTGCCACGTTGTCAATGTTACTATGTAGACCCCCACCCCCACATTGATGGACACGTAGTAGCACCTCAATAAATGCTTGATTTGGCAGACTGGAACCCAAATGCCGAAGAGATTGCCTTCTCTATAACTTGTCATGAATGGTATTTGGGGCAGGGGGAAAAGTGATATCAAGAGATACCGTTAGCTTCTGAGCTGCATTTTCAAATGTCTATGGTAGTGCTGGTAACAAGGAAAAGAGATGTATTTTTTGAAAAGATAAAGCTTCCTTGTTACAATATTACATGAAGTTCCTGCTGCTATACTTTCCTTCAGGAAAACTATAGGGGCGGCTGGCGTCAGGTATAAAAAAACAATGAAGACTTTTTAAAAGTGCTATTTCAAAGCCAACTAGAACAAGCCTTCAGGAATTCAAGAAAAATGTAACCATAAAAGTCTGGGGAGATGTAGGCTATCTGGAGATCACATTGATTTAGCTTTTATCTGTGCACTTGTTTTATGACACATCCCATCTCACTGAACTAAAGGAGCATAACAGGGGAGGGGAGAAAGCATTTTGCTAGAGACTCGTCTTAAGCTCCCAACAGCTATTTTGACTTTACATAGGGGCATGCATTAAGAGGTCAAGAACGTTCCCTGCATTCTTCCATCACTTTGTAGGGAAAGGACAAACTGTCTATTTTTTTTTATTTTCTCATGGAATGAGTAGCCACCATAGATAGAAAGTAACAGTGGACGGGACCCCTGGCTTCTCCTTCCCTCTGCCATCTGCTGTCCTTCCGATTTCTCTCTTCCTGTCTTGAGCCTCTACAATACCCGTAAGCTCAAAAAAAGTGTTTAGAAAATGTTGGCGCCTTCACTGACTGCAGGCAGTTTCATTTCAAGATTGATGAATGGGGTTCCTTCACTGCAACTGCTAAGTGGCCCTGTTTTTGCTGAATTGTTGATTTACAAACACAACCAAAACATTCCCAATAATGACTCAAGCGAGACTTCAAAGTAGTCTATTGATTTTGACAGTCTTGGAGTAGATTATCCTTCTCCAAAAAGACATCCATTTCCCAGATATTTCATCTTAAATAGTCTGATACAGGAGCCTAATGTGACTTCATGACCTGCTGGTGAGACTAGAACTACTCTTGGTTTTCCTATAAATCCACAGGATGGATTTTTGTAGGATATTACAGCTTTAATTCAGAATCGTATTGACCAGTCACTTTCTGCATCCTCCAGGGTTGCTAAGCAACGTGGATTCTTTTTCTTTCTCCATATGTTGGGCAAGACAGCAAAGTGGGAGGGGAAAAAATGGGATAAGATTCATCTGCTCTAATTCATCTTTTGGATCCCAGGGCATAATTTAGTCCGGTACCAGCCCCAAATCCTACCTTTCATAGTTCTTTCACTAAGTTCCAATTTAATAGTAATGTGAAGGTGGAATCCATCTTAACATTCTTGAGTCACTGTAATAACTGATCTCAAAATTGTACACACTATTGAGTGGATTTCCTTCCACCCTCAAGGTTTATGGACAGCAGAGGGACTGGGCCTGCAATTCCCTTAGTATAAGAAACTCCTGGATAAGGGAAATCCCTCCACCATTGCAAGTTGGCACCTTCTCTGCAACTAATAGGCTCTGAGAGCTGCCTTTAGCATTGAGAGTCTAAGTGACTTGCCCAGGGTCACACAGCCAGTATCTGTTAGAGGCAGGACTCCAACTTGGACCTTTCCTGGCTTCAAGGGCAGCTCTTTGTTGACTTTGCCATGCTGCCTCTACTTTTAATTCATGACACAGACAATATAGCCTGGCATCTGACTGAATCAGAAATCCATCTAAAAGACCAATCAGTGTCATCCATCTGAATTTTCCAATCAACCAATCCACAGGTATTTATTAAATGCCTTCTACATACTAGTACTGTGTTAAATGTTAGGGAGCAAGCCAGTTCCTGCCCTTGAGGAGTTTACATTCTACTGGCCTGATACAAGAGGTTCACAGATAGGTTACAAGTAAATACAGGATATGTACAAAAGGAATACAAAGGGATTTCAAGGGTCTGCTTGTACTTTGTAGGCATAGAATGATAGAATCTCAGATATGGAAGTGACCTCAAAAGTCTTCTAGGTCAATCCATACTTGGACAGGAATTTTCTCTAAACCATCTCTAGCCCATAGTCATTCAGCTGCAACTTGAAGGTCTCCAATGGTGAGGAACACACTATTTTCCAAACAGTCCATTCACTTTTGGTTGATTTTGATTGTTAGGATATTTTTTCTTACGCTGAGCCAAAATTTGCCTGCACAAATCTTATCCATCAGTTCTATTTCTGCCCTCTGGGGCCAAGCAAAATAATACTAATCTCTCTTCCACATGACAGTCTTTTAAGTACTTGAAGACAGCTATCATGCCCCCCCTTAGTGTTTGTCTTTTCTAGGTGAAACATCCACAGTTCAATCAATGATCCTTATATTGTCTGACATCTAGGGCTTTCCCCATCCTGATCATTTCCCAGTTTGTCAGTATTTTGACAATATCCATGGAAATGAGATGCCTAGAACCAAACACAGTATGATAATGATGATGATGATGATGATGATGATGATAGCTAACATTTATGTAGTGCTTACTATGTGCCAGGGTTTGTGCTAAGAACTTTCCAATTATTATCTCATTTGACAGATGAGGAAATTGAGGAAGAGCTTACATGACTTGCCCAGGGTCACACAGCTAATTAAGTGTCTGAGGTCAGATTTGAACTTATATCTTTCTGACTCTGGGCCCAGGATTCTAGGCACTGTGGTGCCATCTAATTGCTACCTATTATTAATATGCCAGAAATGATCTGATTTGGACAGAACTGGACAGTGGCACTTTCCCCTCTCTGGTTCTGGACACTAGATTTCTCTTGATGCAGCCTAAATTTGCTTTGGGGGCTGCCTTGCCATATTGTTGTCTTCTATGAGGTTGAAGTCTTCCAAATACCCCAGATCTTTTTCACAGAAACAGCTTTCCAGGGCATGAGTAATCTAAATATATTTCTAGATTGTTAATGCTACTTCCTAACTGGTCTACCTGATTCCAACCTCTTTCCTCTTTTCCCCTAGAGTCTATCCTGCATACATCTGCTGAGTGAATATTCTTTAAGCTGTTTTTTCAGCCTGCTGGTCCTCTGTTTAAAAGTTGATGATGGTTTCCTACTGAGTCTGTTCTACAGAGACTCAGGGCTCTGGTGGTAGATGTTCCCTCTTTATCCCCAAAAATTACCTTAGGTTCTACCAGCAATCTACAACTTGTAGATTGTTTGTGCCAGGACTGTTAAATGAATCAAATGTTCATTAAGTCCCTCCTATGTGCCAGACACTGTGCTTAGTGCTAGATACCCAAATGCAAGCAAACAAAAGAGTCCCTTCCCTCAAGGAGCTTACCTTCTACTGGTGGATACAACATGTACACAGATAAGTAAGTATCAGTTAAATTGAGGACAGAGGGAACAATGCCAACTTGTAGGTAGGGGTTGGGGGGATAAGGAATGGCTTCACTACTTCTTATGTGGCAGCTGAGTTGACCCTTGAAGGCAGGTAGTGATTCTAAGAGATGGTAGTATACAATACATTAAACGTGAGATCTATTTCATGCTCAATGGCTACCAGTAGACAAACTGATAAAATATAGCTCATGAGTAGTAAATTTAGAATGATAAAGAAAACAAGGGGGAAAAATGGACAAGATCTTGAAAGGGTTTCTAGAAAATTTGAATGTTTCAAGATAAGAAAGCAGTCTATTAAGGGATATTAATGAGGAGCAGTAAAGCATTTCTAAGCTACATAAGTTTCATTATAATGAATCATCCTCTATTGACATCCTACTTGGATGTCTCCATGGTGTGGAGGTGACCCTGGCGACTCAAAGCTGGGTAGGTAAAGAGGCTTTGGTTTCAAGCCCAGTGATGGACTACTGCCAAACGTGCAAGAACCAGCCCAGTTAAATTCAGAGAAACCCATCACCAAAGGGTTATTCACTAGCTGATACTTAATTCTGGCCACATGAACTCATGGAGATGGTTTACTAAAGTATAGGTCAGCTGTGATCTGTGTGGGTCAAGAGATTAACACGTACCAATAACTTTGCAGATATTGCAATGAAGAATGGGCATTGATCACGATTAGGAAGACATGTTGTTTTGTTTTTTGAATTATGTAAATTTCAGATGCTCCAAAAAGGTTGTTGAGAAAACATCAATAACCTATTGACCCATCTCTATAAAATCTTTACAAGACGGTCTGCACAAGAATCAAGGCACAAGAAAGGAACAGGCATTCCTTCTCAAGCAATATTCTCCAGTAAACCAGCCAAGAAAAAAAATCCCCCTAGTCCCTGGAAGAATTAATTTACTCAGCTTTGAAACTCTAACCCTGGGGCTGAGTGTCTTGATCAGTGAGGCAGTGAGCCTATTCTGTCGAGCCATCCTTAGAGGACTAGAGCAGATCACACTTCACATCCTACCAAGCTATCCACATTGGCCATATTACCATTAACCTTGCTACCATATCTTCAGGCATTTGTTTCCACCTCACCCACCATTTATACTGTGCTCAGTAATCACATCAATACAACTATACTACTTTGTTCTTAGAAAGACCCTAGAAAATGACCACCCTGTAGATCAACTTCTCATCTCTATGACTCCCTAGACGCTCTCTTTCCTGGCTGTCACTCCCATATACATGGTACATATTATTTCTCTATATTAGAATATAGTCTCCTTGAGGGCAGGTAGTGTCTCAGTTTTATATTTGAATTGCCTGTATTTATCCGAATGCCTGTCACATAGAAAGTGCTTAATAAATGCTTTTTATTTGTTCATTCAGTCACATCTTTGTGGTAAATTAACTGAAAGTGGCAGAGAATGGTTTGGATTAGCTGATTTGAAAGTCCCTTCTCTCAAATTCTGTGATTCTGTGAGAATACAAGATCTGTCTGTGTTCATTGTTTGCTGACTGTAAGAAGGCATTTAGTTTTGCTTGAGCAGAATGCTTCTTTCAACAAGATATTTCCCAGATGTATATTAAAATCACACAAGATCATATGACCCTAAGATTCCTTAAAAGGTACCACAATAGAGATAGCTTGGTTCAATGACCCTTTCATCGTAACTGATATTGAGACACATAAAACAAAAAGACATGTACCCACCAAAAGTGTTTACTACAGTCATAAAGGGCATCCAATGCAGACTCCACATAGAAAATGAGTCACTCTAGATGGGCCCACTTGCTGATGACATCGTGGGAGTGCAGTGAGGTCTGGAACACTGGGAAGTTTCCTAAATGTGATACATAATCAAAACTACATGCATTGTAGAAAAACTAAATGGATTAAGAATGCTATTGTTCAGACTATGACATGCAATTGAATGGAAACCCCATAGAACTGGCCCATCACTACAAGTATCTTGGGCAGACATGGCAAATGTCCAAAGGCCCAAAATTGATTAGGATGAGGAGAGTAGGCTTAATTTCCTTTGGTATTGTTGAAAATATAGTGCTCTTCTCTTGCTGCTTAGTCACTTTTTCATTGTGTCTGACTCTTCATGACCTCTTTTGGAGTTTTCTTGGCAAAGATACTGCCATTTCCTTCTCCAGCTCATTTTACAGATGTAGGCAAACAGGGTTAACACAGCTGTATTAACACACAGCTATGTGCCCAGGGTCACATAGCTAATAAGTGTCTGAGGTCAGATTTGAACTCAGGTCTTCCTGACTCTAGGCCTGGAACTCTATCCACTGTGCCATTTAGCTGCCCAACAGTGCTATTAATGACCCTATTTTGCTGGAACAGCAATAGCATGATAGCACTGATATGAGTACTGAGCACAGAGCCAGAGGATGGGGAGAGAGAAGGATCCATTAGATTGTAAACTCCTTGAGGCCAAGGACTATCTTTTGACTCTTCTTTTGTATCTCTAGTGCTTAGCACTAGAGCCTAGGATATGGTAAGCAATTAATAAATATTTATTGATTGATCAATTGATTGAGAACACCCCTATGTATAGCAGCAGTGTAGACAGCAGGATAGAATGAGTAGCATGATCTGGTCTGATGCTTTGGTGCTGGCTAGATATAGTAGGCTAGCTGATATAACAAGGCCATCTTTTAAAAAAAACATAAATACTCTTTTGGTATTGCTATAAAACTGCAAAGCAAGAATACCACAGTCTCTGAAAAATTAGGGTTGTAAGTCACACCAAGACCAATAGAGAGATGCATTATGGTTACCGTGCTACCTGAACTAGTAAGTTCTAGCACATTTCCAATAAAGAACAATGCAAGATAAGTGGCCTAAAAGATATTATCAAAGATATATATGACCAGAAAAGGAAGCTAGAAAGTCACACAGCAAGAATGAGTGTCTAAGGGGCAGCTAGAGCTCTGGCCTTGGAGTCAGGAGGACTTGAGTTCAAATCCAGCCTCAGACACTTGACACTTACTAGCTGTGTGACCCTGGGCAAGTCACTTAACCCTGATTGCCTCACCAAAAAGCAAAAGAAAAGAAAAAAATAAGTGACTACTAATGTGTAGCCTATCTGTTCCACTGGTACCCACACAACGTCAAGACACCCAGACCCGTGGACCTGGTGTGGGGGATTTAGCAGAGGTAATGGACAAGAGCCACACAGGATGAGAAAACGAGGATGGTTTGTGACCTGCACCATTGGAAGGAACACTCGTATTGATGACATCATAGAAACATTGAATTGTCAAAGTGTGAATGTCATCATAATCATCCTTTGCTAATGACCTCCTTTGATGACTCCTCATGGTACAAAGGTGCCCTGATTTCTTGACAGCTCGGTCAACAGAGGACAAAGTCTAGTAGGTCCTACCAAGCGATAAAGGCTTCAAGTGTAAGTCTGGTATTGGACCCCACATTTGTCATCCAAGGACCAGCCTAGCTAAGTTTAGAGAATCTCATTTTTATGAAAGTAGCCACCGGGTGATGAATCTCTTTGGGCACAGAAACTCATGAAGATGGTTAAATAAAGTATGGAGGGGCTGGGAAGCTTCCTGTAGTCATAGATCCTTGAAGTCAGCACAAATAAGCATGAGAAGCATAGTATAATATAAATGCATTATAATTATATGGTTGGGCCTGTAATTAACCTTCAGGCAGCAGCTGACATCCATCATAAGCAGATTTCACAAATATAAAAATTTGTGGGCTGAACAGCCCACCCATACTGTATAACCTGCCCTAGGCTTCATATCCCGGAAGCTCTGATAGACATAAGAGTACTTTAAGTAGAGTCACAGAACAATATTTTAACATCAGTTTATTGAATTTTTATTTCCTGTAGGATATCCAACTCAGAGTCCAAATCAAAGATTGATTCCTTATAGATGGCCAAGTCATCTAGATGTTCCTGTTTGGAGATGGCTTTTATCAATTGCATGGAGCCCAAAATTATCTCTGTTATGGTACCTTCTAAGAAATCTTAGGATCATGGAATTTTGTGTGATTTTAACATATATCTTGTTGAAGTGAAGCCTTTGAGGAACATTTGGTTCAATAAAGGAGAGTTTCCTAAACAATTCCTGTAACTACTGAAAAGAGTTTGGCCTAATTAGCCAGACAGCAAAAACCCGTAGATGAATTATGCTCTTGTCCAGAATTATATATAGTTGAATGGACATCCTGTGGAGCTTAGCCATCAACATGGATACATCATGGACAGATACTGCAAATGGACCATGTGTGGGGCCCAGGATTGAATGGGAAGGAGAGATCAGGCTGGATGGACTTTGGGCGGTTGGGGAGTTCTTTTAAAGATCCCAAGTCTCTACATAAAACAAAGTCTCACCTTTTTAACACTAATATTCTTCTGGTTATGTTGTAAGCCTGTGAGTCATGGAATACTACATTCTCTGAAGAAGTGAATTTGAGGATTATCCAAAAGACATACAAGTGGTATGGGCTGCATCACATTATAAACAAGGAACTACACAGCATAAGTACTGCAGAAAATGCCACTAGAGAAAGAGAGAAATAAATGAAATATACAACTGGAAAAAAAAAAAGATGGGCCAATCACAGCGCAAGAATAAGGGATACATAATGGATAGCTCACATGGTCCACTGGTATCCAACCCAATGTCAAGACAATGAAAGGGAGTGATTCCTCATCCACCCAAGCATGATGGGTAGACCCCTCTGTGTTGAACTTAGGGGAGCATGTGGACAAGGGTCATATAGTACGGCCAAATGTGGCTAGATTGTGATCTGTATTTTTTAAGTGAATCCCCACCTCAATGAGATCACAATACCTATTAGGGTACTAAAGAATACTGAATATTTGTAGGGGAAAAAATGTGATAACCAGGGGCATGATGGTAAATGGTCAACCAGCAATTTGGAGAAAAAATGTATGCCCAACATGATTTTAAATTTAATCTGCATCATTAACATTTTTTCCATCACTTTCATAAGTCTTGTCTATCAAACAAATAACACATCAAGACTTGATTTGTAGCATTTGTAGATTTATGAGGTATAAATTCTCACACTGAAAATTTAACAGTCTCATTTCTTGGAGCTAGTTTGAACTGGCTCTAACACACCCCTGATTATAGCTCTTCATATCTGATGCCAGTGGATTTGTATTCTTAGAGCTGGGAAAAGTTATTGAGGTCATCTTGCACAACCCCCATTTTCACAATGAGGATACTAAGGCTCAAAGAAATAAAGCAGATGTTCTGGTGTCATACAGGTAATAAGTCACAGAGATAGAATCCAAATTTATGTCCTCCTACTCCAAATAGAGTAGTCTTAGCGCTAAACAAAGTGTCCTCTCTTGGAATCTACTCTTGTCCAAACCTGGCATCTTCACACTAACTAGTTAGACAACAAAGTCTGGAGCACTGCCACCAAAATTAAATAGTATATGTGTTACTTGAGAACAGTTCCTCTAACCATCTCTAATTAGCAAGGATTAGTTGATGGAATGAGCACAGGAAGATAGATAGATAGACAGACACACAGATCATATATATGTACATATATTAGTCACACACATATGCACATACATATATATATATATAGTTTTTATCTTTCTTTCCTGTACTCTCTGTGCCCTGCCTAGACAAACAGTGTGTTCAGATGCCTCAAATTCTTCTTTATAAAATATTAAGCAGTCAAGTGACGGTGTTCTCTAGTCTCAACTATTTGATGACAAATCTGGAGTTGCCCAATTTGATAATGTTTGTTGTTTTTTAGTCATTTTTAGTTGTGTTTGACTTCGTGACCTCTTATGGGTTTGGTTTTGTTTTTTTGGGCAGAGATACTAGAGTAGTTTGCCATTTCCTTCTCCAACTCATTTTACAGATGAGGAAACCGAGGCTAATAGAGTTAAGTGATTTTCCCAGGGTCACACAGCTAGTAAGTGTCTGAAGCTGGATTTGAACTCAGGTCTTCCTGACTCCAAGTTCAATATTCTATCTACTTCGCCACCTAGATGCCATAAGCTGAATTCTTATGCACATGCTTTTTGTAACTGTTTAAGTCACCAAGTCCAAGTGAAACATTGAATATTAGAGGTTGAGGGAACCTTAAAGACCATCTAGTCCAGCAGTTCTTCATCTTTTCTGTTTCGTGGAACCCTTAGGGAGTGTCTGGTGAAGCCTATGGATTACTTCTCAGAGTAATGTTCTTAAATGCATAAAATAAAATGCATAGGATTAAAAAGGAAACCAACTATGATGAAATACAGTTATTAAAATATTTTTAAATAACTAAAACAAGTTCATATACCCAAATGGCTACAAAACTGTGTACCTTTTGATCCAGCAATACCACCGCCAGTTCTATATCCCAAAGACATAAAAAAGGGAAAAGGACCTTTTTGTCCAAAAAATATTTGTAGCAGCTCTTTTTGTGGTGGCTAAGAATTGGAAATTGAATGGATGATCATCAGTTGGGGAATGGCTAAACAAGCTATGGTATATCAATGTGATTGAATATTATTGGGCTATAAGAAATGACAAGCAGGATGATTTCAGGAAAACCTGGAAAGACTTACATGAACTGATGCATAGTGAAGTGAACAGAACCAAGAGAACATTGTATATAGTAACAGCAATATTGTAGGTGAAGAACAGTGGATGATTTAGCTATTTTCAGCAATACAATCATCCAAGACAATCCCAAAGGACTAATGATGAAACACATTATCACTTCCAGAAAAAGAACTAATATTGTCTAAATACAGACTGAAGCATGCTATTTTTCACTTTCTTTCTTTCAATTTTTTTGTTTGATACTTCTTGTACAAAAGACTAATATGGAAATGTTTTACATAATTACACATGTATAACCTATATCTGATTGCTTACCATCTCCTCTGACTCCAAATCCAGTGTTTATTCCATTATACTCAGCTATAGAGTTCATTATCTCCTTTTGTTTTCCATGGTGAAGAGATCATAGCTAGACAGATCAACAGATTGATAGATAGATAAATAGAATGAAAAACAGGTAGATCAACAGATAAATAGATCAATAGATTGACAGATAGAATGACAAAGGTAGATCAATAAATAAATAGGTCAATAGATTGACAGATAGCATGACGGGTAGATCAATAGATCAATAAACTGACAAATAAGTAGATCAATAGATTGACAGATCGATCAATAGACTTACAGGTAGATCAATAAATTGACAGATGGATCAATAGATAGATTAATAGACTGACAGATAGGTAGATAATAGACAGCTAGACTCTGCTCTTCTCCCTACTCTCACTTACCACATCAGATTACCTCTAGACTGGACCTTAGAGGTCAGCTACTCAAGAAGCATCAAATACACAGCTTGCAGGCCAAAGGTAGTCCACAACACTCCCAACTGTAATGTTACTGGGAAATATTTAACAAAATTAATAAAAAATACAATAAAATATAAATAACGTTACATTTTAAAACTAAGTCACTATGTTGTGTTCAGGAATGCTTATGTCTGGATTCAATTTGAGTTTGATCGCACTGATCTAATCCACCTCCTTCAACAACAGAAATGATAAACCTACAGCCAAGGGGGCTTCAATAACTTGCCCAAGGCCACACAGGTAGTAGTAGCTGAGCCGAGATTTGAACCCAGGTCTTCTCACTCCAAATCCAGGCCTCTTTCTATCATATCACAGGAGTTCACCTTTTCCTCTCTACATGGGCAGTTTTCAAGGAAAGGTAATGTTAAAAAGATACAAACTTAATTTATTTGTTTAATTTCTACAAAGAATATCACAAATTGCATTGATTCCTTTATAAAGAAAAACGTGTCACATTCTTTGTATTATATTGATTTGTGGAATATTTGAAATTCAGTGCTCTTCCATCAGAAGTTTCATGAAGTTCTTTTTTTAAATAGCTTTTATTGAAATATTTTATTTTTACATTCACTAGGTCTCCTCCTATTTCACTGTCCCCCCACCTTTCCAAAGAGCCATCAGTGGAAGGGAACTCAGTCAATGACTAGAAGAAAAGCAGTGGGTTAGCCAATAGTGACAGACCAGACTGGTAGTCAGGAAGCTGAGGTTTTCCAGCTCTTGTTCTGTCTTTAGGAAACACTGCCTGACATGATTTAGACATGAAGGGTAGTATCATAAGCAAATTAGAAGAGCATGGAATATTTTTACTTATGAGATATATGGATAAAAGAATAATTTTTGATCCAAACAAGAGAAAGAGAGCATTATGGGATATAAAATGGATAATTTTGATTACATTAAATTTAAAAAATTTTTTTTGCACAAACGAAACAATTGCAGCCGAGATTAGAATGAAAACAGAAAACTAGGGGAAAATTTTTACAGCAAGTTTCTCTGATAAAGGCCTCATTTCTCAACTATATAGAGAACTGAGTCAAATTTATAAGAATATGAGTCATTCTCCAATTGATAAATGGTCAAAGGATACAAACAGGCAGTTTTTGGAGAAAGAAATCAAAGCTGTATATTGTCATATGAAAAAAGGCTCTAAATAATTATTGATTAGAGAAATGCAAATTAAAACAACTCTGAGGGACCACTTCACACCTGTCAGATTGGATAATATGACAGAAAAAGAAAATGACAAATGCTGGAGGGGATATGGAAAAAATGGGACACTAATACATTGTTGGTGGAGTTGTGAACTGGTCCAACCATTCTGGAAAACAATTTGGAACTATGCCCAAATGACTATAAAATCATGCATATCCTTTGGCCCAGCAATACCACTACTAGGTCTGTATCCCAAAGAGAGTAAAGAAAAAAGGAAAAAGACCCATATGTACAAAAATATAGCAGCTCTTTCTGTGGTGGCAAAGAATTAGAAATTGAGGAGATGACCATCAGTTGGGGAATAGTTGAACAAATTGTGGTATGTGATTGTGATGGAATATTATTGTGCTATGAGAAATGATGAGCAGGTTGCTTTCAGAAAAACCTGGGGAGATTTGTATGAACTGATGCAAAGTGAGGTGAGCAGATTGTGCACAGTAACAGCAACATTGTATGATGATCAGTTGTGAATGACTTAGTAATGACTTATCAGCAATATAATGATCCAAGACAATTCCAAAGGACTTATGACAAAAAATGCTATCTACCTCCAAAGAAAGAATTTATGGAGTCTGAATGAAGATTGAAGCATACTTTTTTTTACTTCATTTTTCTTGGGGTTTTTGTCTGGTTTTTTTTTTGGCAACATCAATAATACAGAAATATGTTTTGCATGATTACACATGTATAACCTTTATCAAATTGTTTGCCTTCCCAAGGAAGGAGGGAGAGAATTTGGAACTCAAAATTAAAAAAAAAAAACAACCAAATGTTAAAGTTTGTTTTTACATGTAAATGAGAGAAAGAAAAAAAGAAACTCTGCTTGGATGTAAAGTTGAAATGGGAGACTTTGGATAGCCAGAGGACACTGGACATCAGGAGGTGGAAGAGCAAAGAAAAATGGGAAGATACTCCAAACATATTTCTTCTACTTTATAATTCCCTCCCTTCTACCCCCCCCAACTTAACCACTCCTCTGCCACAGAAAATCCTTTCAGGTGATGCCTTGGGCACTTGCAGTTTTTTATTCTCCCAAGGCATAGACACTAGAACACCCCCAACATGCTGTGCTTGAGGGGTAACTCTACCTTCCTACATTCTTCTATCCTTGCCAACCCCAGGAGCTTAAGGCTGTTGGTTCCATTGTCTTATGTCTAGCTGGTGGGTTCCATAATTTCAGCATTTCAGGGCCACACGGAGAGTGAGAAAGAAGCTGGGTGTGAATGAGAAGGGATAAAGAGAAGCCAACCATGAGAAAAGAATGCACAATTTAGGCCCCAGAAGATAAATTTGTTGGTCATCTGGCCACAGCTGGTGGAAAAACATCGGGGATCCAACCATCCAGACTGGACTCATAAAGCATGTACAATTACTTCCTAAACTAAGTGTTTAAATGATACACACAATCAATACCCATCTTCAAAGGTAGCAGCAGCAAAGCTTCATCACCAGGGCTGCTTCCAAGCCCTGCAAACTAAAATTTGTTCCCAGTCAGTCCCCTGTAGACTGACCACACTTGCCAAACATTTATTAAAGAGTTCAGTTGCTTTCTGAGCACCAGGGGGCCAAATTACCCCCAAGAGCAATTGAATACTCCATTTCTGTGGAAACTGTTCCATGGTTTGCTTTTCTGAGTGACGGGCAGCAAGAAGCCTGCTGGTTCTGTGCAGAGAGGGAACAGAATTCCCACCCATCCAGCCCGAGATGTTGATAGAGATCCTCTCCTCTCTCTATCTCTCTTTCCTCTGAACTCCTCTGGCATGTCTGTGACACAAGGCTGACAAATTGGCTTCAGATCTGGGAGCTAGCCCCCAAAGTTAGGAACCAGATGAATGTTTCAGCTTTCCAGGAAAGAAAAAACAGAGGAGGATGAGAAGGCAGGCCGCCATTGGGAGTTGTTTCCCAAAGTCATCATAAGATCCAAATTAGAGTCACTGAAAACGAACAAACATGCCTTGAAGGACACCATGGAAAGGCTTAAAGAGGGTAGTCCCCCTCTAATCAGCCATACACAGGGTCCAGAGTCATAAGGGGCATCAGGCAACTGAGGCTCCCCCTCAGGGCACTGAATTTGGACGGCTCTGGTAGCGCCTCAGGACTCTCAGAGAGCCCAGCACCAACTCAAAATCGGCTGCTTGGACAACATGGCAAACTTCCAAATGGTAGCGTGGAGTGAATTCCTCCTTAACTGAAGACACATATCCTGCCATTTGCCCTAATTAGAGCTTAATTATAGCTCTACCAGGTAGGAGCCCCTGTGCCTAGGGGCTCTCTTCCCTCCTCCTCTTCCAATGAAGTCTTATGAGGAGGAGAGCCCAAGGCTGAGTCCAAGTGAGTGTGGCTGGGTGTGCTGGAAGGCCCAGGAAGCTATACGTCCAGTCTCAAAGCTGCCTACACTGAGCAATGCTGTCCAGTATTGCGTTAGTAAACTGGCTCACAGGTATTCAAACACACCACCTGACGATCAACAAGCATTTATGAAGCACCTAGTATAAGCCAAGCACTATGCTAGGAGCTGAGAATGCAAGGATCCTCAGGGATCTTACAGTCTAGTCAAGGGAGCTATCTGTGTATGTATATGTCAGTATCCAGAAAGGGGAGAGGGTATGATTAACTGATTTTGATTTAATTAAATTCATCCAGATTCATTAAGTGGGCAGCTAGATGGCACAGTAGATAGAATGCCATGCCTGGAACCAGGAAGACTCATCTTCCTGAGTTCAAATCTGGCCTCAGACACTTACTAGCTCTGTGACCCTGGGCAAGTCAGATAACTCTGTTTGCCTCAGTTTCCTCTTCTGTAAAATGAGTTAGAGAAAGAAATATCAAACCACTCCAGCATCTTAGCCAAGCAAACCCCCAACTGAAAGGACTCTAGAATAGAAAATTCATTAAGTACCCAAGGTGCTTCAGAAACTGGGCTAGGTGCTAGGAGTACAAAGACAACAATGAACAGTGCCTACCCTCAAGGAGCTTACATTCTCCTTGAGGGGGAGGAGTGCAACATACACACAAACAAGGATGACAGAGGAGAGGGCGTGAAGTTTGTTATCTAGAAGCTGGAATAACCCTGAAGAAGCAGAACAAAATGCATTTCTACAGTTTCTTTTAAAATTGTCCCGAAACTGTGATGAGATTCACAAGGCTCCCAGGTGCCGTCACCCAGGATTTGGTGAGTCTTGGTGGACCACAGCAAACAGATGCTGATTTATTGCTGTTTTCCTTGAGTCTGGCTCACATTGTGTCTTGTCTCCCCAATAAGATCTTAAGTTCCTACAGGAAAGGGATCCTTCTTGTTCTGTCTCCACCTCACATCCTACCCACAGTAGCAAGTACACTGCCTTGTCCATAGTACACACTCAGTAAATACTTGTTGATTGGTTGAAAATAAATACATTTGATTATTAGACAGAGGCTAATGGAAATCCTAATAGAAATTGGGCAGGTAGGTGGCACAGTGGATAGAATGCCAGGCTCATCTCCCTGAGATCAAATCTGGCCCCAGACTCTTACTAGCAGGGTGACCCTAGACAAATCACTTTACCCCTGTGTTTGCCTTGGTTCCTCATCTGTTAAAATGAGCTGGAGAAGGAATAGCAAACCACTCCATGATCTTTGCCAAGAAAACCCCAAAGGGGGTTACGAAGAGACTGAAAAGAGACTGAACGATGCAAATCCTAGAATGTTGTGACTAGACTGGTCTTTGGAAATTATCTAGTCTAACTTCCTCATTTTATGGATGAGGAAACAGAGGCCAGAAGAAAAGAAGTGACTTGCCCAAGGTCACTTAGCTGGTTAGTGGCAGAACCAGAAACAAAACTCAGATGTCTTGACACCCTACCTTTATCTTCTCCAGAGGCATTTATCCCCAAATGAGAATTTGGGAGATTATTTTTTTCTTTCTCTCTACTTCATCCAAGGGGAAAAATAAATTTGGTTGTATCTATAAAGATGGAATAGTGAAAGGGGGTGGTGGTTAAGAATTTAAACCCTTTGGAGACCCTTCCACTTGAGAGGATAGAACAAGAAATAGAGATGTAATAACTATAAAATAATAATAATAATAATAAGTCATATGACTATAGCATCTAAGAATTTGCAAAGTGCTTTCTTCATAACCATTCTGCAAGGTAGGAGATGCAAGTATAATCCTCATTTTGTAGAAAAGGAATCTCAAAGAGTTTGCAAAGCAGTCAGGGGAGTGGTCAGGACTTGAATAGATCTTTTTTCTCCAGGA
The DNA here is from genome assembly GCF_900497805.2 of Vombatus ursinus. Taxonomy (NCBI): domain Eukaryota; kingdom Metazoa; phylum Chordata; class Mammalia; order Diprotodontia; family Vombatidae; genus Vombatus; species Vombatus ursinus. The sequence goes on along the minus strand of NW_020954577.1, from coordinate 24,031,009 downwards.
CCAGTCCCTTCTCCTGATACCACACTTTCTCCCATAACAATAAGGACTTTCATACAGTTCTCTTCCACTTATGAAATGTTTTACATATACTTTTTCCCTTGATCCTCATAACAACTTCATGAAGTAGTCAATACATTGCTTACTTGATGCCTATTTTACACATGAGGAAACTGAGGCTGAGAAGTGAAGTAACTTGGCCAAGGTTACCCAACTAGTAAGTAGCAGAGCAAGGCCTTGGATCCAAGTCTTACGCTTCTAAATCCAAAGCTTGTTCTAGACTGGAGCTGGAGCTGCTGGCTCTTGTTTGAAGAACAGAATTTTGTCGTCATTGTTCAGTTGTGTCCAACTCTTGGTGATCCCATTTGGGATTTCCTTGGCAAAGATACTAGAGTGGTTTGCCATTTCCTTCTCCAGCTCATTTTATAGATGAACGAACTGAGGCAAACAGGGTTTAGTGACTTACCCAGGGTCACACAGTTAGGAAGTGTTGGAGGCCAGATTGGAACTCAAGGAGATGATTCCAGGTCTGGTATTCTATCCACTGTGCCATTGTGCCAGTCAGTTAGAGCCAGTGGTCAGATCAAAGTCTTTTGACCTCATAACTGTCACCTTCTCTACTATTCCATATAAAACTCCAATTTCCCTTTCATAGATAGGATTGCCTAGACATACCATGAACCAGATCACAGATGGCAGAATAGGATTAGGCCATATCACTGGGCAACCAGGCATCCGCCCGACATTTTTCTCACTTTCATAGGATGTGGAGGCTAGGAATAAGGTAACATAGCCTGTGCCTCTTACGAATCTGCTCAGAGCTTGATATTCTTCCATATGCCACATTTTAGAAAAGTCACTGCTCTGCAGGAGCACATTCAGAAGATGGTGACCAGAAAACCAAAACTATGTAATTTATGGATACAGTAAATGAACTGGAAATCTGCAATCTGGAGAGCAGGCGATTTGTGGAAGACACGGCAGCTATCTTTAAGTATCTGAAACCCTGCCATGAAAGAAGGGGGATTAAGCTGGTTCTGCTTGGCCAACTAGGAGAACCGAACCAGGTGCAATGGTTGGAAGCAGCCAAGAGGAAAAAATTGTCTCAATCACACAGTGATGGAATCATAGTTTTAGTCAGAAGAAACCGTCTAGTTAGAGGGGCCATCTAGTTCAACTGGACAAACATTCTAACAATCAGAACTGTCCCAAAGTGAAGTGATCTGTCTTGGTAGGTAGTGAGTTCCCCATCACTGGAAGTCTTTCAGCAAAGGCGAGATGATCATTTGCCAGGGATGATCAGACTAGTTGGATTATAAGATCCTCAGCTGGAGGTCAGGGACTCTTTTTGCTTTCGTCTTCATAGCCTCACCTCTAGGTGGGTACACAATCAGTTAACAACCAGATATGCCAGGACTCTGAGAAGTTCTGGGTATTCAAAGAAAGATAAAGTCATGTACTTTGAAGTCCATAATAAAATTCTGTAGTTAACTTAATTACAAAGTAATTATAAACCAAGTAACCCCTTTGTAGTTAATTAATAAATGTTTATAATTAATTGATGGAATGATGGGGGGGATTCTTGGTCAGGTATGGGTTGGAATAGCTGCCCATACAGGTCTCTTCTGACTCAGTGTTCATAATTCCATGATCTTGGAGATTTGCTTTTGTAATCATTTCTTTCCTCGTCCTCCTCCATCTTCCCCCTTCTATGTGCCCACTGTCTCCTTGAGGTCTTCCCTTCTCTGTGGTGTCAGCCAGATAGAACCACCAAGCAGTGACGGCTGCTGACTTAAGTCTCTGCCATCAGATGCCCAGATCATCTGACCATGTCAGCCTGGCATTTGCAAGCAGTTGGCATGAAAACTTATTAGAGATGGGAGGGAAGGAGCCAGGGCCGTATTGTTGTCTGTACAGATTGTGCTGTTACCGAGTTCTTGTTCTCCACCAAGGAAGTGAACAAGCTGTTGTCCCCATGGGTCTGGGCTGAACGAGGTGCACCCACTGAACCTTGTTTCTAACCTTGCTTTGCATCTCCACACTAGACTGACCCCCTCCCTACAGCACTGCAGTTCCGTGCTAATTCTGGATCACAGCAGCTGCATCTGAAGCCCCAACCCTTCTCATCTACTCAGTTTAAATATGGGCCTATTTTTACATTTCTCCCCATTTCCTTGGTTAGCCCAAAACCATCAGGTGCTTAAATTCATGATTCCCTCCTTCAAAGTCCTGCTTCAGTGATTCACAGAGGCCTGGATGTGACCCTGGGTTCACAAAAGATGTGCCAGCAAAAAGCATAATGGAAATGGTGCCAGTATTATTCATCCCCTTTTACAGATGAGGAAACTGAGGCTTAGAGAGGCATAGCGACTCACCAGGGTCCTACAGCTAGTAAGTATGAGGACTATTGGGATTCTCATAATATTGTTAAGAGAGGGAATGTCACTTTATCAGGAAAGTTTTAAGGAAAAAGATACCCAGCTATGATATGATTGTAAGCTATCCTGCCCACAGGCAGTGGAAGGAAGTAAATAATTTCTCCATGAGGCCAGAAGTATATAGCTGGGGCCAAAACCCATAACAAGTCAGAGAGAAACCCTGTACTCTGAGGCTCATTTTACATAGATAGATAACAGCATCAAGCACTTTAGACCCTGGGCAGATACTGAGCTGGTAGAAGGCAAATGACTTGTCTCAGCTTGTAAATATTTGAGGCAGGATTTAAATCCAAGCCTTCTTGCAACATATTATGTACTATATACCATCCAGCTGCTGAGGGAGAGGTCACTTTGGGGCTGAGCTTTAGAGGAAGGTTTTTGGAAGGCAGGACTTGACCTGGGTCTTAAAGGCTAGATACAATCTGGCTAGGCAGCCAGGAGCCGAAAGAATATTCTAGACACAAAGGAAGAAAAGTTTAAAACAACAACAACAACAACAACGGGGGGAGAGAGGAATGTGGCATGTTTGGGGAACCAGCTTGACTGCCATAAAGGGCTTATCTTGGATTATAAAGGAAGGTAGGGTCGGATTGAAGTAAGGCTAGAACATGAAGAAAGCAAGGGAAAGAAATATAAACTTGATATGGAGGAATGTATGTGATATGATATATTATTTACATACATATGTATGATATAGTATGAAGTAGGAGGAAATAGGGAGCTATTATCAGTTCTGGAGAAGGGGAGTAACCTGATGAAAGTATGCTCAGTGTAACAGTGGTGATTTATAGAGTACACCTTTAAGGCGCCACAATACATTGCATTTCCACTCTTAAGTTGAAGCTGTGACAATCCCTCATGTTTCAAGCTCCTGACAGTGATACTTACAGACTCACCCAGATGTCTTCCGTACGTAAATCAAAAGACTTAGATGAAAGTCCTTTGATGCCTCATTGAAGTGTATTGGGGACCCTAACCTCTAACCTCTGGCAAAACTTACTAAATCAGAATACCTTTGCACACAGACCAGGTGATCAGCTATTTGTGTGTCCACTCAAGAACCAGCCGAGCTAAGTTTGGAGGGGCTCTGTCATTATTTCTTATGGCCAACTCATAAAATTTTCCACTAGGGCTTGGTGGGATTGTAGCCTACAAAGGTAGAGGGAGAACCCATGCTAGTTACATCAGGAAGTATTGAAATGGTCTTGAGTATGTTGGTTACACAATGACCATTCAAGTGCCAACAGTTAATTGTTAATAAGCAAATAACAGGGGCAACGGATAGAGCACCGACCCTGGAGTCAGGAGATCTGAGTTCAAATCCAACCTCAGACACATAACACTCACTCGCTGTGTGACTTTGGGCAAGTCACTTAACCCCAATTGCCTGACCAACAAAATAAATGAATGGATGAATGAATAAATAAGGAAATAACAGCTAGCTCTCTGTATCCTCCAGGAAAGACAAAATGGCCAGGAGTTTACAGATAATAATATTTCCAGGCAACATCTCTGATCAAAAGGGAGACAGAGGAGAGTCCCTGAAAAAGAGATTTCTGATTCAGAAAGAGCTGGGGACCAGACAAGCCTTCATTCTTCTACTGCTTGATAAATAGGAGTTCAGCCTAGACAAGAAAAGGAACCTGGGTACAAGAGACAGATTTCTTACTCAGTCCAGGAAGAGAGGCTCAGAACATGGTCCAAAAGGCAGAGTGTTAATTGGTTAGGGAAATGATAGAAACATCAAATTTTAGAATTGAATATTGTTATTGCAGTGGTGGTGGTGGTGTTTCAGTTGTGTCTGACTCTTTGTGACCCCATTTGGGGTTTTCTTGGTACAGATACTGGAGTAGTTTGCCATTTCCTTCTCCAGCTTATTTTGGAGATGAAGAAACTGAGGTACACAGAGTGAAGTAACTTGCTCAGGATCACACAGTGTCTGAGGCTGGATTTGAACTCAGATCCTCCTGACTCCAAGGCCAGCACCCTATCCACTGTGCCACTAAGCTGCCCCAGAATTAGACATACACTTAATAAATGTATGCTGATTGACTGACTTTGAAAGTCATTTAATCTAAAAGTTTCATTTTATAGATGAAAACTGAGGTGCAGAGACATGTACCTCAGTCATCAAGATATGTCCAGGGTCACACAACTAGTCAGTGGCCAACCTGAGAACAGAACTCGGGTCTCCTTGCCGCTAGGTAAGTGTTCTTTCCACCATATTACAATGTGAGTGAAAAATGGGTCCTGACCTGAGAATGAGATTGGAGAGAAATTCTAGACTGGGAAAAATTCCAGACTAATGTCATCTCCTAAGCTGGTCAAAGTTGAACTCCAGACCCAAGGACTTCGATTCTTAAAATCGCCTCAATGTACACACACTTTGTATTCTCTCATTTATTTCCTGACATCCTTGAGAAAAGGGTCTATTTCGATCTTTCTTTGTCTCCCCAGTGCCTGGCACATAGTAAGTACTTTATACATGCTCGTGAACTGAGTGACTGATCCATAATCAAAGTCACTTCTGCCACAATTAGGAAGATTGGCCTAAGAGAGAAAATTAGTGATAATGGCTTCTTCTGAGGCAATAGATGTTCAGTAGAGTTCATTCTCAAAGGCTGTAAACACAAGGTAGGTCCGTAGGGCCGGAAGACCTAGGGTGGTTCAGCCTACTGGGGAAGGCTTTGCTGTCACAAACCCTTTAGACATGTGGATGGTGCCTGCTCCCTTAAGGTCAGCTCTTTGAATGGTCATTCTTCCTAAGCAGTCCTTTGGTCTGTATGCGAAAAAATACTAAAGGCAGGGGGAAAGTACATTGGGGGGAAGTGGGGGGAACCAACCTTTGCTGTAGCTGCCTCCGTTCTCTTTCTCTGTTGGGTTAATTTTTTTCCCGAGTAGCCCCTGCATGTCAGGGAGGCTAGAGAGTTGTTTATAATTGTGCAGGGGCCTTCTCTGAAGGGGGGCTTTGCTTGAAGGTCCCAGATTTCTGGCTGTGACACTGTCTCACCAAGTTCCTTCTAGTCATATGATTACCAGCTCACCGAGCGACATGTGGATGTACAAAAGCTGATAAAGAGAATTTGCAGGCGTAAAGTGTGTATGAGGCAGGGGAGTCAGAGGAGTTTGTTGACTTAGCAGTGAAAGGCTAAACAGAATCTTCCAGCTGGTTTCCCTTCCTGTGTTGATAAAGTGAAGTTGAGTTGGGTTTATTATGACATGCCTCCTGTCTGCCTCCCAGACACAATCTAGCTTAATCATTAGACCTCAAGCTGTCCCAGCTGAAGGCCAGCTCTTTCTTTACCCTCACCTCCTGGTGAATTGAAATCTAGCTAGTTGGTAAAAGGTGTTTAGGGGAGAGGGGCAGGAGGAAGAGGTAGGAATAATGACTACACCAGGGATTATATATCTAAAAATGAAAGCTGTAGCATGCACAGTGGCCACACCCCCGTAAAACCATCTTGGCAGACGGGCTAAACCTGGTTGAAGGTAACCCATGGACCTCAGTGACTTGTTCCCATGATTTAGAAGGCTGTCTACCGGAAGCATATGAAGACTTCCCCTGGTGGAATGGGCAGATGAGAAGAATTTGTTCCAATGGCCATGAAGACAGCCGAAGCAGGTGCTGTGGCACTCTTAGAGCTTGGTTAGGCATCAAAGACACCAAGGTCATCCACTAGTCCTCTTGGCTTTTGTCTTGCCTTTGGACTTCAATGACTTAGGAGGAGAGAGTGAGGCAACTCTGCCTCCCTTAAATCCAATTCACCCACAGGTCAAGACATCACCTGTGATGTCATTGGTCATCTTTGAAAACGAAGGATGGACAACAAACAAATCTGGAAATGAAAGGGACGTCAGAAACTAAGTAAGATGATAGAATCATAGATTGTGGGCTGGAGGGAGCCTTAGACATTATCTATTCCAATCCCCTCATTTTACTTATAAGGAAACCAAGGCCCAGAAATATTAAATAATTTGCCTGACTTCATACAGGTAGTAAGCTACAGAAAAAGAATTTGAACCCATGTTCCCCAAATCCAACATGCTTTCCACTCACCCAAATGCTCCTAATGTGGATTTCTGGACCTTCCTTGTTTCCTATTCACATCTTTGAATCTAACCTAGGCCTGAATCATCTCATCCTCACATGCTAAATGCTCAGTGTAAAGAAAGTGGGGGCAGGAAATCAGGCAAATGGTTTCTTAGATCATCATTTCCCATGCAGTCATGGTCCAATGGAAAGTGGTGGCCTCAGTTCAAATCTGAGCTATCCCATCTAGTACCTGTGGGACAAGTCACTTAAGCTACTGGGCCTCAATCTCTTCATCTGTAAAATGGACTGGATAAACATTAGATTTCCTCTCTTCTATTGAATTATGATCCTATGATCACAGTTGACCTCTGTCATCCCTTTTAGCTCCAGATCTATGACTTAATAAAACCCAGTTGGGAAAACAGATTTAATGAGGGTTGATAAGTCACCCCAAAGTTGTATCCATCTACATAATTGTCATGCACCTGTGGGACAGTCTGACTAGGCACAGAGTGACTCAGACACCCGTGGAGCACCTTCAACCTTCTAGTACAGGTGGGGGTTATATCTCTCTTCTGATCTCATTCTCTTCAGTTATGGTAAGAATACAATCCTTTTGCTTGTTGTTTAAATAGGGCAGTTCTAACAGGTGCCTGCAGGAGTAATAGTCATTAGGTAGATAATGTGGTCAGCATCTGTTCACTGCAACCATCCTGAATCCCAGTTTTCAAAGTGATTTTTTTTTTGGGTCATTCTCAGCAAAGGCAGAGGGAGTAGGAGCAATCTGAAGGCTTCATCCCTGGGGCAGAAATACAAGATCTGATGGCTGGTGTGGCCACAAAATTTCAATTGAAAGGTAATTTATGCTTAGGACCCAAAGAGAGAATGCTCCCTTACCAACCAAGATTAGCCCCCACTCGTTGACATGTATTCTATCTTCAATCATAGAAAGGTTTGGCCCTTAGTGGCACATAGTAGGAACTTAATAAATATTCATTGGATTAAATTGGATTGGGCTAAAAAGTATGTCTACAAGTCTCAAACTGGAAGTAGAGATAATAGAAGGGATCATGGGGGAGTTACAAGGTAGTCATAAGGAATTGGAGTTAGAAAATTCCAGATTGTTCTGGGGTAATAGTGTATAGGCAGAGATCTATTCTAGGGAAAACAGACAGCAGTGGGGTAAAAGCAGGTAGGGCCAAATGCACAAAAGAAGACTCAAGCAAAAGCAGCTGAATTGCAGAGTAGATAGAGTGCTGGACTTTGAATCCAGAAGACCCAAATTCAAATCTAGCCTCAAAAATTTACTAGCTGTGTAACCCTATGCATGTCTCTTAACCTCTGTCTGCCTCAGTTTGTTCATATGTAAAAATGGTGATAATTATAACACTGACCTCCCAGGGTTGTTGTGTGGATAAAATGAAGTAATATTTGTAAAATACTTTGTGAATAAATTCTATATAAATGTCAGTTATTAATACTAGTACTCAGATGTGAATTCCAGAAGACCTAATCAAACTTTGGGGCGTGGAATCACCAGAGGGATCATAATGTAAGGGTACATTATTTTAATTAATGTAAACCCAGAAGGCCCAGACTTGTGGATTTATTCAATCAATCAATTAAAGGTGTAAAACGGGTTCAAGCAAGTCTTTAGTCAATCTGATTTAATTTGATCAATTTAATCCATCAATAAAGTGCTTTGATCATTAGGAGAAAGCCAACGTCTCCACACAGGGAATGTTTTCTAATTGGTTAAAGAGAATCTGTCATGGACTGTGGGGTTACATAAGAGGCAAGTCAGTTCAGAAGTTCAAAATCCAGCAGTGAAATATTTTGAGAGGTCAGAGAATCTGGAGTTCTCATCAGCATAGATAGCAGTGTACACAAGGAACTGAGACACATACCCAAAACAAACTATATATACACCAAGGAAAGACAACGTTGGAACTCTACAAGGATACCAATCCTCGGGAGCCAAGCAGAAACACCTAACAGGATCTTCATGAAGACTCCATAAAGGAAGAAAAAGACTTCCAGTAAGAAGAAGCTGTGAGTTTACCCTTTAACCAACTGTCTTTTTTAAGTTTGAGACTACCCTACCCAGAGATTTTGTGAGCGTAAGACTATGTGTCCCTAGTTTGGGGGAATTGTTTTGTAATTATTGTGTTTGTTATACCTTTTCAGTAAATATCCCTTTTACAAAAGCTAATTGACATCAGCTGGTTGATCAGTTTTGGAGAGCACACCAGATGGGGACTTCTTAGTGACAGTACTAGAAAACTCAGCCTCAGGATTATCCTTAGAACCCTGAGGGGAAGTAGTGAGTTGCCTTCTGGGGTTATGACAATTAAAACAAGACTAAGGGAATTAGCTGGGTGAGAGTCCTATAATAGGATCATAAGATAATATGTATAATAATATTAAAATAATAATAATAATAATTACCAGCATTTATATAGTACCTACTATGTGCCAGGCACTGTGCTAAGCACTTTACAAATATTATCTCACTTGATCTTCGCAATAACCCTGGGAGATGGATGCTATTATTATCCCCATTTTACAGTTGAGAACACTCAGACAAACAGAGGTTAAGTGTCTTGCCCAAGGTTACACAGCTAGTAAGGGTCTGAATCTGGATTTGAACTCGGCTCTTCCTGACTCCAAGCCAGTCCTCTATCCACTGCATTCCCTTGTAGTTCATCTAATCCAACTCTCATTTTACATATGAGGAAATTGAGGTCCAGAGAGTTTTAATGACCTGCCCAAAGTTACATGAGTAGCAAGTGGGATTTGAATTCAGGTCCTTTGACTCCATTCTTTCTCTTTTCCTATCCATAGTCACAACTATTAGAACCAGCAATGAAAGATTCCCCTTCAGCATGGCCACAATCACCATTTGTGCTGTTGAGCACCAGCTGTGTGCTGAGTCAGCCATGGTTTGGTGGTGTTCCAGTGATCTGTGGCTCAGCATTGCCCGCCATGAAGCAAAGGAAGGTGAATGGCCATGGTCAGCACAGTCCTGCAGCATAAAAGCCATCAGCAAAAGAGAGAGGAAGGGCTCAACACGTCAAATTGCCTTCTTGATAGCTCTGCTCCCCTTTACTTATGTCCTTCCTTTGCTCCTGACCAGGTCTTTTTTGTCTTTTTCTCGAATGAATTGTGCTTTCGAGGCACCTGCTTACAATTCCTGGTGCATGGAAGGCGGTTATTACACGCTTGTGGATTGGTTGATTCCTCTCACCTGCATCTGGGCTATACTGCCTGCTCACTTGAACATCTCTCATAGGACCTTGCTGGTCCATAATATTCATGCTTTGGCTCAATTCCCCTGCTCTGTCTCCAAACTTAGCTGTTGCCTGGACCCCCCCCACCCCCCAATTCCCCACCCTGCCCAAAGCATGTAACTCAGCTTTGTGTGTCTGGCCCCCCCTTCCACCACCAGATGGAAAGGCCAGATAGCAACAGGAAACTATAGACAATCTCTCCACATTTTTCTCCCTTCTAGCCTTTAACATCTGCTGTGATTGTATTCAATTCCATTCAACAAGTATTGATTTAATAGTATCCAAGGCATTGGGAATACCAAGACAAAAATGAAACAACCATAACCTCAGGGAGCTTACATTAGGGTGGAGGTGGGGATGGGGGTGGGGAGTAGGGAGAGAGAATCCTGTCCCATCCTCTCTTGAGTAGGTGAAGTTCAAGTTAGGAGGAAAGGGAAGATTGGTCAGAGAGTGACAATGATTAGAAATTTTGACCTTGACAGAACCTTAAAGATCATTTAGTCCAAGGGTCCTTAGCATTTTTCGTACCATGGACTCCTTTGACAATCTGGAGAAGCCCATGGACCCCTTCTCAGACTGTTTGCAAATGCATAAAATGCATAGAATTACAAAGGAAATCAATTATGTTGAAATAAAGATCCTAGTCCACAGACCCCCTGAAATCTGTCTGAGGACTCCAGGTTAAGAACACCTGATCTAGTCTAATGCCCTCATTTTACAAGTGAGGAACCAAGCTTAAGGTGACTTGCTCAAAGTAGTCACACAGGTAATAAATGGTAGATTTAGGATATGAACCCAAGCCTTTTACTCCTAAATTCAGTAACCTTTCCACTCTCTCATACTAATCTAATTTGGAGAAATCATGAGTTTTCCCAGGACTGCAGCTCACAAAAAGTTTTGAGATTCTTTGGGGTATGTGAACACACTAGATCTTAAAAAAAAAAATCTCCATCTCACACACACACACACACACACACACACACACACACACACACACACACACCCCAAATTTAACCCTTAACACACTAGAGTATAACAGAAATTCTAGAAGGACAAGAATGAGCACAGGTTTAGACACTAGGGCTAGGCCAAGTGGTTCCACGCGCCCAAATGAGCCCTATCATTGGTCCTGGATAGACAGTCCTTGAATTAACCCCCAGGCAGCCTCTAGGGCCCTTTCTAGCTCTCAAGCTATGACCCCATGATGAATCCCGCAATAGTTCACCAGGATGATTCCAGTTCTGAGTTCTGGCTACAATTCCTCAGGGTCTCAGGCTGGATGAAGAAGTCAGTCTGGTGGGTCTGTGGCTGTGTGGTGGGCTTTCAGATGTCAGAAGTGCTCCTTGACTGATAAGAGCTGGTTCAAGTCATTGATAAAGTTGTCCTTTCACCTCCAAGTCCCTCATTTTAATCTCACCTATCTGAGACTGACACACTTAATCTATAGTTGGGTGACACTTGAGAGGGAAAAGGAAAACATGGTCTCACGACTTAGAGTCTCAATGAAATGGACCAGGTGATGACTAAGATGAAAAATAGGCAGCCCTCCCCAGGGGCAGACATGCTGCACTCAATTTCATTCTCAACTGGTTTTCCAAAGGACGAGAAGCGTTGGTCATTGGACTGTATGGTCTAGGTTGTAGCTGCAGGGACCTCAGACACCTCTTGGTTAAGAGGTTTTTAACCTGGAGGCCATGAACTTGTCCTTATAAAGAAATATTTTGATAACTGCATTTCAATATAATTGGTTTCCTTTGTAAGCCAGTGTATTTTATTTGATGTTTTTATAATCATTATTGTGTGGAGTCCATAGGCTTCAGCAGACTATCCAAAGGGTCTGTAACACACAAAAAAGGTTAAGAATCCCTGGTTTAACCCAATCCTTTCATTCTACAAATGAGGAAACAGAGGGCTACAGTGGTAATCTGACTTGTCCTAGGTCCCACAAGTAGTAACAGAACAAGATCCTCTCCAGGCTGAATTCGAGAACGTGTCCCAGAAACCTCCTCACCCTAAAAGCTCACTTCTGTTCTAGAATTATTCATTGGAAGTACTCTCCTCCCCACCCCCCTCACCCTCTGATTGCGTGGCTCCTCCATTTTAGGAGGGCCCCATTCACTCTTCTCCAGGCTACAGTCTGGACTTGTTTGAGGATGGCCTCAGCCAGGAACCATCAACCCTGCCTTTCAGCTTCTGTTTATGTGTGTTCTCCCTCCCCTAAAATGTAAGCTCCTTTAAGGCAGGGATTTATTTTCTCTTTCTCCACAATTTTGTTGTTGTTCAGTTGATTCAGTCATGTCTGACTCTTTGTGATGACATTTAGGGTTTTCTTGACAAAGATAGTGGAGTGGGTTTGCCATTTCTTTCTCTAGCTCATTTTACAGATGAGGAAACTGAGGCAAACAGGGTTAAGTGATTTGCCTAGGGTCACACAGCCAGTAAGTATCTGAGACTGGATCTGAACTCAAGTTTTCCTGACTCCAGGCCTAGGATGCTACCCACTGCCACCTCGATGCTCCTGAGCATTTCTATGCAATGCCTGGTCCTTAAGAAGGGCTCAGTGCTTGTTGACTGACTGACAAGTCTTCTACTCATGATTTAATGTTTTTTTTTCTCCTAGACTTTCCTGACCCCTAAAATGTTGTATAATCCAGAGAACACCATTTCATCACTACCTCCATGATGAAGATTTCAATCCAATATCACCTTCTCCATCCTGAGCATTTTTGTTAAAGAATCATAGCGTTAAAGCTAGAAGGGAAAATAAAGATCATTTTCTCCAACTGCCTCATTTTCAAGACAAGGAAGCCAAGGCCCAGAGTTTAACAGACCTGCTCAGTGTCACACAGGTTAAAATAGGAGAGTCAGTATTTGAACCCTGACACTCTAATTCTAAAACCAATGCTCTTTGCAACACATCAGTAACCTGTGCAAATGGTGTAACTTGCTGGTAAAAAACCTCCTGCTCACTTTTCAGCCCCTTTTGTGCGTCTTCCTTCAGTAGAATGTAAGCTCCCCAAGGGCAGGGTCTTTTTTTTTCTTTGTTTTGCTTACTTTGCTTTCTTTGTTCAGAGAAGAAATAATTAAACCTCTCAGCTGAGAGGTGAGGGAAAGGAGAGAATATTAATATAGATTTTGAGAAATAGTCATTGTATCAGTTGATTTTGTCTAACTGCTTTTCTTTATTACAAGGAAGGGTTCAATTGGGGCTGGAGCATGAATGTGCTAGAAGTGAGGGCTGCTCATTCACCTTTGATGTCCACTTGGGCTCAATTCTCTCACCTGTGCAACTCTGCCTCACTTAAATCTAATTCATGCTCAAGACAAGACATCACCCATGATGTCACGTCATTGGTCCTCTTCGAAAAAGGACAAAACAACAATATGTAGAAGTGACTATAATGTCAAAACAAAATCCATCAATAAGCCTATTTTTAATTGTAGTAGCTAGGTGGCACAGTGAATAGAGTGCTGGGCCTGGAGTTAGGAAGACCTGAGTTCAAATCCAGCCTCAAACACTTACTAATTGTGTAACCCTGGGAAAGTCATTTAGCCCTGTGTGTCTCAGTTTCCTCATCTGCAAAATGAGCTGGAGAAGGAAATGACAAACCACTCCAGTATCTCTGCCAAGAAACCCCAAATGGGTTCAGGAAGAGTCAGACACAACTGAATAACAACAACAAAAATAGTTGGTAATGATATCCCTGATCAATTGATTTCTTCCCGAGACCAAATGATGAATGACAGGAGATAAATGACAGGTAATAGAGACAAAAACGTGTCAGGTTTAAAGTATAATGATTATCTATACTCTGTACTCTTTTATGAAGGAGATGTGAAGTTCCTTAGTTAAGAGAGCAGCTAGCCATTGGCTATGATTTTGGTTGCCCTTTAAAAATCGATAAGCACTCTTGTTGGTAGTCAAGGCAGTAGCAGTCTCTAAGGACTATGAGTTTTATGAGTAAAGAAGAGGACCAGATAGAGAAGTATATAGATGGGGGGGGTGGGAGTGAATCCAGGATTCAGTCAAAGAGCCACACTTGAGAACCTAGAGGGCCACATGTGGCCTCCAGGCCGTGAGGTTCCCCTCATCCCTGGTCTAGACTTGAGAGGTATTAGCTCCTCATCTTTTAGAAGGAGGAAAGGATTTCTTAATACTCTTTCTAACCTCTCATGTATGTGTCCCATGGCATCTTATAGCAGAACTATACTCCCAATAGAAAACGTCCATCAGGGAGCAGACCCAGTCAATCATGGCATAAGATAAAAAGAGCTTTGTGAGTTGAAACTTAGCACTGGACACTGGGAATTGAACTAAACAGGCCTGGGGGCCCAGATGAGCAACCTGACCAGTAGAGACACTGCACCCAAGGGGGAAAGTGTGAGGACACCACAAGGATATGAAAGATTTTGACTCAGATAGGTGAAGGAACATAGCTAGTGAGAACCATCGGTGGGATGCTCAGGATCCGGACTGATCTGTAGGCCGCAGTCATTTGTCTTTCCTAAGAGAGAAGGAAAAGCATCTCTTCCTTCCCCAATAATAAGGGACCCTTAATCAGTTGTCCTTTAGCATACACACACAAATTAGAAACATGAAAGAGGTTATAGACACACATAATAGATGTGTATGAGGAAAGAGTGGGAGTTGGTTATTCATGAGATCCTTATAATTATTGGCCTCCCTGACAGTTGATGAGAATAGTATAGGCAGGCAGAGCCATAATCAGGAATTCTTTCACCTAGGGCAAAAACAGTTGAATAGTTATGTGTGATGTGTGCATGTTGGGGGTAGGGAGTAGGGAGGAGGCCAAAATGCAGATTACAGGGAAGACTGTGAGATAATATACCCAGTGTCTGGCACACAGTAGGCACTTAATAAATGCACATTCCCTTCCAAACTTTGCAGCAGAAGGCAGAGTGGCCCCTTTTCCCCAGAGAATTCAGCAAATGCCTCCATGAAAGGAAAAAGGGAATTTGGGGATTAAAGGAATAGGAAGGCTCTAGGAGAGATGATAGAATTCCCGGAGTGTCAGCCCAGAAGCCAGCAGAGGATGGACATCAGCAAGTAGGGCATAGAGACAGACGTCACCATGGAAGGAAAACCACAGCATTCTCTGGGGCAAAGCTTTATTTGCCCCCAAACTTGTTCCAGCTAATTAAGACCTTTAGGAGCTCATATGCAACCTTCCTTAGATTACTAAGCATTCTAACTACCAAAAATGTTGACCAGAATATGTTTGCAGTAAAATTCAACTGAAGAATAATACAATATTTATAATCATAAAGATGAATCAACACTAAGTGTGTGAGATTAGATCAGCATTTTTTTCCTTAATGGGCACATATGAGGCTCCCCAAGAAGGTAAGAGACATTCTCTTATAAAAGTCTGTGGTTGCCTGAGTTGGCTTTTTTTTTTTAATGTCAGTGATTCACTCATACCTGACATGGCAAAAAGTCTGTCTTCTTAAGGTTGGAGAGAAACAGGGATGCCAAGGAAGCATCATCATCAGGCATCTTAAGGAGTGCTGGCTCCTTCCAAGACAGTAAATAAGAATGAACAATGGCTAGAACCTTGACTTTCAACACAATAAACATCTTCTCAATCAAGCACTGCCTATTACACATGCCAAAGAAGCACTGTCCTCAGGAGAGGTGTAATCCAAAGTCAGCTGGAACCACAGCTGTACTTCCAATCTATATGTCTAGAAAAATTAAGAACACATCTGATAAGGACAGTGAAAAGAAGATAGGACTTGGGATAAGAGGACACGAGTTCAAATTCCAGTGAAGTGTAAGAAGACTGGAAAGGTAAAAAGGGAGCAGGTTGGGAAAGGCTGTAAATGCTGACCAAGGTTTTCCTATCTGATCCTAGAGGTCGAAGGGAACCACTGAGTTTACTGAATAGTGTCCTAATAACATTAATATCTCTAAGTGTTTTTATCATCGAAATGGAAATAGAAAAGGTCAATGAATTGGACATCCAAGCTAAAAAAAAAAGCTAGAAAAGGAACAAATCAAAAAACCCTACATAAACCCCAAAACAGAAATTCTGAAAAGAAAAAGATAAATAAAATTGAAAGCAAAAACAATAATTCTTAAACCATTAAGTTAATAAATAAAACTGGAAGCTTTTTTAAAAATAGATAAACTATTAGCTAATCATATTTTTAAAGAGGGAAGAAAATGAAATTGTCAGTATTAAAAATAAAAAGGAGACTGCACAACAAATGAACAGAGAATAAAGAAAATTATTAGAAACTATTTTCCCAATTATATGCCAATAAAACTGATAAGTGAAATGGGTTTTTCCTTTGCTAATATCTACCCCCAAAATTGCAAATTAACAGAACAAGAAATAGAGAATTCAAATAACCTCATCTCAGAAAAAGAAATTAAACAAAACATAAATGAGGTCCCAAAGAAAAGAAAACAACCTGAGATCAGATAGAACTATAATTTAATTCTCCCAGGCATTAAAAAGAACCATCAATACCAATATATAAACTGTTTGGAAAAATAGGAAAAGACAGGATGGATCCTACCAAATTCCTTCTATGAAACAAATGAGGTGTTGATTCCTAAATGATAAAGATAAAGAAGAGAAAGAAAGTCATAGACCAATAACTAGGTAGCATATTAGATAGAGTCAGGGTTTGGAGTCAGGAAGACCTGCGTTCAAATCCAGCCTCAAATTCTTCCTAGGTGTGATGCTGGGCCAGTCACTTAACTTAACCTTCTTTGACTCAGTTTCTTCATCTGTAAAATGAGCTAGAGAAAGAAATGGCAAACCTAGTATCTTTGCCAAGACAAGCCCAAATAGGGTCATGAAGAGTCAGACACAATTGAATAACAGCAAAAATATAAAGAGTCTATGGCAACATGTTAAAAAAAGTAGTTATGGCCAAGTTATTTTTATTTAGGAGTGCAAGTTTGCTTCAATATTAGGAGAACTATAAATATAATAGACTATATTAAAAACAAAATATTCAGGATAATTGGATTATATTAATAGATGTAGAAAAACTATTGACAAAATACAACTTAAAGCATCAGAACAAATAGACTTTTCCTTAATATGACAAAGAGTATGTCTTTTGAGAAGACCCATCATTACATGTAATAAAGAAATGGTACATGCTTTTCTAATAAGATCGGAAGTAATGCACGGAGGCTCATTATTACCACTATTATGTGATATAGTTCCAGAAATGCTAACTGTAATAATGATAAGAAAACGAAATTGAAAGCATAGGCAAAGAGGAGACAAAATTATTGCTTTATTATGCAATGGTCTAGGAGTTCCTAGAGAGTAACCTGCAAGTTGAAATAATTAACAACTTCAGCAAAGCAGTAAGATATAAAATAAAGCCACACAAATAATAAGCCTTCCTATATACTATCAACAAAAACCAGGGGGAAATGTGATAGAGAAATTCTTTTCAAAATAGCTACAGAAACTATAAAATTTTAGGGATTTTATTTGTCATGAAACACAGGAATCATATGAATATAACTACAAAATACTCTTTGCAGAAATACAGACCTAAATAATTGAAGATATATTAACTGCTAGAATTTGGGTCATGCTAGTATAATAAAAATGACAATATTACCTAAATTAATTTACCTACTCAGTACCGTACCAATCAAACTACCATGTATACTACTTTATAGGGCTAGAAAATATAGCAAAATTCATGCAGAGGAACAAAAGGTAAGTGAAAAAATGGGGAATGAAAGAAGCCAGGATATCATATCTCGAACTATACTAAAAAAAATAACCATTAAAATTACTTGATGCTG
The DNA here is from genome assembly GCF_900497805.2 of Vombatus ursinus. NCBI lineage: Eukaryota > Metazoa > Chordata > Mammalia > Diprotodontia > Vombatidae > Vombatus > Vombatus ursinus. The sequence goes on along the minus strand of NW_020954577.1, from coordinate 24,013,444 downwards.
ATCAAAAGATAGAATAATTATCAGTGGAACAGATTAATTCCAGATGATCCAGAAGAAAAATAGCATGCGATAAACCCAAAGACCTCACTCAACTACTGGGGGAAAGACTCACTATTTGACAAAAACTGGGGAAGACTAGAAAGCAGTCTGGCAGAAATTAAATTTAGATCATTATCTCATACCATATAACATAATAAGCTCTAAATGGACATATGTCCTAGATATAAAAGGTTACATATTAAGCAAATTAGAGGAAAATGGAAGAGATCTTTCACAACAATGGCTAAGTTGAGCGTTCTTGACCAAACCAAGGATAGAGATCATAAGATAGAAAATGAACATTTTTAACATAAAATGGAAAGACTTTGACACAAACAAAATCAAGGCAGTTAAAATTAGAAGGAAAACAAATAACTGGGGATAAAATTGTATAGCAAGTTTCTCTGATCAAGGTCTGATATCTAAGATATATAGGGAACTGATTCAAATATAGAAGAACAAGAACCATTCCCCCAAATAGATAAATGGTCAAAGAATATGAGCAGGAGTTCTCAAAAAAATAAAAACTGAGCTACCTATCAACAGCCATGTGAAAAATGCTCCAAATCACTAATAATAAGAGAAATATAAATTAAAACAACCCTGAAGTTAGTTAAACAGCATTCAATCAACATTTATTAAGTGCTTACTATGTCCCTGAAATTCTCCCTCATACCCATCAGATTGATACATAAAGGGAAAACTAGAACTTGTTGAAAGGGAGGTAGGAGAATAATAATAACTAACATTTACATAGTGCCCACTATGTGTTAAGTGCTTTACAATTATACTTTCATTTGATCCTCACAGCAACCCTGGGAGGGAGGGAGGTGCTATTGTTATCCTCATTTTATAGTTGAGGAAACAGGTATTAAGTGACATGCCCTAGGACAAATAGCAAGGAGGTATCTGAAGCTAGATTTGAACTCAGGTCTTCCTGACTCCAGACATGGTGCTCTCGCCATTGCACCACCTAGCTGCCCCATTAGTATAGAAACATTAATGCATTGTTGGTAGAGCTGTGAACTCGTCCAGCGATTACAGTCAGAAATTGGAACTGTCCTTGAAAAGTCACTAACGTACGCATACCCTTTGACTCGGTGATACCTCTGCTAGGCACATACCTTTTAGCATATGATAAAATAAATATAATATAATATAATAGATAAAATAAAGAGGGAAAGGGCCCATATATACAAAAAAATTCATGTATCATTTTTGTTATTTTGTTGACCTAGAAAATTTGAGGGTAACTATAAATTACAAAGTGGTCAAACAAATTCTGGCACATAAATACAATGGGATATTATCACACCATAAGAAATAATGAAAATGATGGATTAAGAGAGAGCTGGGAAAACTTGCATGAACCAATGCAAAGTGAATTGAATAAAACCAGGAGAACAATTCATGCAATGACTATGACATTGTAAGAAAAAGCATCTTTGAAATACATAAGCACTAGTATCAATACAATGACCAACTCTAGAGGACTGATGATAATGGAGGCTTCCTTGCTCTCAATGGAAAGGTACCATGTGAAACACATGTTTTTAGATGTGACCAGTAAGCACATAAATTTGTTTTCCTTGACTGTGCTAATGTGTTACTGTGCTTACTTGTTTCTATTTTGGAGCAGGAAGAGGAATTAGTGATAGTGTTAACAAAAAGGAAAAGAAAGAAAAGTGTCAATAACACATTCTTTAAGAAGTAGAACAAAGATCCATAAACTATGACCCAAGGACTAGATCCAGCCCACTGCCTGTTTTTGTATGGGCCACATAATGGCTTGCAATGGTTTGCTGGCAGTAGAAAAAGAGGCAAGGGCTGGATTTGGTCCTCAAGTCATAGTTTGCCAACCTCTGGAATCCAAGTTGAAAGAGAGACCCTGAGAAGCAGGTCATCTGTAGAATTGTGCTGAATTTGTTCAATACTTTTTTTAATGTCAAGTGTAGTAGACATTCAAGGTGCCATATATGATTCTTTTTTTCTGTTCTTTGCATATATCAATATTAATATTTGTTGATGCTTGTCTAGTTCAGAATAACAAAGAATAGATAAATTTTGAAAGGGAAAAAAAAACCCAAAATGGTGATGCAGACAATATAATTCTTTGAAGGAAATACCAGCCTCCGTTCTAACACCCGTGTCTGTAAATGTTGCCATATCTTGAATGATTTTTCTTTAATCTCCAGATCTGAACATGATGGCCCTGAGGTTGGAGTTTCTATAATTAGCAACATCAGAGTTTTGTTTGGGAGAATTTTTGTGGGTGGGGAGGTGAAGAGGTGGGAAATAAAAAGAGAGGCCCCACCTAAATAAGAGAACCATTCTCCAGCAGTGCTTTCTTTTGTAAGGAAAACATTTGCTCTGGCCACTGAGACAATCATTTCTGGGCTCAAAAACAGGAAGAAATTCACTAAACACTGAGCCGGCAGCAGCACAAAGAGATGGGGAAGCTTGCCAAGAGTCAGGTCACATTCCTAACCGTGGGGAATAAGCCCGGTCTAAGCCAAAGCAGTTCCTGGAGCAGTTGGACCACAGTAAACTAGGCCAAACAAATGCCCCCTGGATACCTGTTGCTGGAGACAGCAGGGCACTGGGGACTGTCTTCTCTCTGCTAAGCCTCCCAAGGTGAAAGATGTTATGGAAGCAGGTGAGGTCATTAGGATGAAGTTTGTCCTGGGCCCCAAGTAATTCTGCTCCGAATTATGGCCTGTTCAGTCAGCCCTCTTCAAGAGAAGTGTCCTTCATAGGAAGGACATTGCCTTTTTTCAAGACTACAGATTATGGTTCATGACGTGTGAACCAGCCACTAGAACCCACCTACTCCACCCCTCTCCCCTCCAAATCCAATATACTCCTGCCAGAGCTATTCGAAATGAATCTCTCCTTTTGTGCTTTATTTTATTTCATAGTGTTTAATGAGCCTAAAGATTTATTGTGGGCATTCAGAGCAGGGTGACTGCCAGGAAATATGATCATAAGTTTATAATGAAGGGGAGTAGTGCATATAGGTATAGGCAAGGGAACACAGCTAACGTAAGCACTGAAAATATTTAAGAGGGTGCACCAGTTGGAGCCATTGGGTGTTCTATCACCAGGCAGGATCGTCAGAGTTGGAAGGTACCTCAGAGGCCCAACCTAGTCTGAACTGGAATCTCTTCTCCATTATTCCCAACAAATCGTCACCCAGCCTTCACTTGAAGACCTCTGATAAGGAGAAACTCACTACCTCGAAGGCAGCCCATGGCACTATCGAAAAGCTCTAATTTTTAGGTCCCACACACAACACTGCATCTCCTACGTACAGGGCCTTTGCCTTGTTAATCATCATGCCTGGAATACTATTCCTCCTCACCTATGTCACATGGTATTCCAGATTTCCTTCAAGATTTGCCTACTATGGGAGGTCTTTCCTGGTCCCCCCAGATGCTAGTGCCTTCTCTCTAAGGTTACCTTGTATGATTGGCTCTGGGCGTCTCCTCTGGATGTCCCCCATGCCTGGAATGCTCTCCCTCCTCTGTTTTTCCTATTGACTCCCTGTCTTCCTTTAAGTCCCAACTAAAATCCCACCTTCCACAGGAAGCCTTCCCCAACACCTCCTGATTCTAGTGCCTTCCCTCTCTTAATCATTTCCTATTTATTCTATAGCCTGCTTTGTACATATTTGCATATTGTCTCTCCCATTAGATTGTAAGCCCCTTGAGGGTAGGGACTATTTTTTGTCTCTTTTTGTATTCCTAGAGCCTAGCACAATGCCTAGCACATAGTAGGTGCCTAATAAATGTCTATTGAATGATTTGAATATGTCTTACATAAACCTAGAAATATACATGTTGTCTCCTCAAGTAGAATGGAAGCACCTGGAAAACAAAGACTGTTTTGCTTTTCTCTTTGTATCCTTAGTTCTTGGCACATAGTAGGTGTTCAATAAATTCTTGCTGATTGATTTATTGACTAAGAAATCTTTTCTTTTTAATCTGACACCCATCGTTATTTAATTTCTACCCACTAGTTGTAGTTCTGCACGAAGTGGGATAAGTCAGAACAAGGATCCTTCTGGATACTCCAAGACTAGTTATGGTTCCTCTTAATCTTCTCTTTTCCAGGGCCAAACCTCTGTGTTCCTACAACCAGTCCTCATATTGCATGATTTCAATTCCTCTCACCAATTTTTTTTCATCTTCTCTACATGCTCCAGCATATATCAGTGACTGTCTCAAAATGTGTTGCCCAAAACTCAAGACAATTCTCCAGAAGTAGCCTGAGAAAGCTGGCGTTCCATAGGATGGTTATCTCCTTTGTTGGGATCACTAGGTTACTACTGAATTGACCTTTAGGTGGTGCAGTAGTTAGAGAGCTGGAGTCAGGATGACTCGAGTTCAGATCTGACCTCAGATACCTACTAGCTTTGTAATCGTGGGCAAGTCATGTAACTTCCATTTGCCTCAGTTTCCTCAACTGTAAAATGGAAATAATAATAGCACCTACTTCATAGGGCTGTTGTAAGGCTCAAATGAGATAATATTTGTAAAGCATTTAGGGCACCTAGCACAAAGTGGGCACTTAAAAATGCTCCTTCTCTTCCTCCATTCCTTCCTTCCCCTGCCCTTCTTTGCAGAGGCACAGAAGGCAAACATGAATTCAGCACAGAGGAAAGAGCATCAGATTTGCAGCCAGAAATATGGGTTGGGATCCTGGCTCTGCTGCTTACTTTCTTAGCTGTGACTTCTCTGAGTTACCTCTCAATGACTCAGTTTCCTCATCTATAAAATGGAGAAAATCATGCTTGTTCTCCTTACCCCCACAGGGGTGTCACAGGGCTTAAATGAGATAATGGAAGCAAAGTGCCATATAAATGTCAGCCATCATTATTATTTTGGCTACTATGTCTCACTTTTGATTCATGTTGCTAATAATGCCTGACATTTATATAATGCTTCTAAGTCTGTAAAGAGTCTCACACCCATTATTTCATTCCATACATTATTCACAACAACCCTGTGAAGCAGTTATTACAGACATTGTTATCCCCATGTTAAAGATGAGGAAACTGAGGCAAAGAGAGGTTAAGTGGCTTGTTCATGACTATACAGCTGGTGCCAGAGGCAGGATTTGAAACCCGGTCTTCCTAACTCCAGCACTCTATTCCTTGGTCAATACTGTCTCTTGACATACACTAAGGCCCCCCAGATCGATTTTTTTTTCCTCATGAGCTATTTTTTGGCCTTTTCTCCTCCACTGGAAAATTCTCTCATTCAAGTTAAATTAGCCTAATCCAATCAATGAACAACAATATTTTAAGTGTCTACTGTGTGTCTGGTACACTTCCAAGTGCTAGGAATGCAAAGAAAAACCAAAAACACCAAGGATCATAGACATAAGAGCTGAAAGGTACATTAGAAACGAACTAGACCAACCTCTTTCTTTTACAAATGGAGAAACTAAGACTCAGAGAAATTCGGTGACCTGCCTAGGCCACACAGTAAGTATCTAAGGGAGTATATCCAATCCAATCAAATATTTATTTAGCATAGTAGATAGAGCACTGGGTGAAATCAGGAAAACTCATCTTCATGAGTTCAAATCTGGCCACAGATACTGACTAGCTGTATGACCCTGGGCAAGTCACTTAACCCTATTCACCTAAGTTTCCTCCTATGTCAAATGAGCTGAAGAAGGAAACGGCAAACCACTCCAGTATCTTTGCCAAGAAAACCCCAGATAGGGTTACAAAGAGTCAGACACGACTGAACAACAACAGTAAAGTGCCTTCAATATGCTAGGCTGGGGATATATTTAATAAAAAGAAAAGATTGTCCTTACCCTCAAGGAGCTTACAATCTAATGGAGGGAGACAACACACAGAGTGGGGAGAAGGGATGAAGACACCGGGGGGTACCCAGCCTGGGACCATCTCTTACTGTGGAGTTGAAACCAGGCAGAGTAGCAGATTCAGAGTGGAGTGAGCCAAAAAGTCTAGTTTCTGCTTTCTATAAAGGAAGGCATTGGGAGGAGTTTGGAACGCCATCCTCCTGTCGTCCAATCAGAGGGGAGAGGAGGCTGGGGGAGGGGGTGGCCATCATTGCTTGAGTTAGCAGCATGGTGGTGAGGTTAACCTAGGAGGGACATCTTATTCCCTAGAGCTGCAACCAGATGCAGAATACCTGAGCCCCTATCTTTCTGATTTCAAGTCCCTCTTGCCATGCAAGAAATAACATGTGCGTATTTAAGCATATACACTTTACATATAAAGTAGATACAAGGTAACATATAAAGTAGATACAAGGTAATCTTTGAGGAAAAGTGAATTTGAGAATATTTTAGAAGATAACAGCAAGAAGATGGGTTGTGATAGTTTCATGGTAACTGACCACCAAGCCCTGGCCCATAGGCCAAGTGTTCCATTGTTTGGCCAAACTAGAAATTTAGTGTGTCTTCTTGAGATGGCCATACTGCTTTGTAGAGAGCTCCTATGAACCTCCCCAAGAAAGCCTATGATCCCAGCTAAGCTCCCAACCCTGGTGTTCATTTACTAGCTTTTGTGTATTCCTTAGATAGGAAAACTACTGGGATTTCCTTTTGGGGTGATTTGGATGAGTGGATAGACATAGTGATATATACATACCTAGTTCAATCCTCTCATTTTACAGATTAGGTAACTAAGTGATGTTCCCAAGGTCCTAAAAGTATTTACAGTTTTCCATTCCACATCGTGCCTTTCCTCATCATGGTTTCAATATATCACGAGTCAGCATAAGAAATTAAATGGGAATTTTTTGAGGAGTTTTGCGGAAGCCGCAGACAACATGCAAAGGCCAGCAGACAATGCAGAAAAAGTTTAGAAACTCAGAAATGCATAAAATATGTGTATAGTATTGTGTAATATCAACATATTTAATCTTTCAATACCATAATAATTCAGACTTCTTTTATATTAAGAGAGGGTCAAAAAATTTTACATGGATTTTCCAGAAGGCAAGGTGCTACGCCCCTAACTCCCTTGATGTGGAAGGGATAACTGTAGTAATGAGACACCTGAGAGTGAAAGGAATGCTCTATAATTGGTACTGAAAGGAAGTGATAGTCTGATGCACCTGCTAGAAAAGTAGGCTTCACACATGGACTATGGCAATAAGAGATGGTCCTTATACACCCCCTTGCAGAGATGTCATCTTTTATTAGAGAAAATAGTATGTACAACTAGAAGGGACTTTGGAGATCACCTAGGTCAACCTCCTTAAATGACAAAAAAGGGAACTGAGGCCACAGACAAAAAATTGCCCCAAATCAAACAGGCAGTATGGAGGAAAGTAGGGATTCAAACCCAGGTTTTCTAACTCTAAATCCTGTGTTCATAGTGCATACCTCTAGAGTTTTAAAAAGTGAACCAGACTGCTGGCCCTGAGTTTGGGATCGTACTGATATTAAATGGAGTGTGATGTAGCGTCGGTTTTGAAGTCATTTAACCTCTCTCAGGCTCAGTTTTCTCCTCTAAAACATAAGGGAGTTGTTGGACTCCAGGACCCCTAAAGCCTCTTCCAGCTCTAAATCTATGACCCCATGAATCCTCTATAGATCCTAGAAAGCTAGGTGACACCATGGATAGAACACTGGACTTGGAGTCAGGAAGACCTGAATTCAAATCCAACATCAGGCACTTGTTGCTGTGTGACCATGGAGAAGTTAATTAACCTCAGTTTGCCTCATCGTTAAAATGGGGCTAATAATAGAACATACCTGCCAGGTTTGCTGTGAAGACAAAATGAGACACTGTTTGTAAAATGCCTTGTAAACCTTAAAGCATTATGTAAATGCTAGCTATTATTATTATTAGCTTTTATTATCTACAAAAAGCAGCAGAGATTCTCCAGTCAGCACAGTAGCAGATTTAAAATGTGTGAAAAAGAAAAGGGGGGAGGATTGGAAGCCTGCACCCAGGGCTAAAATCAAGGGTTTTCTTGACTTGAACTATTTGGCAATGGTCCACTGCCTATCCATGGTCTGAGTGTCATGCAGGACCAAGGCCTGTAACTGTTTCCTGACCTTAGACTCAGGAATAGTCCCTTTGCGTTCCAGCCAATGGGACTGCAAGTATTGCAAACTGCTCACCAATAAATAAGTCTATTAGCCTTGTTTATCTTTTCTGGAAGCTTCATTGAGTAATCACCCAGATCTATCATGCCATATTCTGCTCATCTTAGACTTTATAGAGAGCCCTCCATTAACCTTAATGGAGAAGGTTGTTGGATAGGTTTCTTTTCCCCCATGGATCAAAGTTAGTACGTGGCCTATAAAAGCTAGATGTAAAAAGACCCATTAAGTCATTCCTGTCCATCTCTTCAATGACTACAAACTTGCTTCTTCTAGTTTCTTGTGTTTTGCCCAGTCTGTAATGGAAGGGCTTCCACAATAAGGCTTCCTACAACATCACAGCTATGCCCAATGTCTTCTGGTCATGAGACTCCGGCTGATTTTTTTTTTCCCCTTCCTCACTTGCACATGATTCAGAGTTGGAAATGACCTTAGAGATTTTCTCACCCCAACTCTCTGATTTTACAGATTAGGAAACTGAGGCCCAGAGAGATCATACAGTCTGTTGCAGAGCTAAGATCTGAACCCGGGTCTTCTGGCTGCAGGTCTGTTGTTCTTTTCTTTCCATCACACCCCACTTTGTCGTCATTGATACAGGGAACTCCTCGGTGAGGTAACTTCCTCCACAACATAGGTTGACACCCTCTCTCAGTTTATTTTGTTGTTTTTGTTGTGGTGGTGGTTGAGTTACTTCAGTCATGGCCAACTCTTAATGACCCTATTTAGGGTCCAGCTCATTTTACAAATGAGGAAACTGAGGCAAACAAAGTTAAGTGACTCTATCCGCTGTATCACCTAGCTACCCACGCTTAATTTACTGTTGTTTATTGTTTAGATGTGTCCAACTCTTTGTGACCCCATTTGGGGTTTTCTTAGCAGAGATACTGCATCAGTTTGCCATTTCTTTCTCCAGCTCATTGGACAGATGAGGAAAAGGAGGCAAACAGGGCAAAGTGACTTGCCCAAGGTCACACAGCTAGTTAGTGTCTGAGGCCAGATTTGAACTCACAAAGATAAGTCATCCTGACTCCAGGCTTGGGGCTCTATGCACTAATGTGCCACCTAACTGCCCATGCTCAGTTTATAGTCCTAGAGAAATCATGACCAGGATGTTAAATGACACGGCTGCAATCACACAGTCATTATGTGTCCGATGCAATGCCAGCTTAAAAAGCCACCAGCCACCACTCCAGTACAGTCCTATTGATATTCAGCCATTTGGTGAGACTCTCACTGGGTGAAGCTTCAGTGATCGGCTGATCCCTTTACTCTTTCTTGTTTTTTTAGGAATTGGCTCCACTTGGTACATTCATTAGGTCTGGAGCTACCCCAAACTCAACAGAGTAGTATGGAGGAAAGTATAGGGATTCGAAGCCAGGTTCTCTAACTGAATCCTGTCTTCATAGTGCATACCTCCAGTTTTAAAAAGTGAAATGGACATCTAGCCCTGAGTTTGGGATCTTATAAATATTAAATGGAGTGTGATGTAATGGAAAGAGCATTAGTTGGCCTTCCCTAATGAGATAGTTGTGTAAAGGAAAGCCTTGAGTAAACTCCATTAGAAAGAAAAACTACAAGTGAGCTATTTCAGCAGTTCTCAACATGTGGTCCAGGAACCCATGGGGATCCCTGAGATCCTTTCAGAGGGGCCTACAAGGTCAAAACTATTTTCATAACAGTACGAAGACATTTCAATTTCTAATGTGGTAAATATCGATAAATATAACCCACATAAACAAAAGCTCTTTGGGAAATCCTTGATTATTTTTAAGTAAAAAGAGATTTTAGGACCAAAAAGTTTGAGAACCACAGAGATAATTAATGCAGTCTGCTACGAGGTCCCAGGGGGCAGCTAGGTGGCACAGTGGGATAGGGTGCTGGGCCTGGATTCAGGAAGACTCATCTTCTTGAGTTCAAATCTGGTCTTAGACATTTACTAGCTATGTGACCCTGGACAAGTCACTTCACTGTTTGCCTCAGTTTCCTGACCTGTAAAATGAGCTGGAGAAGAAAATGGCAAACTACTCTAGTATCTTTGCCAAGAAAACCCCAAATGGGGTCACGAAGAGTTGGATGCAACTGAAATGACTAAACAACAACTAGGCCTCAGATGAACTTGACTTAGTGCCTCAGGGCACAAGATGAGACTTAAATTATATAACAAAGTTTCCCAAATTTACCCCTCTAAAAATCCTGATAACCAAGTTCCTTCCTGCTGCAGTTTTAAGCCCATTTATTTCTCATTGTCCTCCCCTCAGTGGAGAACTAGGCAGCTAATCACCCTTTATAATTATTTATATTTAAAGAAAAAAATGCAATTCCAGATTGTACACATTTCATAAATCATTTAAATCTAGCTTTGGTAAGGGATTTTGTACACTTGCATTTGAATGTATCTGATTATCTGGAAATTCACATTAAGCAAAATGAAAATAATAACACATTTATATAACCCTTTTAAAGTTTACAAAGTGCTTTCATGACAACCACTCTGGGAAACAGGAGTATCGCTGTGCCTGTTTTTTCAGATGTACAAACTAAAGCTAGAAAAAGTGACTTGCTCCTGGTCATAGAGCTGGGGAGGAGGGGGTAGAGCTAGGATTTGAACTCATTAGCTCACTCTAAGTCAATACTTTTTCTTAATATTCCATCCTTCAGATCTGCCTCATAGGAAGCTTCTAAGTTAACCATTTTGCCATGCTTGTTTTGGCCAATTCCTCCCAAAAATGTATTTTTAGTGGAAATAACACATTTCTCAGCCTGGATACCAAGTCACTGTGATGTCAGGGAGAGAGCACTGGATTTGGAAGCCACCAACCTGGATTCAAATCAAAGGATTATAGCTTTAGAGCTGGGAGAAGCCTCAGAGATCATCTAGCTCAACAAAATCCCACCTCCTACCTGAAGCCTTTCCCAACCCCTCTTAATTCCAGTGCCTTCTCTCTGTCAATTATTTCTTATTTATCCTGCACATAGTTTGCTTTGTATATATCTGTTTGCATGTTGTCTCCCCCAGTCGATTGTAAGCTCCCTGAGGCCAGGGACTATTTTTTTGCCTCTTTTTGTATCCCCAGCACTTAGCACAGTGCCTGGCACATGGTAGGCACTTAATAAATGTTTATTGAATTGAATTGAACTGCCATATTTTACTGATGAGGAAACTGAGACCTAGAGAGATGATAAAGTGACTTGCCCCAGGTCACAGTGACCAGCCCAGGGCTGAGATGAGATTAGAATCAGACCCTCTGAATTTAGCCTTCTTTACACTGGGTCACACTGCCTTACAAAATCTGACTTTGGACTTTCTACTTATGGGACTCTGGGAACATCTCTTCGCCTCCCTGGAAATTTCCTCATCAGTAAAATGAGAAGGTTGACTTCAAAAGTCTCTTCCAGCTCTAAACCACATGATCCTATATTAGGAAACATTAGCCTGACCCACATGTACCAAATACCATTCTCTAGGGAGGGAAAATCAGATGTGAAGTCAGCTGGTGCCATTCAGATAGACTGGCTCTGAAATGTAGTGGCCCCACTTTCTTTTTCCATTCTGACATGCCCTGTGTGGCTTCTGGAGCAACCCAAATCATGACCGGGAATTGACAAGGATGCCCATGATCAATTCCACTTTCCTCAATGACAACACAAAGAGGAGAATGATATCAAAACAGGTATCACAGCTGCATATTACCTTGCAGCCACCATGAGTCTCTCACCAGAGTTCACTCTATTGAGTCTCACCACCAAGCGTGAGCTGATTCAATCCAAAATAGCTAACATCCCTCTTCCCATTATTTGGCTCCTTCCTCCAAAGCAACATTGGACCACTGGGTTCAAATCTTGCCAAGCAACATGCACTACCTATGTGATCTCCTTAAAGTCACTTAACTTCCCCAGGCATCAGTTTGCTCATCTGTAAAAATTAGGCTGCCATACAGTCAACTAACATTTATTAAGCACCTACTATTTCCAGGAACTATGCTAATTAATGGGAAAACAATAAAGTTAAAACAACAACAACACTTACTTTCAAGCAACTCACAGTCTAATGAGTGCTTAGACTAGGTTGCTTACTAGGTTCTTTCTAAGTCAAAATCTATGCTCTTATGACACATTAGTATCTATTCTTTGGGTCCAGGTATTTGACTACTTCTGATAGAAATTTCAAAGTACTCTACTACCATTGATGTCATCTTTTCACCATAACCAAATATGGAAACGATGTGCCATAAAGAATGCCACTAAGTGCTCCTTCTATCACAGGAGGATCCTAGCCTTCCCCTACCATACTGAAACAATCTAAGTCGAATTACTCTCCCTCAGACCTTTCCTGGAATGGGGAAGATGATTGGTAAAGTGTTTATATTTCAAAGGATTTCCCAGGTAGCCTGTGTGAAAAGTAAATAGAATACCAGCAAAGCAATTAATTAGGGAAAATAGATGCTAACTACCTCTAAACTTGAAAGCAGACCATCCACCTCCAGATAATTGAGTTGGTTTTAATTTTAGACTCTAATTAGCAACCATTCTAGCTCCCCTGAACCTTCTCTTCTCCAGCTGAGGCTATATAAACCCTTTTTCTTGAGGTCTTCTTTCTTCGGTCACTCTGAAAGGGTTTTGGTGGACAAACAGGAGTAATCAGATGTCTGGTCTTCCCTAATGTATAGGATCATAGATTTAAAGCTGGAAGAGTCTCTAGAGGTCACTGGTCCTTTCACTGTTAAGGAAACTGAGGCATATAGTGGTGAAGTGACTTTCTAAGGATCACATAACTAGTGAATGTTCAAGTCAGGATTTGAACTCAATTCTTCCTGACTCCAAACCCAGTCCCATATCCACTATCCATGTTGTCACTCATGAAACTCATTGTTACAAAGCCCATATTCTCATCCCATGAAACTATAAGAGAAAGAAGTCATACTCCAGGATGCTGTGTTTCTAGTCTCTCCATAATTAGAAACATTTATTAAAAATCTACTATGTACAAGTTTTTGTGCTGGGTATGTAGGGAAAGGAAAGATAAAATGGAAGCTATTCTAGTCCTCAAAGAGCTTACATTCTACTAGAAATAAAATATGTACCTGGATAAATTTTTTTAAAAAAGTAATTTCAGGACAACAGAAAGTAGACTGGCTTCCTACAAGGAGGTAGGCTCACAGGACCACCCCCCATGTTTCTGTCCTTTCCTAGGGTCACTTCTTTGCCGACTAACATCTTCCATGCTCTCTAAAACACTTCTAAATCTTTCTTCCAGATCATTTCAAAGTTGTCTGAAGGAGGCTGACCTATGAGCATGGAGCTGCACAGTTTACTCCATACCCCTCTGCTTGGTCCATTACCATTTATTGGGTTCTTTTCTCTTTCCACTCCACCAACCACACTTTAATGGGGCACAGCCCAGCTGATTTCAATTAATACATGAAGCTTGATGCCATGAGGCACTATGTCAATATATTATCACACGTACAGCACTCAGGGCATCTGTTTACATTGTAACTCATCCAAACAAACGTTTATGGTTATTTGGAATTTTTTTTAAACAAACTCATGCTGATAATTGTTTTGGGGACAGATTAGATGATAACTGTTCTTGGGACAGACTAGATTTTTCTCTAAAAATCCTTCTCCCTATTTCATTAGGATTTGAAATTAGATCTACAACAGGAGAGACAATATTTTCCCCTAAGGCTACTTATTTCTATTAAATAGACATTAATCCTATAAACACAATAGGAAAAATAACCTATTATGTGAAGGAAGTTCTTCAGCCTTTTCAAAATAGACAAGATGGCAGAGAGGCAAGTTTGGGCCTGATGCTAGGAAAAAAAAAATCCAAGTGGAATGAATTGCCTAGGGACATACTATGTTCCTCCCACTAGAGATCTTCAATCAAAGGTAGGTTGACCACTTATTGAGGATGTTACAGAGAGGGTGCTGCCTTAATTACGGACTGACCTAAGTGGTTTCTTCCTACTTTCATAGACTGATAGGATATCAGTGTTGAAAGGGACCCTAGCTTTCCTCATGCTCATCAGATCGACCAAGCTGACAAAAAAGAAAAATGACAAATGCTGGAGAGACTGTGGGAAAATAGGTACAACAATACACTATTGGTAGAGCTGTGAACTAGTACAACCCTTCTGGAAAACAATTAGGAACTGTGTCCAAAAAGCTATTAAACTGTGTATGTCCTTAGCAATACCATTATTAGGTCGATACCTCCAAAGAGATCAAAGAAAGAAGAAAAGGACCTATATGTGCAAAAATGTTTATAGCAGCACTTTTTATGATGACAAAGAATTAGAAACTGAGGGGTTCCCATCCCATCGATTGGGATGATGAACAAATTATGGTGTATGTGTGTGATAGAATGTGTTAGGAAAAATGATAAAGGGGGTGGTTTTAGAAAAACCTGGGAAAACTTATATGAACTAAAGCAAAGTGAAATGAGTAGAACCAAGAGAACAATTTCTATGATAACAACAATGCTCTAAAGACAAATAACTTTGAAAAACTTAGGAACTCTGATCAACTCAAAGGAACCAAGCACAGTTCCAGAGGACTGAGGATGAAACATGCTATCCACCTCCAGATAGAGAGGCAATGAACTCAAAACCAGAGTGAAGCATATTTTAGGAAGAATACGACTAATGCAGGAATTTGTTTTGCTTGCCTGTTCATATTTGTAACAGTCCTGTTGTTCTTGTTTTCTCAGTGGGTAAGGAGGGAAGCAGAGAATTCAGAAGTGAAAATTAAATAAAATTGAATTTAAAAAGTAAAATAAAAGATATCTGAGGTCACCTAGTAGCTCGTACTAATCTCATTCAGGAATGCATTGAATCAGTGCTGTCAAACTCAAGTAGAAAAGAAGCCACTAACTGTACATAAAGATTTCTGTGGGTATATATAGACCTAGAAAACCACATATTAACATTATCTATGCTCAATTGTATTTTTATTTATTTTGTAAAATATTTCCCAATTACATTTCCATCTGGTTCTGTGACCTTGGAAATGTTGTGGCCACCTGGCATGTTCAACTGCTCTGCACTGGATGGTAACCACTTTAGCACTGAGGCTAAATGAGTCATCATGACCTCGGTCATCATTCTGGTCCCCGAAGCAGAGGAACTGGACATAGGTCATTTACAGAGTGAGAGTCAGTCTTGTGTAAGCCACTTGGACTTAGGAAGAGCAGAACTGCATAGTTTGGGAATCCCAGCAAATATCCCTGACATCGGTCTGTCCCTATATTTCTCCTTCTAGTTCACTGATTAGCAGGGTATCTTGATAAGGTAGATAAGGAAGCAGTGTGTTCTATCCATTTTCCTTTCCCATTTGTCTCATGTCCTATAGCAACACTTAGTATACCCCCAGTGGCAGGAGGCCAGTTTTTGTAAGGGCTAAGTCTATGATGTTTAAGCCATTATGTGGAGGCTCATAAAATATAGTCTCTGACACATGTCCCTATGACTCTTTGGTCATGTGTGAGGGCCCTTAATGGAACAACTAAAATTAAGGAGGCTGGGCAATTGAGTCACAAAAGTCACAGCTATTGTCAGTAGCCTTAATGAGGGCTACAGTCCCTCTCCTTCTCTGAGATCCTTAGTAGACAACATAGAAAAATAGGGAAAGTCCAACTTTCTGATATGGAGACCTATACTGGTTCCTTTTTACAGTTGAAGAGAGCTTCAATTGAAGGCTGGATGAACACTTAAGTGGGAGGAAGGGGGGTTGTAGAAGATATCACTTTTCAGGTATGGGTTTACTTTCAGTCAACTAAAACTCTAACATATACACACCTGTGAAAATAAGAAGGGACTTGGGTTTTTATCAATTACATATATACATACACACACACACATACACACACACACACACACAGAAAGTTGAGATATAAAATTGATTGTGCTGAAATGATGCCAATGAGACCTTACTATGGTAGACTACTGCAGCTTTGGGGATTCTATTTTTCCTTTTGTGTCTGTGTTTGTATTTCTCTGTGGTTCATGTCCTCTTGGGGAAAAAGTCACGTGCTTTGGTCTGTCCTGTAAGCTGCTTGCAGTCCTAGGTGCCAAATGCCCCAAAGGGTTTGACAGGTATAGTGTAGTGTCAAGATACACGCACACATATATCTTTGACAAAAACCTAATTCTTTATTTTCACAAGTGTATGTATGTCAGAGTTTTAGTTGCCTACAAGCCAGCCCATATCCAAAAAGGGATCTTTTCTGCAAGTGGTCATGAGGCCTTCAGTTAAACTCTCTAGTAAAAGGAAAACATTACATCCCAAGGCAATGCAATCCACTTTTGAACTCCTCTCTAATTGTTAGGGAGATATTTCCTTATGTCAAACCCAAATCTTCCACTCTATCATTTTGACCTCCTAGAAAATAAAGTACTACCTTTTAGGATATTCCTGGACTGAAGTTATTACAGTTCCCAAATGGTTCGTAGGACTATAGAAGTTTTAATAAAAGCAGGGGTCATTATCAAAGATTGCAGTAGGACCTTGGCAATCATAATCATAAGGTCATGGGACCTTATTATCTGTAACACCCCTTATGTATAATCACAAAGTTTCTGAATGCATACTTCCTGTGAAAGGGATAATCACTATTTTATACTATTCTATTTTTAAAATCAGTTCTAGACATTGGAAATATTTTTTATGTTGATAGGAAATTGTGCCATCCACTGGTACTACTTCTGCCACCTTGAGCTAAAACAAAGGTTAATCCTTCTTTCACACAAGGGTCCTTCAAATTTTTAAAGACACTCTCATACTTCCTCTAAATTTTCTTCAGTATCAACATTCTTATTAATTCTTTGATTCCTTATTTCTTAATTAATTAATTCTTCCTTATGTGACTTAACATCAATTCTTCTCTCCAAACTGATCACCTTCTCTGGACATATCGCATTCTGTCATTGTCCCTCTTGAAATGTAGGGCACAGAACTGAATAAAATATGCCACATATGGTCTGATCAGGTAGAATATTGTGGGAGTGTTATTTCTCTTGTTCTAGACACTTCGTTCTATTCATGTGGCTCAAAATCCCATTACCTTTTTGGCAGTCACATCAGTGTTGACTTACGATGAACTTGATCAACTAAAACTCCAAAGTTTGATATTTTTTTCTTTTAACCTCAGTGCAAGATTTCACATTTCTTCCTTACAAAATGTCATCCTATGAGGCTCGGCCAATCATTCTAGGATGGTTTTTTTTTTTAAGATCTTGATTCTGGCATTCAGCATATTAGCAATACCTCAGTTTAGGGTCATCTAGAAATCTGATGAGCATATTTTCTACATTTTCATTCTGTTGATTTTCATTTGTTTTCAGTTATATCCAATTCTTTGTGACCCCATTTGGGGTTTTCTTGGCCAAGATACTGGAATGGTTTGCCATTTCCTTCTCCAGCTCATTTTACAGATGAGGAAACTGAGGCAAACAGGGTAAAGTGACTTGCCCAGGATAACAGAGCTGGTAAGTGTCTGAGGCTGGATTTGAATTCAGATCCTCCTGAGTCTAGATCCAGGGCTCTAGCCACTGACCCACTTAACTACCCACATCTTCATCCTAGTCACTGATTTTAAAAAGAGACCTCCTAGGCCTATGTTGATTCAGACTTCCTCCACAAAGTAGGGGAAAAGGCAAAGAAATTCACATAGGCATTTTGCCCACATACATTTAACTCTGTCCCAAGAACTGGGGCAGTAGAAAAGAACACTAGATTTGGGGTTTAAGGACAAGAGTGCTAATCCTGTCTGTGCTATTTAGTACCAATCATATAACCTCTCTCAGCCTGTTTCTTCATCTATAAAATGAAAGTTAGACTACATCAGTGGTGTCTAACTCAAATAGAGATGGATGCCTGCAGGCTACATATTGACTTAGAAAACTACAATTTAACATTATCCACGTTGTACTATATTATTATTTATTTTGTAAAATTATGTTCCAACCTGGTTCAGATCTTTACGCAGGAGTTTGGTTGGCCCCTTTGGTCTATGGACTCAGATTTGACACCACCAGACAAGATGACCACTAAGGTTTCTCTAAGTTCTCGCATTCCATGTTTGAAGGTCCCTCCCACCTCTAAATCTGTGATGCTATGATACATTCCTGGAATCCAGGACCTGGGCCAATAATAAGAAGTGCGTGAATGAGTGAAGAAGAACTTATAAAAAATAATAATACATCTAAAGTCTCTTTATATTGATAAATAAGACCTCCCCTTCCCCCAATTCTATGATTCTATGAACTGCCTCTGGGCATTCTCCCTGAACTTCCTTCTGTATCCCCTCCCCAAGGCCAACATCTTGAATGTGTTCCACCTCTAGCCTTGTCTTGCTCATTCTAAGAGTGGTCCTAGAATTCAATCCAAGTCACCATGTTCTGTTGTGCTGAAGTCATTAAGGAACATAGTGACAAGGACAGGCTGTGTCTATTCCTACTTCAGCAGGTTACCATTCTCTGGTCCACAAATCCATACTCCTAACCCTGACTTGCTGTCTTGTAAATGACTACCACTGTTCATAAGAGAAACTGCAGCCGAGAATAGAGATGGATCAATGTTAATGCATCACCACTGCAGAGGAAACAGTGCATAGCACACCACCCTATAAGGGCAGGTCAGTGGGATCATCTGCGGATGAAGGAGAAGCCCTTTTACATTATTGACTACTCTGTATCAGAGGTCATCCAGCCTTCTAATGCTCTAAAGGGATAAAGTATTTCAGGCTTCAGAGATTTTCAGGCTAGCTACAAAAATGGAATTATACAAGATGTTACTATTAACTGGTGACTGCTTATGTTTGTTTTTTTTAAATGTAACCTGCCTTTGCCACACCATTAGGCATTGCCATGGAATCTTAGGACCCAGAGAGCTTGCCTAATGCCTGGGAAGATTGTTCAGAATTCCCACGGTTCTGGTCCTCTTTCCCCTTACCTTAAACTTGAATGGGCTTCCAGGAAGGAAGCTTCTCTGGATGCAGCACTACTGTGGCTTTCTTGCTATGTGGTGGTTTCTCCTCCTTCCCAGAAGTCTATTCAAGTTCAAGGTCAGGGGCAAGACCACAGGAATCTCAGGAGCTCTAGGTAGTCTGCAAGGTTCTCTTCTCCCTCCCCTTCTCCAGCTTTCATGGCAATGGTTGTGAGTATAGAAAATATAGGTTATATTTGTAATTTTTCTTCCTTCCTTTTCTTTTTTTAATTTAAATATTTTCTTTTTTTCCAATTTACATGCAAAAACAATTTTAACATTTGTTTTTTTTTTAATTTCAAGTTTCAGATTCTCTTCCTCCCTCTTTCCCCTTCCTCCTCACTGAGAAGTCAAGAGATTTGATATAGGTTATACATGTGCAGACATGCAAAACATATTTCCATATTAGTCATGTTGTAAAAGAAAATACAGACAAAAATGTAAAGAAAGTATAAAAAAAGTATGCTTTGGTCTGCATTCAAACTCCATCAATTCTTTCTCTGGAGGTGGATAGCATTTTTCATCATAAGTAGTTCAGAATTGTCTTAGATCATTGTATTGCTAAGAATAGTTAAGTCATTCACAGTTGATCATCATACAATATTGCTGTTACTGTATATACTATTCTCCTGTTCTGGTTATTTTACTTTGCATCAGTTCATGTAAGTCTTTCTAAGTTTTTCTGAAAGCAGCCTGCCTGTCATTTCTTATAGCACAATAGGATTCCATCACAATCATATAACACAATTCATTCAGCCTTTCCCTGATTGATGGGCAATCCCCTCAGTTTCCAATTCTTTGCCACCACAAAAAGAGCTGCTATAAATATTTTTGTCCATATGGCTCTTTTTCCTTTTATCTTTGCTCTGTTGGGATACAGACCTCTCTCCTCCTACTTTCCTGCAGGGTAAGATAGATTTCTATACCCAACTAAGTGTGTATGTTATTTCCTCTTCTAGTCAATTCTAATCAGAGTAAAGTTCAAGTACTATCCCCCCCACCCCACTCCATGTTCCCTGCTACTGTTAAAGCTCTTGAATATCTCTTTTATTTGAAATAATTTACCCCATTATACCTCTCCTTTCCCCCTTCTCCCAAAGCATGCCTCTTTCTCACCATCTAATCTTTTTTTTTTTTGATAGCATCCCATCACAGTCAACTTACACCCATGCCCTTTCTCTAGGTATACTCCTTCTAACTGCCCTGATAATGAGAAAGGTCTTAGTTAAGTATCATCTTCCTCTGTAGGAATGTAAACAACCTTATTGAATACCTTGTGATTTCTTTTTCCTGTTTACCTTTTTATGCTTATCTTAAGTCTTGTATTTGAAAGTCAAAATTCCTATTCAGCTCTGGTCTTTTCACCTGGAATGCTTAGGTTCCCAACTGCCAACTAGGTGTTGGTAAGATATCTGTTTGGCTGACTTCTCAGCGGCATCCATCCCCACCCTGGGGACATTTCCTTAGGGTGTTGCAGGAGGGTACTATCTGTCTTCTGTTAGAGTGATCTCTTGGAGGCTTATCTGCCTTCTGCTTTAGTGTCCCCATCCCTTCTATCTCCTCTGAGCCAAGGGACATCATGGATTCATGCCATCCCTAAGAAATGCTTCATTTTCCTGGAGGATTTCCAAGAGCACCATGTTTCCAGTCCTCTAAGAATCTAGGAAGCTCCAATACCTCATGAGCTGTTCAACCCTAAACCTATCATAGGAAACAGCCGGGAATTAATTAAGCAGTTCACAGGCTCTGCTAGAGAAAATTTCCATCTAGATTCTTTCCTTCCCCAACCTTCTCTATAGATGGGAAGCAGATCTAGTATTAGCCCTTATTTGATATGACATACTCTGACAGTGGGGGAAATGGCCTTCCCAAAGAAGGAAGGCAAGGGACAATTCCAGGGGAGAGAAGTAGGCAGAGGTCAGTTGAGTTACCAAAGGCACATAGCTACCTTATGCAATCTCACAACAACCCTGTAAGGTAGGTGCTATTATTATCCCTATTTTATAGAGGCTTTGAGGTTAAGTGACTTGCTTAGGGTCACACAGCTAGCAAATATCTGAGTCAAAATTTGAACTCAGTTCTTTCTGACTTGAAGTTCATCATTCTATCAACTTTACTACCTAGCTCCTAAAAATCTTCATAGAGTACAGTTAGCAGCCAGGGTAGGTCTGGTCCTTTAGGACCAGTGGTAATAAAGGCAATAAGTCCTTATTGACTAAGAGATAGCATGGTCTAAAGGGAAGAGATTCAAGTAAGGAAAGCTGGGTTCTAATTCCCAACTGTTCCACTAATTTGTTGTGGGACATTGAGATATCATGTTGTAGTATAAAGAGTACTGGGTTTGGAGTTGGGAGACCCAAGTTCATAGCCCAGCTCTTCTTACTACCTGGTAAGTCACAGGCCACTTGACCTTGGTCAAGTTATTTTCCATCTGAGGTGTTGGTTTCCTGTCTGTGAAGTGAGGGTATTGGACTAATTGATCTTCCAACTCTCAAAATCTCACGTTCCTCTTTCCCCTTCTCTAAGCCTTCATCTCCTCATCTGTAAAATAAAAGATTTGGATTCAGAATCTCCGAGTTCCAATTACAAACCTGATCTTGGTTGGCCCAAAGGTATAACGTGGTAATGACACTCCATTTTACCTCACAAGCATGGCATGGGGAATCACGAAATTACATTTGCAAGCCTCTTTGAGATGCTTGGCAGAGACACTGCTCACCGACAAAGACGGAATATGAATATTGTCTCACCAGAGTGCTGAACTACCTTGAATGCCTAGGGGACTTCCAAGAAAGGATACAGAATACTATTTGGCCCTGGAGATGTAAGAAGTCACTAATTTGGCTCTCCACAGTTCATATAGATAAGACAGGAGGGGGTTTGGGGAAAGGAAGGCTGTCATTTACTTTCCAATCATAGGACTGTATTACACATCATATTTCCCAAAGGCCATAATTATTTCCTAGAGAAGAAATTCAAATGACCCAGATAGTTAATTCAGTGTGGTTGGTCCAAAAAGTATTTACCTAAAAGGCAGTTTTGTCGAAAGAATATTACAAATATAACCACTCTTGCTCCCACCACAAGGGTGCCCCAAAACTACATTTGATGGGTCCATTGTGATAAATGCTTAGTAAACTGGAGAGTATGGAAGAGAGGCACTGGGTAACCCAACTAATAAGCCAGGTCCCTGTAGTAAGAAGTTTTTGGATTCCCTATGTTCTCCCTGGCAAGGCTCTCAGCAACACTGAAAAGTAGAGGACGTTTCACTTTGGTACCCTCCTACCTCCCTTCAGTGCTCCTTGAGGAAGATTTCAAGATGCCCATCCTACCCTATGGCTGCCCATCAGCCTCTTTGTAGCGACTTACTCAAGCTTTCCACCTTTGAGATCCCCTACTAGTACCTCTCCACTGCAGTGCTCGAGGCTCCAAAATGATTCTTCCTCTCTCTCCTTCCAGTTAAAACTCCCATTTTCTCACATCTTGGCACTTTAGGAGAAAAGTATTTTGGGCTACATGATCTTTTCAGCATGGTTCCTCCTTCCAATGGTTTGGCCGTATCCACATCTTCTAATCTTATCCTTGCCCATATACTTCTATCAATTCTCTGGAGTGAAGTTATCCAATGTCTTGAAAGTATAGACTCCTTGACGTAGCAGCAAGAGTATTGCAGAGATCATTGTTGATTTTTCATAGTACTACTGCACTACTTACCTGACAAGGTTGTTGTAAGAATACTCTGTAGGCTTTAAAGTATTACTGAAATGTGAACTGCTGGGTGTATGTGTGTGTGTATGTGTGTGTGTGTGAGATCTATCACTTTTGATGATCTCCCATTGCAGTGACCTGCTAATCAATCTCTTTGTCTCAAGTAAGTTTCTCACTAGTCCAATCCATCCTTCACACAGCCTCCAAAGTCATTTTCCATATGTGTGTGTATGTATGTATATATATACACATACATATGCATACACACACACATATATATATTATATATATAATATATATCTATATATATTATATATATAATATATATAAAACCAAACTGGCCTTATTGATCCTCGCACATGGCACTCCATTTCCCATTGCCATATCTTTGTGTTAGCCATTTATAGTACCTGTAATGTACCTCTTCTTCTTCTCCACTTCATACAATAGAATTTCTTATTTCCTTCAAGAGTCAACTCAAGCACCATATTCTCCATGAAGCCTTTCCTGATGCCCTTAACTATTAGTGCCTTTCCTCCCTAACTTTTTTATTTAGTCATTTCAGTCTTGTCTGATTCCTTCTAACCCAATATGGGGTTTTCTTGGCAGAGATACTGGAATGGTTTGCCATTTCCTTGTCCAGCTCATTTTACGGATGAGGAAACTGAGGCAAACAGGGTTAAGCAACTTGCCCAGGATCACACAACTAGTAAATATCTGAGGCAGGATTTGAACTTAGGAAGGTGAGTCTTCCTGACTCCAGGTCCAACACTGTATCCACTGTGCCACCTAGTTGCCCTAATTACCTTATATTTATTTGACATTTATCAGTATAGAGTTACATATGTTCATGTTATCTCCCCTGATAGAATACAAGCTCTATAAGAAAAGTCTTTGTTTCCCCAGAGCCTCATACATAATAGATTGATTGTTGCTACCAACTTGATTCAAATGTCCATCTTTTCATATTAGTAGCCTCCTAAGGATGCCATAGGTCTTTGAAATATGGAACATCACAGTCTCCAAAGCAACATTATAGGGGATCTAAATGTCAGTAGAAAGGCATATAGTGGGTAGATGGAGGCATGATGCCAATGATGACTAACAGTCAAGGAGTGATACAGAACATATCAAAGGGGATATGTCTGATCAGAAAAGGAAAGATCAACTAATGTAGTGAGAGCAATAGATAACAGATGGATAGTTCAAGTGTCATGTTTGTATCCACAAAATATACCCATGGAGTTCATATTTGAATAAGGAAAGACAACACATAAAAGAGAGCAGGAAAGTGGGAAGTGAGAAGGGAGAGGAGGCAAAGGTATTGGCAGGGAAGTGGAGAAATCCAGTGACTTACAAATGGAGTCCAGGGTGAAGTGGGTATGACCTGGGTGTCCCATGAAATTATAGTCGATACCAAGGATTCACCAATCAAAAGAAAGGCCATAGGGTGGATGCATCTTGAGGGTGAAGTTATTATAACAATAATGACAATGTATTATTACTGGATATGATATTAATTGTTAAGGCATATAGCACTTTAAGGTTTGAAAAGCACTTTACAAATGTATTTGATCCTCAAAGTAATCCTATGAGGTAGGTGTTATTCTTGTCCCCCTTCTACAGGTAAGGAAACTGAGATTGAGAAAGGTTAAGTGACTTGCCCAAGATAACACAGCTGGTAAGTGTCTGAGGCTGGACTTGATCTCAGCTGGAAGTCCAGCACTCTGTCCACTGAGCTCATAGGAATCTCCTTCCTCATAGGAATCTATTGGGGATTGTATTTGATTCTAGCTATGGAAGGAGGGAGTTGGACTAATTGAAGTGAGAGCAGAATTACAGTAATTGTTTCTGGTTTATTGTCAGTCTTTAATTTTTTAAAAAAATTCTTTTAGGTAAAATAAAGGCTGTCCTGAACCCAATATGCATTGTTACCCTGAGTGCTTACCCAGGAGTTGGGATCGTTTTACCTAGAGCTGTAGAGATTTAACACAAGCTGTATTTAACCTGTATTTTCCCAATGAAACTCTGGGTAGGGTCAAAAGGAGCCAATGAGATAGTCTTTGAATCCATTCCCAAGACAGACCCTGTTCTCTGTAAGCCTAAAGCTTGAGGGGCTGGGCCTTGGGTTACAAATGTTTGTGGCTGGCACAGGAAGTCCAGGAAAAGGAGTGTGGATGGCTCTGCTATTTCTAGGATTCTACATTATAGAATCACAAGGTTAGGCTGAAAAAGCCCTTGGAGATTATCTGGCCCAACCCTCTCATTTTAAGGATGGGTTAACTGAAGCCCAGAGAGACTTAACTGAAATTATACAATCACTACGAGGCAGTCTCGGCTCTTCTACACTTCCCACAACCCTTCAGCCCAAAGTTTTGCACACAGTAGGCACTCACTAAATAGTTACTGTTGGATGGATTGATGGCCCCTCTCCTCTCCTGGAACGGCACTCTGCCTGGAACAAGGATGTAGCCTCTTCTACCTTTGCCTGAAGCAGATGGAGGATGCTGGGTGATTTGTCATATACCCAGACTGTTCTGCCCTTCCTTATAGCCAGAGGAGGAGGAAGTGAGCTCTGTGTATAAATGTTGTCTCTGTACAGTCAGCTTTCATCACAAGGAAAACAAGACTGAGCTCTGAGGCTAATAGGGGATGGGAGCTGACTTTCTCCCCACTGAATTAAAGCGGGGATCTCTGCAGATCGACCACAGCTCTGCCGCCCAGGCGCACAGGCCTCAGAAAGCAGCTCCTCCGATGGGGGACTGTGGATACGGGCTTTGCTTTGGACTGAGTTAGCAAAGGGAACTGTGTTTACATTTCCCGATACATGGGAGGGGGAAAGGAGGGAAAGGCCAGGGTGGAAGCTCATGTTTCCCTGCAGGACCATTTGCTTTTCTGCAGGGCACAAAAACTTTTGCAGAAGTTTCACAGGCCCAGGAGTGGGGAGAAAGAAAGGAAAGCCCTGGAGAGGAAATGGCACATACAGGCCTGTATTCATCCTACTGGCCAGCCCGCCACACCCATCCACCCCGCCAGGGCAGCCGGCAGGGGAACAATTTCCCTTTGTGGTCTGGCTTGGCTCAGGGTCAAGGCTTCAATGACAGCCTTGTAATAGGCACTTCTGAAATGGAGCCGGCCCTCTGAATGGCATGTCTAACTCATGTTTAAAGTCAATCAAGTTTTTAAGTCTCTTTCCCAAGACCACAAACACAGACTGACTTACATGTGTGGTGAGCGCTAATGCCAAGTTGTCTCCAAGCGGGACTGGCCACAGCTCTCTCTGTCGGTCACTTGTAGAGGCTCAAAAGGTTCAATGACTCGCTTCTCTACCTACAAGGGAAACTGTGGGGCATGGTGGGAAGGGAAGCACAAGAAGGTAACAAGGGCACCTACTAGTTTCAGGCACTGTGCTAAGTGCTTTACAAATATTTTCTTGTTTGATAAGATAATTAGATGATAAGGGAAGGGCTCTGTATCTGAAGTAGGGAAGACCCACACAGGAATCCCAGTTCTGCCGATTACCGCCTGTATTACTTTGGGCGAATCATACATACCATCTGCCTGGGCCTTAGTTTCCTCATCTGCAAAATGAATGAACTTGATGATCTCTAAGCCCCTTCCAGCCCAAATATTCTGGCATTCTTCTTCTGCCAAGGGGTTGCTTCCTTCAATATTCCCTCCAACACAGACATCCAAGTTCTCCTTCTGTACACCACTCCTCAACCAACCTACTTTTCATGGCCAGGCAGAGACATAGTCCTCATCTATGAAATGGGAATGATCATAATTCAGTACTTGCATTGGTAATGTAACAGGGTTTGGGGAAAATGCTTCATATGAGGGGGAGAGAGACAGAGAAAGAGAGAGAAACACAGAGACAAAGACAGAGACAGATAGAAGAGAGGAGAGGAGAGGAGAGGAGAGGAGAGGAGAGGAGAGGAG